>NC_045432.1:64578428-64881458 GCF_902635505.1 Sarcophilus harrisii
CTATTCCACTGATCAACTAGTGTATTTCTTAGCCAATACCAAATGGTGACTGCTGCTTTATAATATAGTTTTAGATCAGGTACAGCTAGGCCACCTTCATTTGATTTTTTTTTCATTAGTTCCCTTGAAAGTCTTGACCTTTTGTTCTTCCATATGAATTTTGTTGTTATTTTTTTCTAGGTCATTAAAATAGTTTTTTGGGAGTCTGATTGGTATAGCACTAAATAAATAGGTTAGTTTAGGTAGTATTGTCATCTTTATTATATTTGCTCGACCTATCTAAGAGCACTTAATATTTTTTCAGTTATTTAAATCTGACTTTATTTGTGTGGAAAGTGTTTTGTAATTTTGCTCATATAATTCCTGACTTTCCTTCGGTAGATAGATTCCCAAATATTTTATGCTATCAACAGTTATTTTGAACGGAATTTCTCTTTGTATCTATTGTTGTTGGATTTTGTTGGTGATGTATAAAAATGCTGAGGATTTATGTGGATTTATTTTGTATCTTCAACTTGGCTAAAGTTGTGAATTATTTCCAATAGCTTTTTAGTAGAATCTCTGAGGTTCTGTAAGTATACCATCATATCATAAGCAAAGAGTGATCATTTGGTTTCCTCATTAACTACTCTGATTCCTTTAATCTGTTTCTCAACTCTTATTGCCGAAGCTAGCATTTCTAATATAATATTGAATAATAATGGTGATAGTGGGCAACCTTGTTTCACTCTTGATCTTATTGCAAATGGTTCCAGTTATCCCTATTACATATGATGCTTACTGATGGTTTTAAATATATGCTTGACTATTTTAAGGAAAACTTCACTTATTCCTATACTCTCAAGTGTTCCTCCCAGTCATTTTATTATTAATTTTGTATACATCCCATATTTCTTTATTTGTGAACATACTTCCTCCCTCCAATAGAATGAAAGCCCCTTTAGGTCAGGAGATGATATATTTCACATACTCTCCTATCCAATAACTATACTTCTTGCTGTTTCTGGTCCCACATACTCCATCCCTCTACTCTATGCATTTTCATTGGCTATCTTCCATACCTCAAATGCCATTCTTCTTCACCTCCACTTATCACTTCATTAGCTTTCTTCAGATTTCTGTTATAATCCCACCATTTGTAAGTTTTAGAACTTTCCCCTTTGAGATTGCCTCCAGTTTTTCCTGTTGTGTCTTGCCTGTGCATATGTTTTTTTTTTGCATGTTGACTCCACCATGGACTCCACTATGTTGATTGTGAGCTATTGAAGAGCAGAGATTTTTTCGTTTGTCTTGCTTTGTTTATTTTTTTTGCTTTTCTTTGTATCACAGCACTTCTTAAAATACCTCTAATAATGGGCAATCTGCTGTGTTATAGTGTAGTCCATTCTATTTGGGGGACAGCTTTTATTAGGAAATCTTCCATAGATGAATAAATTTATCTCCTTGTAACTTTCACCCATTGGCCTTGGTAATTTAAAAAAAATTACTTCTAATGGATAATTTCCCTCTGGATGTCATTTACATAATTTTACATCCCTAATGGGGTTAAAAATAACTGGTAGTTAAAGTGTTTTTCAAAGCTTAATTGGAAATAGCTCCTTTTTTCATTTTTTCTTTTCACCTAAGATATAACTCAGGTCACTAAAGCATCACCTTTAGTTTCGAACATATAAATGAAAAGCCTCTGCCTAGATTTCAAGGTCTGCCATAATCTGACTCATCCTCAGCTAAATGTCTCGTTACCATCTTTCCCCTTCCCCCCAACCCTCTACTTCACTTCAGCCAGTATTGTTTTTGTGACCTGAATGTGCTATACTCACTCTTCTCTCTGTGCCTTTGCTATTTCTATCCTTCGACCTCTGGGAAAGCTTGGCGATTTTCTCACGTTGTGTCATGGAAATAGCACTGAATTCAGGATCAGTAGACTCAGGTTGGGGGCTCAGCTCTGCTAATCACTTGCTCTGTGATCCTGGACAAGTTACTTAAATCATCTGATCCTCAAGTTCTTCTTTACAAAATGCTATTAATACTGAACTGTCTGTCACATAGCATTGAGGGGAGGAAAGTACTTTTCAAAACTTGAAAAAGTCCATCAGTGTAAGTCTTCTTTGCCAACGTCATCATCCCAATCCACTGCAAGGTGCAGCTTTCTGCCCAGTTTGGAAATGAGGAAGAGCAGACTGATAATGGTGTGGAGGATAGATTGAAGAGAATGAGCTTGGAAATTCTCTTAGGAAGCCATCCAGTAGGTTCAAGGAAGTAATAAAGGGCCTGTTGTAGCGGGATAACTATGGGAATTAGAGAGCAAAGAACCTCAGTGTTACAGAAAAATAATCCTTGGTAAGGTCAAACACCAAGCTTTCAAAAATGAGAGAGATTGGAATTATTGACAAAATCAGAAAGTTAGAAGAGATTTTTGATGAAAGAGAGTGGTTTTATTTTGAGGCATGTTGAGCTGGAGGGAATGAAAGAATATTGTTAAATGAAGTCTGGGGTTTAAGAATGAGGTCAGATATTGAAAGAGATTTGCAGGTCTTTTGGGAGTTGTAGTTGAAACTAAGTGATTTAATAAGATTGTCAGTGAATAGTGTGGTGGAAGGAAAAGGGCCTAGGATCCTTGAGCAAGAGTCACCAGAAGGTATTGAAGAGAGGGCAGACAACCAGGAAAAGAAACAGAAGAAAGGCCATTAGGAGGGATAAGAGAAAAATCATAGTGGGGGAAGAAGATCTCAAGGCTGCACTAACTCTGCATACTCTGCATTAACACCTTCTGTCCATCTTCTACCCAACAAAAGATGGAAGATAATTGATTCTGCCACCAAGCCATATAAAGGAAAATTAGAGAGCAGAGGAGAAAACTGGGCAGATTATATGTTTGGGTGATTGCATTGACCTTGAAAGAAAAAGGATTGTTTTGACCTAAACATAACTATGAGGGATGAATACCAAAAGAAATGCAGGAAAAAGAGGAAAATGACCTATATATACAAAAATTAAAAAGGAAGTTGAAGGAATGACCATCAATTGGGGAATGGCTCAATAAACTATGAGGTGTTTATGTTGGAATATTATTGTTCTATGGGAAATGATGAGCAGGATGCTTTCTGGAAAAAAAAACACCAGGAAAGTACTCCATGAACTAAAGCAAAGTGAAATTTACCATATATGAAGTAATAGCAATATTCTAGGATGGCAAGCTATGAATGACCTTGTTATTCTCATTATCAGTAGTACAGTCAGTCATGACTATTCTTAAGGACTTATGATGAAAAATCCTATCCATATCCAGAGAAGGAGCTGATTGTGTCTAAGTGCAGATTGAAACATTCTCTCCTCTCTTTCCCTCTGCTTCTCCTTTTTCCTCTCCCTCTTCCTCTCCCTTTCCCTCTCTCAAAACTTAATTTTTCCTAAAGGTTTTCAGGTTGGCTAATACTATTTCTGTTAATGTGAGGTGGTTGTTGTGGCCTTCCAACTCAGTCTCAGGAATTTACTCGACAGCAAAGAAAATAGGACCAGAAAGTGAATGAGGGAGAAATTAAAAAAAACCTGTAAAATTATTAGGAAAAAAATGTCCTAATAAAAGCCAAGAACAGGAGCCAATAAATTAGTGCAAGACATGTAAAGTATCCTAAAGCTAGAGAGAAGAGTGAGATAAACTTTAAAGAAAATACAAAGTAGCTATCCATCACTTGAGGAATGGCTAAACCAGTTATGTAGTTCATGAATATAATGGGATTTTATTTCTCCGTAAGAAATAATGACTATGAGTAATACCAATAAGCATAGAAAGATATATCGTATTCTATGTATATTCCAAGTCTATTGTAGTCTACTATGTAAAGTGAAGAAAGCAGGACCAGAAAAGTGATGTACCTAATGACCATGACCGTTTAAATGGAAAAATGCCCACATTTGTAAAGTACCTGAAACCACGTGAAATTATAATGACTAAGCTTGGCCCTAAAGAAGCGCTATGAAAAGACTCCTTCCTTCCTTCCTTAGAAAGATAATGGGTGTGGACCATCACATATACTGTGGGACTATATTGCTATGTGGGCTAAATTGCTTGAACTGCCTTTTTTCTTCTTCTCTTTGAAAAAAATCCTCTCTTATAAGGGAAGAGAAAAGGAAAGGATATATTGGTAAATATTAGTTATGTAAAAAGATAAATCAATAAAATTTTGAAAAAGAAAAAAGAAATGGAACAAAAATAAAAAGAAATGAAAACTAAAACAAAATAAAAGGATAGATTCACAGGATTGTGGGATATCAGTAAAGGTCTAGCTGAGGCTATGTACCAACATTGTATATCGTACATATCCCCAACTCAGAACTTCTAATGGGCTTATGATTTCTCTTAGAGGATTGATTTTACCTTATTTGTTCAACTTCCTCATTCTAAACTCTGCAGCATTTCAAATCCCAATGAATTTCCCCCATCTATAAATACAGATGCTTTATGGAGACCATCCATTTTACTTCTTGGGGAATTTCTCACAATCCATCATTTTGAATGAACACTTTACTTGTAGCTACCATTTGGGCAAATATCTTAATAGGATTCAAATCCCATATTGTTATTCTGCATGGGTTTAGAAACCGCGGAATGTATTGAAGGGCCAGAAAATGAAAGAAACCTCCCAGTTTCATGCTCTGTAAGGTCAAGAAATACATGTAGAAATGTTTATATTTTGTTTGATACATTGAATTTGAGGGTAGCCTGAAGCTTTATTAAAAAAAACTGCAAAGTTTTCCAGTGAGAGAGAAGTTGATGTCTGGCAGATTTTAATGAGTTCTTCTCTGAAACAGTTATTATTTTGTGTCTTTTATGAGATACTAAGTAGATTTTTTTGTTTTAGTTTTTAAATGAGACATTTACCTCAGAGATATACCCAAAACTAACATACAAATATCCTCCTCTGCCCTCACACACGTATATGCACACCTCTAAGCTCAGTTCCTACTTAACATTGGTTCCACTAAATTCATCTTTATACATGTGGGTTGTCACTTCTAAAGATTTCTCGTACTTTTTATAAGTCCAGATTCTGGAACACTGGTGTGCTGGAGTATACTGTGACCTTTCAGAATTCCCCTCGTTTCACCTAGAATTAAAAAAAACAAAAGTCTAGGCCAGTACTGGAGGCCCATTCCTTTGAGCCACAGTGACATTACTGGGGAGAAGGCTTCAAGAGTTCTCCACATACATATTTGACAGACACCTTGTAAAAATGAGTCTTACCAAGGATACAAATGTCCAGAAACTACTAATTATAACATTAAGATCAAATGCTCAATATTTTTTGCTTTCTCAAATTAACCAGCTGTCATGGGGATATTAAGCACTGCCTGAAAATAAAAGTTCAGTAAGAAATCTAGTTCTGTTTGACTCCTGACTTCCCTGGCCTCGTTTAAGTTCCACCTAAAATCTTAACTTCTACAGGAAGTCTCCATCTCCTTTTAATTCCATTGCCTTCTTTTTGTTAAATCTTGCCTAATTATCCAGTATATAGCTCATTTTGTACATCTTTCTTTGCATGTTGTTGCTGCATTAGATTGTAAACTCTTTGAAGGCATTTATTTTGTATGCAAAATAGCACAATAATGGGCAAATAGACACAGAATACAAGTTTGTTGAGTGATGGCAGAAAAGAACTTGAAAGGTAAAGCACTTTTTTTAAAGATCAATCACTGGGTTGTAGGTCCTATTTATGTATCTTGCTTCAGCAAGCAGGGCTTTTTAATGGAAGGCATGAGGCTTGGGAGATCCAAAGCTGTGCCTTTCAGAGTGTTTTGGAAATCCTGTCCCCAAAATGTCTCCTGAGGCAACCACTCCTATGCCTACAGAACACTCTTCCCCCAAACCAGGGATCCTAGCAATGTGGCCTATTAAATTTTCAGATTCAACATTAGGTTGTGTGTGTGCCGTCACTGAATTTGGACTGACTACTGCGGAAATGTTTTTGTTCTTTGATTTTTCATCACCTAGGTTAGAATAATCATTGTTGTAATTTGATTATGATTGAAGATAATCAAGTTCATTATCTAGGTAATTTTGGCCATTTCCTGAATACAGTTAATTAGAATAGCAACAAATGCTCCCATTTGGAAATTCTTCATTTCTCTAAGTCAGAAAAAAATAATTGAACTTTGACTTTGTTTACCAAATAAGAGCAGAAAATTTGTAGCAGAACAACTGGACAATCAGTACTTTTTCAATAGATGATAAGTACTTTTTCAAGGTGCTGAGCACCTTAGAAAATAAAACTTGGCAACTTGAAAAAGTACTCATTGTCTATTTCCTAGGTTCAGTGAGAAAATCTGGTTTTAAGTAATCCCTGCTTTTGACAAAATTGGAAAAAATCCTACTCCTTGAGCAGGGCAAAAATTATTAATCACTTGTTCATTACTAAGGGTTCTTTTGTAATATTTTGCATGGGATATCCCTTTCTATGATTGCTTCTTGGATTTTGCTGTCATTGTATAGAAATGCTGTGTTTGTCAAAGGATTTAGTTTATATTCTGATACTTTTCTTATGCTATGAATTGTCTCGATGAATGTCCTTAGTGGTTTTCTAAAGGAATCTTCAAGCAAGTTCTCAGCCAGTAGGAGTTACTTTATTTCTTCTGTGCTAATATTCTGTGCCTTTGATTTCATTTTCTTTTCCAGTCAGGCAATAAGCATGTATTAAACATCTATCCTCTATCAAGCATTGCCCTAGCAACAGGGATAAAATTGCAAAAAATGAAACACTCCAAGTCTCTTTGTTTTAACTTTATTTGTTTGACCATGAATAAGTTACTTGACTTTTGTGAGCCTCAATTGTCTAATTTGTAAAATGAAGGACTTGAATTATGCGAGTTGTAAGATCTCCTCTACCTCTATGGAATTCGGTAACTCCTAGTAGCTTAACTGTCTTAGTTCTCTCACCTGTAAATAACATTCTTCTCATCTGCCCCACAAGAATGTTGCAATGAATAGATGTATGTGATAATATTTCTATTATTTCAAGACACTTGCCTGTTGGCATGAGATAATGGATAGATAAAAACTGTTTTCAAGTATATGAAGATCTCAGTTTAACCCCTGCTTTTCACACATATTTTTTGTTTTTTTGCTGAGGCAATTAGGGTTAAGAGACTTGCCCAGGATCACACAGTTAAGGAATTGTTAAGTGTCTGAGGCCACATTTGAACTCAGGTCTTGCCTGAGTGCTCTATCCACTTCACCCCTTCCACACACATTTCTTATGTGATCCTGGGTGTCCCTTACCCTCTCAACAACACCCTGAGCAATTTTCAGATAGTATAAATGGCAGGACAAGGACTGATCTACTTTGATGAAATCTATACAACTGAAATCCTAGTTCGAAACTTTAAAAGTGATTTCTTGGCATATTCAGCTTGTTGAGAGGACCCAAAAGTGTATTATAGAAGGAATGACTGAAGGGACTGAAAATATGTGATCTAAAGACAAGAATTGTGGGAAAGAATTTCACTGTCTTTAAAAATTAACCATCATGCTTTTGAATTCCAAGAATCTGGGATTCAGTAAAAGAGTGGTCTTAACCCATCCTAACCCATGTTTTCTGCCCTTTAATTTATAAACATTGTCTGGGATCTCCAGGTAGCATTATACCAAGAAAACTACTTCTTAAACAAAAAACCCATTTGTTTATTAATTTTCTTTTCAGGCTTATCTCCAGGAATTATTTACAGGAGTATGCAATTGATGATTGTTCTTTGAAATGCTACATAATCATTGAGAAATTATTCATGCAAAAATAGAGAAGATACAAAGGTACTTGACACGTTTTTAAGTGATATGTCTTTCTAATATAACACAAATATCTCTGAAGTGTAACTTTTTCCCATATTGCCAACAAAAGAGAGGTCAAATTATAGGGAAAAAATTTTGATTTGGATTTGTTCTGGTGTAAGTTTCTTGGAGGAAAACACTTTTGGTGCATTAAATTCATTGCAACAATTTGAGCAATTTAATCATGCATATTCATAAGCATTTCTGCTGATTGGCTAGCAAATAGCTACAAGGGGCTCATAAACCCCTACTTAATAGTTCTTTGCTTTACAGAGTGTTTAACTAGAATGTTCAGCTATTAGGTACAGATTTTCAAAACAGCAACAATACTTTCATTGTATAGTTTACTGTTCATTGTGTATTTAGCTAAAACATCCCTCTGTTTCTGATTTGGGGTGGTGGTTTATTTGCTGAATAGTTTTTGGTAGTTGTGTTTTTATTGCTTAAGAAAGATACTTCCTAGAAACATATTGAATCACATTTGAATATAAAGTATACAATTAATTATTAATAAAGTATACAATAATTATATACAATTAAAAGCCTGAGAAAAGAAACAGATGAGGATGGCATGTGTTGCCCTTTAGATTATACTGTCCCTTGGTTTCATATGTTTCCAAGACAAATTTTGATCCTCTAAGATTCAAGAATTTCTTTTACTGTTTCATTAAATGAAAATTCACTTAGTTTCTAACAAGTCGCGCACTTGAAAGTTTGATTTCAAATTTCCTTGGCCTCTTCTTTAGTGCATAAGCTGAACATGACCAAGGACAAGGAAAAGCAAGGGAACTTTCCTATTAGTTTATTTTAATAGAGGTAACTATAATTACATTTCTTATCTATTTGGGAACAGGTACCTTGAGTAGTATTGAGTATATTATGACCTCCAGATGCATTTGGAAGGCTATGTCCTTGCCATCTTCATTTGAAGGTTGTCTGGGCTGATGCAACCTTATAACAACCATGACCACTGTACCTCTCCATCCATTGTTGTTAAGACATGTAGTTAACTAATTTTGATTTTTTCAGCTTTTTAGCCCATTTTGTAGTTCCCAAGAAAGGAACTATAGAATATTATAGATGGCAAACTGTGAGCCAGGGAGACAGGTTTTGAAAAAAATTGGAAGAACTATTCTGATACTTCTGTGAGACCTTCAGAAAATAGAGATTACAGTGAAAAATTACAATCATATTATGTTACAAGATAATTATATTATAGAATCATAGAAACTTAGAGCCGGAAATTACCTTAGAGATACAACCTGCTTTTTTTTTTTATTTAATAGCCTTTTATTTACAGGATATATACATGGGTAACTTTACAGCATTAACAATTGCCAAACCTCTTGATACAACCTGCTTTTTGATATTTGGAGAAACGGAAGCCCAGGTGGGGACGTGAATGTTAGCCCACTGAGGGTAGAGACTATTGAACATCTGACTTTGGAGCCTCATTACCTAGAGGCCATATGATAGCAGTTGTCAATTTGAAAAGAATCAAAGGGACATATCTAAGGTCACAGAGATAGATAGTGATATCATTCATAATTTGTTTATATTACATGGTAAAGTAGGGATGAATTCTACATGATCACACCATAATTGTTGCACATAGCCTTCCTTTTCTCATGGCTCCCCCATGCCAAATGAAGGGCACTTCCTAGAGTTTTCCTCCTCATACACATTTTCTCTGAACACAGTGCATTTTTTAACAGTCTTAACTGGTCCCTTCTGAGAGTGGAGCCAGTACAGTGAACCTTTCCAGCATTTCCCTTCAAACAACTCTTTTAAAAACATCCCAAATCAAATTCTAGAATGTCAAAGAAAAAAAAGGTCAGAATAAGATATTTTTCCAGCCCAAGATAACTTATAAATTCAAAAAGAGAGATCTATGACATGAGGGTAGAGGCTGATGTGGAGGGGCCATGTGAATGAAATTCCAACAGTGGGAGTAGATGGTGACAAGGGGAACAGCAGGAGATCCCAGGCTAGTGACAGTAAGGGACCTGACAGCTGATCAGAAACAGAAAACAGGGGATGTTCTTTGTTGATTAAAAAAGAAAGAAATCCAAATTGCTAGTTCCAAAAATATAAAGGGTGACTACACCACTAATGAAGATGAAATTAAAGCAGTTATTAAGAAATAGTTTGCCCAATCATTTGCCAGCAAAACTGAAAATCTAAGTGAAATAGATGAATATTTACAAAAATATAAATTGTTCATAATAATAGAAGAGAAAATAGATATTTAAATAACCCTATCTTAGAAAAAGAAAGTGAAGAAACTATCAGTGAGCTCCCTGAGAAAAAATCCCTCAGACCAGGTGGATTCACTAGTGAATTTCGCAACATGTATAAGAACAACTAATGCTATACAAACTATTTGGGAAAAAATAGGTAAAGAAAGAGTATAGCTAAATTCCTTTTATGACACAAATATTGTTTTAATACATAAACCAAGGAAAGCAAAAATGGAGAAAGAAAATTTTAAACTGATTTCCTTGATGCAGAAATTTACATAAAATAGTAGAAAGAGGATTAGGGCATACTATACTATAAAGATCATATACTATGACCAGTAGAATTTATACCAGGATTGTAGGGCTGGTTCAGTATTAGGAAAACTATCAGCGCAATTGAAAATATAAAAAAAAAAACAATAAAAATCATGTGACTATATCTACAAATGCAGAAAAGACTTTAATAAATTGCAACACCCATTCCTGTCAGAAACAATAGAAAGTACAGGAACAATGGAGCCTTTCTTAAAATGCTAAGCAGTATCTATTTAAAACCAAGAACAAGCATTATCTGTAGTGGGGATAAACTTGAAGGCTTCCCAATAAAATCAGGAGTAAAACAAGAATGTCCATTTTCAGATTGATGAGAATAGTGTAGATTTGATCAGAAAAGGCTTCCAACTGGAAGTATGTAGAGTAGTGGGTTTTGACTGGAGATAAACTTAGTAGTCATGAACAAAAAGTATGTCAATGGAAATGATCAAGTTAAAGGACAATGGAGTTTAGAAGCAAAAAGAAAATTTGATGTCATTTGGTCCATCCCCTCATAACCATTTTATAGTCATGATGTGGAGAATGAACAAGCCTATTGGCTAATCTGAAGCTCCGAATTCCACTTGGAAGTAAGAGAAATCCAGAAGAAAAAGAAACCCAAGAAAGAAATTCTGAAGAAACAAGAATAATCCCATTGAATGAAAGGCATGGGTGTCTAGAGTAATGTAAATTTAAAGGGAGCTCAGTTAAATTAGATCTCACATGCTAAAGGTAGAAACCTTTATGAAAGGTTCCTATTTGAAATGAAATGAAAACATGTTGCATGGTTGTTTCAAAATTTCCACTTGTTTTCTAATGCTCAGAATTAGCCAAGGCTAGCAACCAAATTTAAGGACAATGAAAAAAAATGTTTTTGTGGTTTGGTTGTGTGTTAAAAATGTATTCTTATTTGAAAATATTCTAGAATGTATGTTAAAGGTTATGGTTAGTTAACATACAGAAAAGAAGCAGGGATCACAAGGACTTAACTGGGCTTCATTAGCAATAGGTCATGTAACATGACTACCTCTAGTTCCTATTATGATAAGGTTATTAGACTGGCAAATTAGGGAGAAACTGTGGATATACACAATTTTTAGCATTTGAAAAATTTTCATGTTTGTCTTGTGAGAAATATGGAGAGATGTGGGTTAGTTTAGGCCTTTATAACCTCCTCTCCAGACTGTCACATATAACCTCATAATTAGTAACCTCATAATTAGTATTCCTGACTGTCACTTCCCTCTCCAATTCATATAGAACAAAACTTTTTAGATTTTTCTAGAGTCCCAGACTGACCATGTTTCTAGTGCCATCTGCTGGTTAACACTTTTATCAACAATAAAATAGATGTGTTTGTCCAATCTAAAGATGACACTAGGCTCAGAGAGATAGCTAACATACTGGATGACTGAATCCAGATTCAGAAAGTTCTGGACAGATTAGAACATCATGCCAAATCTAATAAAATAAAATTTATTTATTATTAATTTTTTAATTGTAACTTTTTATTGTTAGAACATATGCCTGGGTAATTTTTTACAGCATTATCCCTTGCAGTCACTTCTGTTCTGACTTTTCTCTTCCCTCCCTTCACCCCCTCCCCTAGATGGCAGGCAGTCTTATACATGTTAAATATGTTATAGTATAACCTCGATACAATATATGTGTGCAGAACCGTACAGTTCTCTTATTGCACAGGAAGAATTGGACTCGAAAGGTATAAATAACCTGGGAAGAAAAACATGCAAACAGTTTACACCCATTTCCCAGTATTCTTTCTTTGGGTGTAGCTAGTTCTGTCCTTCATTGATCAACTGGAACTGAATTAGATCTTCTCTTTGTCGAAGAAATCCACTTCCATCATTCTTCCATCAGAATACATCCTCATACAATATCATTGTTGAAATATATAATGGTCTCCTGGTTCTGCTCATTTCACTCAGCATCAGTTCATGTAAGTCTCTCTAAGACTCTCTGTATTCATCCTGCTGGTCATTTCTTACAGAACAATAATATTCCATAACATTCATATACCACAATTTACCAAAACATTCTCCAACTGATGGGCATCCACTCAGTTTCTAGTTTGTAGTCACCACAAAAAGGGCTGCAACATTTTGGCACATATAGGTCCCTTTCCCTCCTTTAAAATCTCTTTGGGGTATAAGCCCAGTAGTAGCACTGCTGGATCAAAGGGTAGGCACAGTCTGATAACTTTGGGGGCATAATTCCAGATTGCTCTCCAGAATGATTGGATTTGTTCACAACTCCACCACCAATGCATCAGTATCCCAGTTTTCCTGCATCCCCTCCAACATTGATCATCATTTTTTCCTGCCATCTTAGCCAGTCTGACAGATGTGTAGTGGTATCTCAGAGTTGTCTTAATTTGCATTTCTCTGATCAATAGGGATTTGGAACACTCTTTCATATGAGTGGAAATAGTTTCAATTTCATCATCTGAAAATTGTCTGTTCATATCCTTTGACCATTTATCAATTGGAGAATGGCTTGGTTTCTTATAAATTAGAGTCAATTCTTTATATATTTTGGAAATGAGGCCTTTATTAGAACCTTTAACTGTAAAAATGTTTTCCCAGTTTGTTGCTTCCCTTCTAATTTTGTCTGCATTAGTTTTCTTTGTAATAAGACTTTTTAATTTGATGTAATCAAAATTTTCTATTTTGTGATCAATAATGGCCTCTAGTTCTTCTTTGGTCACATTCCTTCCTCCTCCACAAGTCTGATAGGTAAATGATCCTATGTTCCTCTAATTTATTTATGATCTCGTTCTTTATGCCTAAATCATGAACCCATTTTGACCTTATCTTGGTGTATGGTATTTAGTGTCGGCCCATCCCTAATTTCTGCCATACTAATTTCCAGTTTTCCCAGCAGTTTTTGTCAAATAATGAATTCTTATCTCAAAAGTTGGGATCTTTGGGTTTGTGAAACATTAGATTGCTATAGTTATTGACTATTTTGTCTTGTGAACCTAACATATTCCACTGATCAACTAATCTGTTTCTTTCTTAGCCATTACCAAATGGTTTTGGTGACTGCTGCTTTATAATATAGTTTTAGATCTGGTACAGCTAGACCACTTTCATTTGATTTTTTTTTTCATTAATTCCCTTGAAATTCTCTATCCTTTTGTTCTTCCATATGAATTTTATTGTTATTTTTTCTAGGTCATTAAAATAGTTTTTTGGGAGTCTGATTGGTATAGCACTAAATACATCGATTAGTTTAGGGAGTATTGTCATCTTTATTATATTCGCTCGGCCTATCCAAGAGCACTTAATATTTTTCCAATTATTTAAATCTGACTTTATTTGTGTGAAAAGTGTTTTGTAATTTTGCTCATATAATTCCTGACTTCTCTTTGGTAGATAAATTCCCAAATATTTTATGCTATTGACAGTTATTTTGAATGTAATTTTTCTTTGTATATCTTGCTGTTGGATTTTGTTGGTGATGTATTGTTGGAATCTTTACAAACTGTTAAGTCATTAGAATTGATAGAGACAATAATTATCTAATTTAGCATGGTTCAGTATGATTAATCTGAGCCTACAAGGAGATGTTATGGGCCAGAACTTGAAACAAGGTACTAAGTACAACTGATAGACAATAATGCTTGTGTTCACACCTCCCTTGAAGTTCTTAGGGCTAGAGAGCACTCTGGGAGATAACCCAGAATCCCATTCTCTCAGAGGAGGAGTTAACCTTTGGGAGATCATATATATAGAGGAAGCTCTTGGAGCTTCAGGAGAGTTACTTGGGAACATTCCCAGGGGTCAGAGAGGAGTACTCTGGGAGGAAGCCTACAAGCCCTCTCTTGAAGGCAAGAGAGATTCATTGCATCTTCCACCTTGGTGCTGGCTGGAGTCTGAAGGACAAACCTTTGGATTTGGAGACATTCGGAGGGAGCTCTTGGAACCAAGCAGAGAGATAGGCTTCAGTTAAACGGGCTATATTGAAAGACACAATAAAAGATCTGAACTTTAATCAGCAGGCTGCGATTCTGGGTGATTATTTACTTTCAACTAAAACCAATACTGCCTCCAGAAATTCTCCCCAAGAAACCTTCTTCCCCAGAGAGAACCATTATTATTTTAAAGAAGAAGATCATCACAATGTATAAAAATGCTGAGGATTTATGTGGATTTATTTTGTATCTTGCAACTTGGCTAAAGTTATGAATTATTTCTAATAGCTTTTTAGTAGAATCTCTGGCATACCATCATATCATCTGGAAAGAGTGAGAGTTTGGTTTCCTCATTACCTACTCTGATTCCTTTAATCTCTTTCTTGACTCTTATTGCCGAGGCTAGAGTTTCTAATACAAAATTGAATAATAATGGTGATAGTGGGCAACCTTGTTTCACTCCTGAACTGGAAAAGGTTCCAGTTTTTTCCCATTACATATGATGCTTAGTGACAGTTTTAAATATATGTTCCTATTTTACGGAAAAGTCCATTTATTCCTATACTCTGAAGTGTTTTTATTAGGAATGGATGTTGGATTTTATCAAATGTTTTTTTCCGTCTCTATTGAGATGATCATATAGTTTTTGTTAGTTTGCTTATTGATATAGTCAATTATGCTAATAGTTTTCCTAATATTGAACCAGCCCTGAATTCTTGGTATAAATCCTACTTGGTCATAGTGTATTATCCTGGGGATGATTTTCTGTAATCTTTTTGCTTGCTAATATTTTATTTAAGATTTTAGCATCAATATTCATTAGGGAGACTGGTCTATCATTTTCTTTCTCTGTTTTCAACCTACCTGGTTTAGGTATCAGTACCATGTCTGTGTCATAAAAGGAAGTTGGTAGGACTCCTTCAATCCCTATTTTTTCCAAATAATTTATATAGCATTGGAATTAATTTTTCTTTAAATGTTTGGTAGAAATCACATGTAAATCCATCTAGTCCTGGGGTTTTTTTCTTAGGGAGTTGGCTAATAGCTTGTTCTATTTCTTTTTCTTAAATGGGACTGTTTGGTCTATTTACTTCTTCCTCTGTTAATCTGGGCAAGCTATAGTTTTGAAGGTGTTCTTCCAATTTCATTTAAGTTATCGAATTTATTGGCATAAAGTTGGGCAAAGTAATTCCTTTTTTTTAAATTTTTTATTTATTTAATAGCCTTTTATTTACAGGTTATATGCATGGGTAACTTTACAGCATTAACAATTGCCAAACCTCTTGTTCCAATTTTTCACCTCTTTCCCCCCACCCCCTCCCCCAGATGGCAGGATGACCAGTAGATGTCAAATATATTAAAATATAAATGAGATACACAATAAGTATACATGACCAAACCATTATTTTGCTGTACAAAAAGAACCAGACTCTGAAATATTGTACAATTAGCTTGTGAAGGAAATCAAAAATGCAGGTGGGCATAAATAGAGGGATTGGGAGTTCAATGTAATGGTTTTTAGTCATCACCCAGAATTCTTTCTCTGGACGTAGCTGGTTCAGTTCATTACTGCTCCATTGGAAATGATTTGGTTGATCTCATTGCTGAGGATGGCCAGGTCCATCAGAACTGGTCATCATATATAGTATTGTTGTTGAAGTATATAATGATCTCCTGGTCCTGCTCATTTCCCTCAGCATCAGTTCGTGTAAGTCTCTCCAGGCCTTTCTGAAATCATCCTGTTGGTCATTTTTTACAGAACAATAATATTCCATAATATTCATATACCACAATTTATTCAGCCATCCTCCAACTGATGGGCATCCATTTAGTTTCCAGTTTCTGGCCACTACAAAGAGACCTGCCACAAACATTCGTGCACATACAGGTCCCTTTCCCTTCTTTTTTAGTATCTCTTTGGGATATAAGCCCAGTAGTAACACTGCTGGATCAACGGGTATGCACAGTTTGATAACTTTTTGAGCATAGTTCCAAACTACTCTCCAGAATGGTTGGATTCATTCACAACTCCACCAACAATGCATCAATGTCCCAGTTTTCCTGCATCCCCTCCAACAATCGTCATTATTTTTTCCTGTCATCTTAGCCAATCTGACAGGTGTGTAATGGTGTGCAAAGTAATTCCTAATTATTGCTCTAATTTCCTCTTCATTAGTGGTGAGTTCTCCCTTTTCATTTTTAAGATTAACAATTTGATTTTCCTCTTTACTTTTTTAAATCAGATTTACTAAGGGTTTGTTTATTTTGTTGGTTTTTTCATACAACCAACTCTTAGTTTTATGAATTAATTCAATAGTTATTTTTTATTTTCAATTTTATTGATCTCTCCTTTTATTTTTAGAATTTCAAGTTTAGTGTTTGAATGGGGGTTTTTAATTTGTTCCTTTTCTAGCATTTTTAGTTGCAAGCCCAATTTGTTGACCTTCTCTTTCTCTATTTTATGCAAGTAGGCCTCTAGAGATATGAAATTTCCCCTTATTACCCCTCTGGATGCATCCCACACATTTTGGTATGACATCTCATTTTTGTCATTTTCTTTGGTGAAGTTATTAATTATGTCTGTGATTTACTGTTTCACCCAATCATTCTTTACTGTGAGATTATATAGTTTCCAATTACTTTTTGGTCTACTTTCCCCTCGCTTTTTGTTGAATGTAATTTTTATTGTATCATAATCTGAAAAGAAAACATTTACTATTTCTGCCTTCTTGCATTTAATTTTGAGGTCTTTATGTCCTAATATATGGTCAGTTTTTGTATACGTTCCATGAACTGTTGAGAAGACAGTGTACTCCTTTCTATCTCCATTTAGTTTTCTCCAAAGATCTATCATACTTAACTTTTCTAGTATTCTATTTACCTCATTGACTTCTTTGCCATTTATTTTGTGGTTTGATTTATCTAATTTTGAGAGTGCAAGGTTGACATTTCCCACTATTATAGTTTTGCTATCTATTTCTTCTTGCAGCTCTCTTAATTTCTCCTTTAAGAATATAGATGCTACACCACTTGGTGCATATATGTTTAATATTGATATTGCTTCATTTTCTATGCTACCCTTTAGCAAGATATAGTACCCTTCCTTATCTCTTAATTAGATCAATTTTTGCTTTTGCTTTATCTGAGATCAGGATGGCTACCCCTGCTTTTTTGACTTCACCTGAAGCATAGTAGATTATGCACCAACCTTTTATCTTTACTTTGTATGTATCACCCTGCTTCAAGTGTGTCTCCTGTAAACAACTTATTGTAGGATTCTGGATTTTAATCCATTCTGCTAACCACTTCCTCTTTATGGGGGAGTTTACCCCATTCACATTTATGGATAAAATGACCAATTCTATATTACTTGCCATCTTGTTAACCCCTGTTTATGCTTTTCTCCTTTCTTTCTCCCTTACCACCCTCCCCAGTATTAAACTGGTGAGTACCACTTGCTTTTCACAGCCCTTCTTTTTAGTATCCCTCTCTCCTCCTTAGAGTTCCTCCCCCTATCTTACTACTTTCCCTCACAGTTTCTGTATTCCCTTGTGCTTAGCTTACTCCTTCCCTTTTTATTTTTCCCCTCCTACTTTTGAATGAGGTGGGAGAAGTTTCACCATAAATCAAATATGTCTAATATTTTTCTCCTTAAGCCACTTCTGATGGCAGTAAAATACACAGTTCATCCCCTTCCATTCTTTCTCTCGTATATAATAGATTTCCTTTGCCTCTTTGTGAGATGTAGTACCCCCACTTTACCCTTTTCCGGGTACAATTTTCTTTCCACCTCTAGTTTCTAGAACAAATTATACATGTGTTCTTTATATATCTTTATAGCAGAAATATAGTTCCCAAGATTTCTTTTTACCTTTTTAGGTTTCTCTTGAGTTCTATATTTGTAGATCAAACTTTTTGTTTAGTTCCTGTTTTTTCATCAGAAATAATGAAATTCACCTATTTCATTGAATGTCCATCTTCTTCCCCGGAAAAAATGCTCATTCTGGCTGGGTAAGTTATTTTTGGCTGCATACTAAGTTCCTTAGCCTTTTGCAATATCATATTCCAGGGCCTTCTATCCTTTAATGTGGATGCTACTAGATCCTGAGTAATCCTTATTGTGACTCCTCTATATTTGAATTGATTTTTTTCTAGCTGCTTGCAGTATTTTTTCCTTCATTTGATAGTTTTGGCATTTGGCCACTATATTTCTTGGTGTTTTGATTTTAGGATCCCTTTCAGTAGGTGATCAATGAATTCTTTAAATTTCTATTTTACCCTCTGTTTCTATAACTTCTGGGCAGTTCTCTGATAATTTCCTGGAAAAGAGTGTCCAGGCTCTTTTTTCATCATATTTTTCAGGAAGGCCAATAATTCTCAGATTATCTCTCCTAGATCTATTTTCCAGGTCTGTTGTTTTCCCAAGAAGGTATTTGACCTTTTTTCCATTGTTTCATTTTTTGGTTTTGTTTGATTCTTGTTGTCTCCTTGAGTCATTCAATTCCATTTGTTCTATTCTGATTTTCAATGAAGTATTTTCTTCACTCACTTTTTTATATCTTTTTCTAATTGTCTAATTGAGTTTTTAAGTGAGTTGTTTTGTTCTGTGGAATTTTTTCCCTGTCGCCAATTTTATTTTTAGAGAGCTATTTTGTTTTTCCAATTCACTAATTCTCTTTTTCAAGGATTTGATTTCTTTATCCACTCTATCTTTAAATGAGTGTGATGACTTATCCAGACTCTCTTGCCAAGCTTGCCTTTCCTTTTCCCATTTTTCTTCTAGCTCTCTTGTGAGAGCCTTTTTAATTTCTTCTATGAGAGTCTCGGGTGTTGAAGTCCAGATCATATCCCCCTTTGAGGATTCATCTGGAGACTGTTTTTAGTCTCCTCAGGGTTTAAAGTCTGCTCACTATCCATATAAAAGCTATCAATGATTAAGGTCTCTTTAAATTTTTTGCTCATTTTGTCAGAGAAGCATCAAAGAAGACAAGCTAGCAGAAAAAAAAACCCAAATGCAGTCTGCTTTTTTGGGGGTGGGGGATGGGGACTGAATGGTATTACCAAGCTTCCTCTACAGACTGCGGGAGACAGCAGCTAGGCACTAGCAGGACAGCAATAGTTGCGCTGTGTCTGTGCTCTGAGACTCTGGGAGCATGCTGAGACACTGTGGGTAGGTGTGGCCAGGTCCCAAGAGACCCTAGCTTTTTGGGGTGATAGTCTTCACTCCCTATGTTTTTAGCTTCTCTGCTTGTCTACTGGCTTGCTGCCAGGGCAAAGTAGCCAACACTGTAGTAAAGCTCTCCCTGCAGAGACAGCTGAGATCACACCCCACCCCCCTCCGGTCTGCTCAGTGTGAACAGCCTGCTGTGCTCTCACTGCCACTGCTTGCCCTCAGTCTGTGCCCGATCTAAAACTGTCCCCACCCTCGAGCAAAAACAGAATTTTTCTGGAGAATTTCAAGGATGTCTTCTGTTGGTAATCATATGTTTTTTTTTTCAGTCAAGCACTAATTCTGAGGCTTGTTATGAAATAAATTCTGAGAGAAAATGCAGAGGTTAAGTAGATGTGTACATCTTCTCCATCATCTTGGCCAGAAGTCTAAAATTAAATTTAAATATCAAATATTAATATTTTGCCCCAGATAATAAGCATTTAACAGTTTACTTTGTGCTAAGCCCTAAGAGATTCAAAGGAAGGCAAAAAGATTCCTTCCTTCAAGATGTTTAGAGCCTAGTGTGTGTGTAGGGGAAACAACATACAAACAAGATAGATACAGGATAAATTGGAGGTCCTCTCAGAGTGAAGTTTTCTAGCATTAAAGGGTAACCAGTAAAGGCTTCTTGAAGTAGTGGAATTTTTTCTAAGACTTGAAGGAAGCCAGGGAAGACTGGAGGTGAAGGCACAGTCAGAGCTTTCCAGACATAGAGGACAGCCAGTGAAAATGCACAGACTTTGAAAATGGAGTGTCACCTGATGAGTAGTCTGTAAATAAACATTTTTTTAAAATTCCTACTACATGCCTGGCACTATACTAAGCTCTGCGGATACAAAGAGACTCGAAGCATGGAGACCAAGTCAAGGGCTATTGGAACAGCTCAGGCATGATGATGGTAATGAGGTCCTACACCAGGTTGCAATGGTGTCAGGAGAGAAGGAGGCATATTTATGAGATGTGGAGAAAGTAGAATCTTATGGCTGTTAACAGAGAATGAGAGAGAGGGAAAAGTTGAAAATGTCACTTAGTGTTTGTATGGATGATTGAGAGGATAGTAGTATCCTTAGTAGTAACAGAAGTTAAATCAACTGCCTGTTATTAAGGATCTGTTATGAGTAGGAAATAGCTTGAACACATCATAGAGCAGATGGTCTGACTCTAATGAGTATGAATGATGAGATAGACAGGTCAGGTGATATCAGGAAATCTGGAAAAAGACCCCTTGAAAGTTTGGCGGACCCCTGGATACTGAGGGGAGACATGGGTAAGACTGGATTTTGAGCTATATTGTCTGATGTCATAAATCCATGGAAACAACAGCCTAGAACGACTCGCTGCTCTCTGAGATAATTTTAATAGGTTTCTTAGTTTACATGGCTCAAAGGAATTGAACAATATAAGAATCTCAGGGACTATAAGAAGATAAATAGGCAAGTCATTGTGGGAGAGGAAGGAGAAATCATGGCACAAATATGGTTCTAACTCTACTTGCCCATAAGGTTCTTCCACAGTAGAACTTTTAGAACTAGTGTGTTGGAGTTTGGGTGGAATTTCATGTAGTTTATTTAAAGGCTTGTGAATTCTAATGGGCAAAATTAGTTGGCAAAAATTTCTCTGGATGACTTCATTGGGTAGAGGATTGGGGTATTTCTCCTGATACAGTAATCAAAAGCCTCTTGGCCACTGATGCCTTGCTGGGGGTGGGGGGGTTTCGTTTGATGTTCCTCCTCTCTGTACATGATGCTTGGAAAAACTTTCCACATCAACACAAGGTTTCAATAGACAGCTATTAGCAGATTGCAAGGAGTAGTGTTGTGCATTTGTGATTAATACATATGCAAAAAACTGAAGTTGCTTTTAGACAATTTGTTTTTTTTCTTTTTTGTATTGGAATTACCATGGAGATTAGTGAAAGCTAAAATTGTCTCCAAAGGAATTCATTGGCAGCAAATTCTTTCCCAGAGGTCCACTATACTTTATCAGCTGTTCTTCATGGCTACCATAGCAACCGTTGAAGACTATCTACCAAGTTGGAAAAAGTTGTAGATATGTTTTAGTGCAAAGGTAATTAGCACTATATAAAGGGGTGAAAGTAATTTCATGTCATAGATTTCATTGTCAAGTCTTTTGAAACATGGTCATCATCACTCACTTGCAGAGAGCTGAGGAAAAATATTAGATATTAGATAAAGGTATTAGAGTGGCTGTCAAGGCAAATTCAATCAACCTTTCTTTATTCTTCTTTGTTTCAGTCACATCCAACTGTCTGTGACACCTTTTGGTATTTTCTTGGCAGAGATACTAGAGTGGTTTGCTCCTAGAGGTTTCCTGCTCAAGTTCATTACACAGATAAGGAGCTGAAGCAAATAAGGTGACGTGACTTGCCCAGGATATCACAGTTAGGAAGTATCTGAGGCCAGATGTGAATTCATGAAGATGCAGTCTTCCTGACTTCAGACCCCGTGATCTATCCATTGTACCATCTAGCTGACCTTCAGGTATTTAGATAATTACAATGAATTTTTATGATGCTCAATATTTTTGAAGCAGAGAGAGAAATAGTATTCTAGTTGTGACTTTATGGGAGGAAAAGATTTAGTTGTTGTTGGTCATTATTATAATTATTATTTTACTGTAATGTCTCACTGATGCTTTCCCTTTGAACTAAGAGGGTCATATGGCTGACTAATAAAGTAAATATATTAATGGGGGCTTACAGGCCTTGGTGTTAAGTGGATATGAAATCACAAAATACTTTAAACATAGACTAATTTGTGTAGGAGTCCCATATGAGAGAGGGACTGCCATAAATGTTACAGAAAACAGAAACTAGCGCTTGCCTGATTTTTTGCATATTTTAATCAGTGACAGCTTAGATGCAGACATCAGTCATTCTCATCAAGATTTTATGGAAGTTTTCTCAGTTGTCTTTTGTTTCGAAGTAATAAATCTGTTAAGTTACCAAGTTTTTGTTATGCTCACCACTTTCATAAAAATTAAGGCTTTATTGTACAAACCCTCCAAATTTGGTCTTTGGCAGCACAGACCTCTTTTCTGGATGGTCTGTCTAGTCTAGTTTCTCTTCCTGTCTTTGTGTGATTGCCATGTTATTTCCTCATGCAGCACATTGGAGACTGGAGACTGTAATTTAGAGTACAGACGTTGTTTCTTCATTGTTATTTCTGGAGAAGGTTGTTGGTTATCAAAGTCTTGGTGTTGCTATTCCACTTTTTTGTTTGATTTCCTCTTTATGTTTACATGAGTGTTCTCAAGGAGATCTGGCTTAATTGGGTCTCCAAGCTCTCTGCAAAATTGGTGTTGGCTTGTTTTTCCTCCCCCTGCTTGTCACGGTTTTATTAGGCAGTATCGCTCATGGTCTTCTTTGTTTCCTCTAGAAGAGTATATACATGAGTTTAAATTCCAAATGAGAAGAATAAAGAGTCAAAGAATTCAGCTTAAATATTGGCACAGAAAACAAATGAATAAACAATAATAAAGGTGGCAAAGAATGTTGATTGTCTAAGCAGGCAACTTATCAGGAGACAATAATCATTTTTAATAGCTTTTTATTTACAAGTTATATGTATGAATATTTCAGAGTCTGATTCTTTTTGTACAGCAAAATAACGGTTTGGTCATGTATACTTATTGTGTATCTAATTTATATTTTAATATATTTAACATCTACTGGTCATCCTGCCATCTGGGGGAGGGGGTGGGGGGGTAAGAGGTGAAAAATTGGAACAAGAGGTTTGGCAATTGTTAATGCTGTAAAGTTACCCATACATATAACCTGTAAATAAAAGGCTATTAAATAAAAAAAAAAGTTATATGTATGGGTAATTTTACAGCATTGAGAATTGCCAAACTTTTTGTTCCAATTTTTCCCCTCCTTCCCCCCATCCCCTTGCCTAGATGGCAGGATGACCAGTAGATGTTAAATATAGACAATAATCATTATTGATCATGTTATTGCGTGACTCTTCTGTGAACTTCTTATGACTTCAAATCTAATTATTTCACATTTTAAGTCATATTTACCTCAAAAAAAGCACAAGCTCCTTTATAGAAGAGGAAGACCTGTGCCATATTTCATTTTATTATTATTATAGCTCTTTATTTATAAGACATGCATGGGTAATTTTTCAGCATTAACCCTTGCAAAACCTGTTCCAACTTTTCCCCTCCTTCCCCCCACCCCCTCCCCCAGATGGCATGTAGACCCATACATGTTAAATATGTTAAAGTATATGTTAAATAAAATGTGTGTGTGTGTGTGTGTGTCCATACAGTATTTTGCTGCACAAGAAAAATCGAACTTAGAAATAAGGTAGAATTAACCTGAGAAGGAAAACAAAAATGCAAGCGGACAAAAACAGGGAGTAGAAATGCTATGTAGTGGTTCACACTCATTTCCCGGAATTCTTTCACTGGGTGTAGCTGGTTCTCTTCATTATTGAACAATTGGAACTTATTTGGTACATCTCATTGTTGAAGAGAGCCATGTCCATCCGAATTGATCATCATATAGTATTGTTGTTGAAGTGTATAATGGTCTTCTGGTCCTGCTCATTTCACTCAGCATCAGTTCGTGTAAGTCTCTCCAGGCCTTTCTGAAATCCTCCTGGTCATTTCTTACAGAACAATAATATTCCATAACATTCATATACCATAATTTATTCAGCCATTCCCCAACTGATGGGCATCCACTCAGTTTCCAGTTTCTAGCCATTAGAAAAAGGGCTGCCACAAACATTCTTGCACATATAGGTCCCATTCCCTTCTTTAGTATCTCTTTGGGATATAAGCCCAGTAGTAACACTGCCGGATCAAAGGGTATGCACAGTTTGATAACTTTTTTAGCATAGTTGCAAATTGCTCTCCAGAATGACTGGATATATTCACAGTTCCACCCTCAATGTATCATTGTCCCAAGGTATCAATTTTCCTATCAATTGCATCAATGTATCATTTTCCTACATCCCCTCTGACATTCAGCATTATCTTTCTGTGTCATTTTAGCCAATCTGAGAAGTGTGTAGTGGTATCACAGAGTTGTTTTAATTTGCATTTCTCTGATTAATAATGACTTGGCTTTTCATATGAGTAGAAATAGTTTCAATTTCTTGATCTGAAAATTGTCTATTCATATCCTTTGACTGTTTATCAATTGGAGAATGGCTTGGTTTCTTATAAATTAGAGTCAATTCTCTACATATTTTGGAAATGAGGCCTTTATCAGAACCTTTGACTGTAAAAATGTTTTCCCAGTTTAGTATATCCCTTCTAATCTTGTCTGCATTAGTTTTGTTTATACAAAAGCTATTTAATTTGATATAATCAAAATTTTCTATTTTGTGATCAGTAATGATCTCTAGTTCTTCTTTGGTCATAAATTCCTTCCTCTTCCACAGGTTTGAGAGGTAAACTATCCTGTGTTCTTCTAATTTATTTATAATCTCATTCTTTATGCCTAGATCATGAACCCATTTTGACCTTATCTTGGTGTATAGGTGTTAAGTGTGGGTTAATGCCTAGTTTCTGTCATACTAATTTACAATTTTCCCAGCAGTTTTTGTCAAAAAGTGAGTTCTTATCCCAAAAGCTGGGGTCTTTAGGTTTGTCAAACACTAGATTATTAAGATTATTGACTATTTTGTTCTTTGAACCTAACCTATTCCACTGATCAACTAGTCTATTTCTTAGGCAATACCAAATGGTTTTGGTGACTGCTGTTTTATAATATAGTTTTAGATCTGGTACAGCTAGGCCACCTTCATTTGATTTTTTTTTTCATTAGTTCCCTTGAAAGTCTTGACCTTTTGTTCTTCCATATGAACTTTGTTGTTATTTTTTCTAGGTCATTAAAATAGTTTTTTGGGAGTCTGATTGGTATAGCACTAAATAAATAGATTAGTTTAGGTAATATTGTCATCTTTATTATATTTGCTCGACCTATCCAAGAGCACTTAATATTTTTCCAATTGCTTAGATGTTACTTTTATTTGTATTGAAAGTGTTTTACAGTTTTGCTCATATAGTTCCTGACTTTCCCTTGACAGATAGATTCCCAAATATTTTATACTATCAGCAGTTACTTTAATGGAATTTCCCTTTGTAACTCTAACTGTTGGATTTTGTTAATGATATAGAAGGATGTTGATGACTTATGTGGGTTTATTTTGTATCCTGCAACTTTGCTAAAGGTGGGGATTTTTTCTAATAGCCTTTTAGTAAATGAGTTCTCTAAGTGTACCATCATGTCATCTGCAAAGAGTGATAGTTTGATTTCCTCATTGCCTACTCTAATTCCTTTAATCTCTTAGTTAACTCTTATTGCTGAAGCTAACATTTCTAATACAACATTGAACAGTAATGGTAATAGTGGGCAACCTTGTATTACTCTTGATCTTATTGGGAAAGGTTCCAGTTTTTTCCCATTACATATGATGCTTACTGATGGTTTTAAATAGATGCTACTGACTATTTTAAGGAAAAGTCCATTTATTCCTATAGTATCAAGTTTTTTTTTTAATAGGAATGCATGTTGGATTTTATCAAATGCTTTTTCTGCATCTATTGAGATGATCATATGATTTTTGTTAATTTGGTTGTTGATATAGTCTATTTTGTTAATAGTTTTCCTAATATTGAACCAGCCCGGCATTCCTGGTATAAATCCTACTTGGTCATGGTGTATTATTCTGGGGATGATTTTTCTGTAATCTTTTTGCTAATATTTTATTTAAGATTTTAGCATCAGTATTCATTAGGGAGATTGGTCTATAATTTTTTTGCTCTGTTTTCAACCTACCTGGTTTGGGTATCAGTACCATGTTTCTGTCATAAAAGGAATTTGGTAGGAGTCCTTCATTCTCTGTTTTTTTTTTTCTTCAAATAGTTTATATAACATTGGAGTTAATTGTTCTTTAAATGTTTGGTAGAAATCACACGTAAATCCATCTGGTCCTGGGGATTTTTTCTTAGGGTGCTGATTAATAGATTGTTTTATTTCTTTTTCTAAAATGGGAATATTTAAGCAATTTACTTCCCCTCTGTTAATATGGGAATCCTATATTTTTGAAGATAGTCATCTATTTCACTTAGGTTATCAAATTTATTGGCATAAAGTGGGCAAAGTAACTCATAATTATTGCTCTGATTTCCTCTTCATTGGTGGAAACTTCTCCCTTTTCATTTTTAAGACTAACAATTTAATTTTCCTTTTCTTTTTCTAATCAAATTTACCAAAAGTTTATCTATTTTGTTGGCTTTTTCATAAAACCAACTCTTAGTTTTATTTATTAATTCAATAGGTTTTTTACTTTCAATTTTATCAATTTCTCCTTTTAATTTTAGAATTTCAAGTTTAGTATTTGATTGGGGGTTTTAAATTTTTTCTTTTTCTAGCTTTTAAAGTTGCAAGCTCAATTCATTGATCTTTTCTTTCTCTATTTTATTCAGGTAAGCCTCTAAGGATATAAAATTTCCCCTTATTACTGTTTTGGCTACATTCCACAAATTTTGGTATGTTGTCTCATTGTTGTCATTCTCTTGGGTCGAAATTATCAATTGTGTCTATGATTTGCTGTTTCACCCATTCATTCTTTAGGATGAGATTATTTAGTTTCCAATTACTTTTTGGTTTATTTATTCCTAACTTTTTGTTGAATGTAGTTTTTATTGCATTGTACTCTGAAAAGAATGTATTCACTATTTCTGCCTTTCTGCATTTAATTTTAAGGTCTTTATGTCCTAATATATGGTCAATTTTTGTATAGGTTCTATGAACTGCTGAGAAGAAAGTGTACTCCTTTCTGTCTCCATTCAGTTTTCTCCAAAGTTCTATGATACCTAACTTTTCTAATGTTCTATTTGCCTCTTTAACTTCTTTCTTATTTGTTTTGTGGTTTGATTTATCTAATTCTGAGAGTGCAAGGTTGCAATCTTCCAGTATTATAGTTTTGCTGTCTATTTCTTCTTGCAACTCACTTAACTTCTCCTTTAGGAAGTTAGATGCTATACCACTTGGTGCATATATGTTTAGTGTTGATATTGCTTCATTATCTATGCTACCCTTTAGCAAGATAAAATTTCCTTCCTTATCTCTTTTAATTAGATCAGTTTTTGCTTTTGGTTGATCTGAGATAAGCATGACTACCTCTGCTTTTTTGACTTCCCCTGAATTATAATACATTCTGCTCCAGCCTTTTACTCTGTATGTTTCATCCTGCTTTAAATGTGTTTCCTGTAAACAACATATTGTAGGATTTTGGCTTTTGATCCAGTCTGCTATCCGCTTCCACTTTATGGGAGAGTTCATCCCATTCACATTTATGGTTAAAACTACTAATTCTGTATTTCCTGCCATCTTATTTATCCCCAGATTATGCTTTTCTTTTTCTTTCCCCCTTACCCACTCCCCAGTATTAAACTTATGGGCACCCCTTGTCTCACACAGCTCTCCCTCTTTAGAATTCCTCCCATCCGCTGAGTCTCTTTCCCTTTCTTATGCCTTTCCCTTATTACTCTTTTCCTTTTCCCTTTTCTTCTCCCACTTTTTAATGAGGTGAGAGAAGTTTCTCTGTAAACTAAATATGTGTATTATTTTCTCTTTGAGTCAAATCTGATGAGAGTTAAGATTCACACAATGTTCCTCCCCCTCCCTAAATTCTCTCAGATATGATAGGTTTCCTTTGCCTCTTAGTGGGATATTATTTCCCTCTTCTTATCTCCCCTTTTCCCTTTTTCTGATACTATCCCCTTTTCACTTGTACTTCCCTTTTTTGTATTATAACAATAATTATATATTTGTATGTAAAATTTGTATTTTTTGTATTATAAATAATTATAACAATAATTTTGTATTTTGTATTGATTATAAAATTAAATTATACACACGCTCTTTATGTATGCCCGTAACAGAAATACAGTTCTCAAGAGTTCTTTTTATCTTTTATTTTTCTCTTGAGTCCAATACTTAGAGGTCAGCTTTTTGTTTAGCTCTGGTTTTTTCATTAGGAATAAATGGAATTCACCTGTTTCATTGAATGTACATCTTCTTTCCTGGAAGAAAATGCTCAGCTTAGCTGGATAGTTTATTCTTGGCCGAATTCTGAGTTCTTTTGCTTTTCAGAATATCAGATATTTCCATCTAGACATTGAATTGGAAAGGAAACACTGGGATATCAGCAATAGAGGGAAAAAGTTTTCCAAAGCAGAGATTTGTTTGCATTTTTCCCCTCAAGGTTTCTTGGCAGCTTCTTCCTCTTCAAGTTGGTGAAATGAGCATTTTTACCCCAGCTGTGGGTGAGGTGCTCAGCAGACATTTGGCAGGCTTGGAGGGTGGACTGGAACTCTTGGAAAAATGGAATCCACAGACTTCAAAAGTGTCATGATGGAATGCCTCACACTCCATAAAAATTCATGCAACCTTGGATGTTAAACAACCTCCTGGTCCTTATTTTGTTCCATAAGTCTATAGTTTGGATCTCCTTTAAGATATGCAGACTTGGTCTACAGACTTTGTCCAAAGAAAGCAAGAGCAGGGAAAGGAAGGCGTTGGAGTCCTGGAAACAAATGGATTCAATGTGCAATGTTTCCTCACTTTGCTAAAATGGATCCTATAGGCAACATCATTAAAGGATGCTATTTATATCAGAAACAAAGGTGGCTCTTTGTGATGTATTGTTGTGAAATGAAGCCCATTCCAACACAGTGAGTTCTCCATCTGGAACCAAAGGACCTGGCTCTGAATCCCATGACTGCCATTTGCCCTTTACTTGAGGGATCTACACTCAGCCATTCAACCTTTGTGAGCCACAGCTTCTTCATCTATGAAAGAAAGGGGCTCCATTCACCTTTCCAGGTCCTTTCCAGCTGTAAATCTACAAGCCCATAACACAAATAATAGTTGATTAACACCGTGTATAACTTAACAACTGTTATACAGGAGAGTTCGTGAGATTGACTCCTTAGGACCCTTGGGAATGAATCCTTATATGTAGTTGAGATTGCCAGAGAGCTACCCCATTGCAGAATGTTGTTGTTGTTATTCTTTTAACAAACAGGGCTCAAGAAAGCCCTGTTATAATAAAATAATAATAAAAACCAGTATGGGAGATCTTCTACCTTGTTAAATAAAACATTGTATCTATTCCTCATCTTACCTTTTCTTGTAAATGCAAGATCATGGAGCCACTAAGGAGACTTAGCAGAGAGTTCCCTGACTGGGAATCAACAAGCCTTCAGTTTGAATCCTCTTTTGCCATTTATCAACTTTATGAGACTGGCCAAGGTACTCTCAAATCTCATGAACTCTCCTGTATAACAGGGATAAGGATCGAATCTACCTCCTAAGGTTGTTAGGATCAAATAAGGGCAACTATGTAAAGAGCATTGGAAACTTTGGAAGTATTAAAGAAATGGAAGCTCTTCTGGTTGTTGTTATCCTCATCAAGGGGATGACCTTGTGACTCTCCGTGGAGAGGTCCATAGGCATGTTTGACTTTGCTGAGTAAATGTCACTCATTTTCATTATTGTTCAACTTAAGATTTTCAAAACACTTTTAAAGTACTGGCTTGTTTTATTCTTTATGAGGTAGGTACTGTTGTTAATTCAATTTCCCAAGTGGGAAAAGACCCACCAAGAGGTAGTAAAACCTTGCCCAGGGTCACATCCCTAGTATGCATCTGAGGCTGGGTTTGACCTTGGGTTTTCCTTACTCCAGGCCAGGGGACAGTATCCACTGTGCCACCTGACTGCCAGTGAAACTAGACATTAGGATGTGCAACATCTAGAGTGGTGGGCAGATAACACAATGCATAGTATGTTTGAATTTAACAACTGTACTGTTTTCTCTTGATTTGGACTCACAGCTTTTAAGTTATGTGTGTATAAATAAAGAGTAAAGTTTTAGAGGACAAAGAAAATGAGGCCACTTAAAGAAATGGATCAAAACTCTAAGCTCTGGTTGGGCAAGTCACTTAATTTCCCTTGACCTCAGTTTCCTTATGTGTAAAATGGAGGAATGGACTATATATGGCTCTAGTGTCCGTACCAAATTTGGGTGTATGATGCTAATGACCGAGTACTGAGCTGCCACCTTTTACTGATAGATATTTCTCAAGATCAAATTATAACTGAATAAACAGAATTACAAGAAGGTAAATATCCTATGCTAAAATATTCCTTAAGTAATAATTTTGACGGGGGCTTGATGTCCTATGTGAAGTCTATATAGCAAAGAAGGCCTAAAAAACAGCACTGGGGAAAGCAAGCTCCCCCCATAATAACATACAGTGGCTTTTTATTAAAACACTTCATCTACTCAGTCCCTGTTTAATAAAATAAGGGTTATAGAATTTTTAAAAATATGAATGTATGGAGGTCATGTGTCTAGATGTTATTAATATCCATAACAATAGTTTCCAGAATGCATGAGAAGTAATAAAGCGATTATCTATAGAGAAAACTTGGACAATATATGCTTTACCAACACATTCTTGACAATATAACTGACGAAAACATGACATATAAATATATAGATTTATTTTAGAAATTAATTCCACACAACAGTCGCAAGTATATTGAATATTTCATTATAAATTGTGCTCCTGTTGGTGACGCACAAGAAAGCAAATATAGAAAGAAGCCTAAGTTCTTGCACCAAGACCAGGATCATAAGCCACACATATTGACCACATTGGCTAGAATTCAAATCAGTAATTCTATTTTAAAAAAAACATTCATTAAGTACTTAATATGTGCCACATTGCTGTGCTGGTCAATGGGAACATGAGAACAAAAAAGGAAATATGAAGGAAAAAAACCCTGCCCTTAAGGAGTTTACATTCTAAAGGATAGAAACAACATGTACACTGATTAGGCAATATAGCATGTATTAAAAAATTAATCTGAGTGTGATGCACTAACAAGTGAAGAATCAGGAATGTCCACATGTCATATCACTCACATGCCTCCCTTCATTCTTTCTTTCTTCACCCATTTCATAAAAACAGTGGGCCTTCTCCTTGTCAAAAATAAGCCCTCCCAGGAGAAAATAGACCAAAAAGAAATTGGAAACTAAATAATCTCATTCTAAAGAATGAATGGGTGAAACAGCAAATCATAGACACAATCAATAATTTCATCCAAGAAAATGACAATAATGAGACAACATACCAAAATGTGTGGGATGCAGCTAAGGCGGGAATAAGGGGAAATTTTATATCTCTAGATGTTTACTTGCATAAAATAGAGAAAGAGAAGATCAAGAAATTGGGCTTGCAACTAAAAAAAAACTAGCAAAAGAACAAATTAAAAAACCCCAATCAAATAACCAAACTTGAAATTCTAAAAATAAAAAGAGAGATAAATAAAATTGAAACTAAAAACGGTATTGAATTAATAAATAAAACTAAGAATTGGTTTTATGAAAAAACCAACAGTATAGATAAACATTTAGTTAATTTGATTAGAAAAAGGAAAGAGGAAAATCAAATTGTTAGTCTCAAAAATGAAAAGGGAGAACTGTTCACCAATGAAAAGGAAACTAGAGCAATTATCAGGAGTTACTTTGCCCAACTTTATGCCAATAAATTTGACAACCTAAGTGAAATGGAGGAATACCAACAAAAATATAGATTGCCCAGATTAACAGAAGAGAAAATAAATTACTTAAATAGTCCCATTTTGGAAAAATAAATAGAACAAGCTATAAATCAACTCCCTAAGAAAAAATCCCCAGGACCAGATGGATTTACATATGAATTCTACCACACATTTAAAGAATAATTAACTCCAAGACTATATAAAGTATTTTTAAAAATAGGGAATGAAGGAGTCCTACCAAATTCGTTTTATGACACAGACATAGTACTGATACCTAAATCAGGTAGGTTGAAAACAGAGAAAGAACATTATAGACCAATTTCCTCTAATAATATTGATGCAAAAATCTTAAGTAAAATACTAGCAAAGAGATTACAGATAATCATTCCCAGGATAATATACCATGACTAAGTAGGATTTATACCAGAAATGCAGGGCTGGTTCAATATTAAGAAAACTATTAGCATAAATTGGCTATATGAATAACCAAATTAACAAAAACCATGATCATCTAGCTAGATGCAGAAAAACCATTTGGTAAAATCCAACACCCATTCCTATTAAAAAACACTAGAGAGTATAGGAATAAATGGACTTTTCCTTAAAATAATCAGTAACATCTATTTAAAACTGTCAGTAAGCATCATATGTAATGGGGATAAACTAAAACCATTCCTAATAAGATCAGGAGTGAAACAAGGTTGCCCAGTATCACCATTGCTATTCAGTATTGTAATAGAAATGCTAGCCTTGGCAATAAGAGAAGAAAAAGAGAAAAAAAGACAAAATTAAGCCGTTTTCATGGACCCTTGATTCCATTTCATTTTCTCTAGCAGATTGGCCTGTCTTTAATCTCTCCTGTCTAATGCCCCCTTGTACCTACAACAATGTGCAAGTTAATCCTAGATTCTTGCTTGATCTGTGCATCTTCATTCACTATCATCCTGCGTCACTGGTATCAGACAGGGCCTCTAATCCATACATAAGGATCCTGTTTATGATAAAATAAAAGTATCAATATTTAATTGTATTTATTTTAAAAAATATTTTCCAGTTACATTTTAATTTGTTTGGGTAGCACTTAGAATGTTGTGGACCCATGGTTTGGCACTTCTATTTATCTCACCTCCCTTTCATGATTTAACTCAGTGAGAAAAGTGTTTCTATTAGGTGCCTTCTCATATTCTTTTAAACTGACTTTTCACTTCATCATTTAGCTGAAATCATTTTCTGTAAAGTTTCATCTTTTAATTGTCAAATCCAAATGGCCTCTCTTCACTCCTCATCCTTCTGAATCTCTCCACAACTTTTAACCCTGTTAAAACTCTTCTCTCTTATCCTTTTTTCTCTGAGTTTTCATGATACTTCCTCTCTGTTCTCCTCCCGTTTGACTGCTCCTTACTTACTTGTGCTGAATTTTCATGCAACTCATGTCCAGAAATGTGGGTGTTTCTCAAGGGTCTCTCTCTTTGTGATCTTTCCCATGGATTCAATTATCATCCCTATGAAGATGCTTTTCACATCTCTTTATTCAACCTTAACCTCTCTCCTGACCTCCAGTCTCAGGACATTTCAAACTGGATGGCTTTTAGACATCTCAAATTCAACATGTCAAAAATTGAGCTCATTGGGAAATGATGCAATGATTTGCAATTATGCAAATAAAATGGCTAACATGACTGTACCCTTTGACCCAGAGATTCCAATGCTGTATCTCTTAAACCCCAAAGTAAAAAAGTTATAGTCCCCAAGGAGATCATTTTTTAAAAGGCCCTATGTATATCAAAATGTTTGTAGCAACTCTTTCATGATTAACAAAACCCTAGAAACAGATGTCCGTTGATTTAGAAATAACTAAATAAATTGTAATATAATAATATAATAACACGGGAGAACATTACTAAAAGAAATTATGGTAATTACGGAAAAGCATGAAAAATCAACTTGTACTAATGATGAAATCAGAAAATCCAAGAAAATGTAAAGAATTATAATCATCTAGATATTCAGAGCAACACAAAATAATCAAAAGTGAATCTTGCAAAATTACAAGGCTTCAAAAAAGTTATGAAACGATATCTTTCCTCATCTCTTTTGCAGAGTTGGGACTCCACAGATACAGAACATTATTCCTGTGTGGTTTTTTCTCTTCTTCCTCTTTTTCTTTTTCTTTTAAAAATTGTTACATGTATGATTCTTTAGGAGCACAGAAGAGAAGATACAGAGAAAAACTTACACTGTGTCAAAACAAATGACATTAATGAAATTTATTTTGAAAAAAAATTGAGGTTATTGTCTTTCCCTTCATACCGTCCTTTCTCTCAGATATTTCTGTTACTGTCTAAGGTATTACTGTCCTTTTTAGATATCTAGGTCCAGTCCACAACATAGGAGCTGACGGTATTATCCTCAACACCTCATTGTCTCTGAAACTGTGTATCCGATCTACTGTGATTCTACCTTCCCAGCTATTCTCTAGTATAGACTTTTGAGTCCCTCCCTATTGTACTTCTTCATCCTCTCAGCTACCAAAATGATCTTCCTTCATTATACATGTGATCATGATATTATCCATACATTTTTGCCACGCTCCCCACTTGATAAATATCAATGCCTCCCTATGGCCTCCAAGGTCAAATATTTTTTAAAATCTATGTGGTATTTCAAGCCCTCCAAAACCTGTCCCTTTCTTACCTTTCCTTCCTACATTCTATCACCTTACTCTTTTTTTTTTTTTACTAAGAATAAATCACAAAGAAATTTATTTTAAAACAAGTCTTTGTTATGCATATAATTTTGCCATTTATTAAAGATGAAGCAAATTTTATACTAATGAGATGGATATGCTTGTTTATTTGTGTAAAGAATTAAATCTTGATGGGATATTTGATACCATTTTAGTTGCCAAATTTTAGCTTTTTGGCAATGTCCTTATTCAGTTACCCACAGTTTAAGAAGCTTTAATGTAGCTTAATCGCTGCTCTCTACAATTGAGGAAATGGATGCTTGGTGGGGTAGAGTAACTAAGCAAGGCCCCATATATAATTCAGGGCCAGAGGTGAATATGCTTTTCATTAGTTTGAGGTCTTTTTTTTTCCTTTTGGTCCTTTTTGTCAGTATCATCTTACTCTCTACAAATGCTCTGGGATGCAGTCTGGCTTTCTTGCTGTTATTTCAACATTATACTTCTGTTAGCAATTTTGAGCATTTTCATTGGCTGTCTTCTATTCCCAGATCATTCTCTCTTGTTTCTACCTCCTGGTTTCTCAAATAAAAGCTATCCTTTAAAAGAAGCTTTTTTTTTGTTCTCCTTAGTCCTGGGCTTTCTTTCTGAGGCTACTTCCAATTCTCCCTGTACATGTATATTGTATTAGAATTTTTTGTTTATTGTTCCACCAACTCCTTGAAAGCAAGGACTGTTTTTGTCTTTCTTTGTTTCCCTACTGTTTGGCACAGTGCCTTGTACATAGCAAGTGCTTAATAAAATGCTTATTGATGATCAAGGGAATTTTTTATTTGTATCAATTTGTTTTTTGCCTGTTTCATTTGGGATATGAAGAGAAGGAGATTAAGGGAAAGAATGTAGGTAACAAAATAAAATTTTTTTCACTTGAACGGTATTTTTTCCAATTATATGTAAAGATAATTTTCAGAATTAATTTTTGTAAGATTTTGAGTTTCAATTTTTTCTCCCTCCTCCTCCTCTTGCCTTCCTCAAGACAGCAAGCAGTCTAATATAGGTTATATGTGTGCAGTTGTTTTATTAGACATATTTTCATATTAGTCGTGTGGTAAAAGAAAAATCAGAACAAAGGGGGAAGAAAAACAAAAAAGTGAAAATAGTTTTCTTTGATATGCATTCAGTCTCCATAGTTCTTTCTTTGAATGCATATCAAATTTAATGTTAAAAAAATGAATGCAAGAATGACTCTTGATGTATAAGGATGTGGCACCTAGTTAAACTAGGTATTCTAGAGGTGGAAATTAGGTGCGATAGCATTCTTGGCATGGGAGAAGGTGTCAGAACCAGCTTCACTACAGGAGATGGCATGTCATATATGTAGAAACAATGAGTAGATAAGCTTTGGTGGCGTGTTGAGTGTGTGCAAGCAAATAATGAGAAATAAGTCTAGAGAGGTAGATGAGTGGCTGCATGGGAAGTGTTTAAATTAACAAGAGTGTTTTATGTCCTAGAGACAATGGGTTCCACCAGTGAAACATTGTGAGGCGAGTGTCATATGTAGCTCCATTTGTACGTTAGAAGCATGCTCTGAAGCTTCATCACACACTGCTACCTTTGTAATGGTACTGTAGGGACATCTAAAAGAAGATGGAGTACATAACTTTCCACTGCTTCTTTCTGGCCACTTTGTGATTTCAAACTAATTCTTGATGGAAATGAAATATCATCCATTTCCTCTTGTTTTTCTTGTTCTATGGTAGCTTTTTCTGCAGGTTGGAGAGAGGGAGGGCAAGAATGTGTTGATGACCTGACTCAATGCAATGGTTGTTTACTGTGGCTCTTTTTTGTTTGACTACTTCCACAGCAGGAAGAAGAAGGTGGCAAAACTGTCTACATGGTAACAGCCTGGAGAACTTATTGACAGCCTTTTTCAAGACATTTCAGTCTTCTCTATAGGATGCCAGTCAATCACCTACGGAAAGGTCAGTCTGTGTTTTATGACTTTTCATCAACAATTTTAGGTGTTCATAGAAGGAGTTAAAGAATTTAGGGCTGGAAGAGTCCTTAGAGGTTATCAAATTCAACCTTTTTATCTTACATATCCTCCCTCAAAGAGGAGAAGGGTTTTTACTTCCACCTCCCATTTGCCACAATGATGCAGGAATAAACATTAACACAAATTATTAGTGATTTTGAATCTGAATTCACTCAGGATGGCATTTGGGGAAAAAAAGAAAAAAATAACCCACAAATTTACAGTTGCTGGCTCTGACTGTGTTAAACAAAGGGGCAAAGTATGTGACAAACCTCGAATTGAGACCACTGTTGCACATCTTAGATGACTCAGCTGCATATTATGGTATTAGCTGAATAATCAACTTGCTAGAGGCAAGAGTGGATGTGGGAACAGAAAACTGTCCCCACAGTTTTGAATGGTCAGTTTTGAATGGTCTTTATATCTGCTAGAAACAATGGGATAAAAGGACTTCTTAACCTTGATAAGGTTCCTAGCTGGTGGTAAAAGAACAGGTAAAAGCTCCCATATTCCATGGGAACCTGATATTTTTGCCATTTGAATAGTTACATGGACATCATTGTATTACTTTAAGAACCATTCTCTTAGGCTCTGCTGACAGAAGTTAAACAATAACTATAAAGTCTAACTTCCTAGAAAAATATTTTGCCTTTACCCTATAGATAACAAAGATGTGATCTGAGGTAAAATTCATACTATTTGGTTTTGAGCTTTTATCATTGATCAGACAATTTAAGTCTTGAAATTATAAAAGTCCAGGGGGACCAGTTCTGGCTATATATTACACAAAGGTTTAAAACAGAAAGGCCCCATATATACCAAAATCTTCCAAGGCAGCCACATCTTGTGGTAACAAAAAAGTAGAAACCAAGCGGTAGTTCATTAATTGGGGATTGGCCAAATAAAGTGTGGTATATGGCATATTATTGTTCAGCTGTATACAATTCTTTTAACTTTTCTTGACAAGGATATTAGAGTCATTTGCTATTTCCCTCTCCAGTAGATCAAGGTTAAATCACTAAGACAAAATCATTTGCCCAGAGTCCCAAAAGTAAGTGCTCGAGGTCACATTTGAACTCAGGTCTTCTAGACTCCAGGTCCAGTATTCAATCCACTGATCCAAGTAGGGCCTTAGTGAGACCCTTTATTATTCAGGTTGTTCATGTCTTTGTGGTTTCTAGTTTATACCTTTTCCTTTCTAAAATGTGACATATAGAACCATTTAGGTCAATATATAGTCTAACCCACAGCTTCTTAAACTTTTGCCACTTGTGATCCATTTTCACCCAAGAATTTTTTATGTCACCTGGATATACAGGTGTAGAAACCAAACATTTACAGAAAATAAATCAGAATTTTGTAAATCCCGCATTCAGTTTTAAAACCCCATGTGGATAAGAAGCTGGAGTCTAACCAAAGTCAGATTCCATGGTATCATCACCTCTCTGTTAAACAAATTCAAATATAAACCCACTAGGTACAAGTCTTTAAGCATAAGAAAAAAGAAAAGAAATGGCTTCTTCCATTTATATTAGGAGTTTATATTATTCTAGACACAGTGCAATTTAATATTATATTAGCTTTTAGCTAACATCACACTGTTGGTATTTCTATATCTCTTGTCTTCAGTGGACTGGCATGAGCAACTTATGTTGTTAATGTCTTCGTTTTCTTGCCCAGTACTTGGTTATTTTTGGTAATGTTTTTTAGGATGCTTCTGGCAGTATCAATTGTATTCATGTGAATTACCAGAAGTCATTAGTACTAATCCATTTTGATAAGTCTTATGAGGTTCTCTGTCATGTCTTAGATATATAAACTGTTAAGACTCCATTGTTATCAAGTTCAATAGCTCTCTTATTTAGCATCCTCATATTAAAAATTCATATAAGCTCCTCCTTTAATTCATGTTTTAACTCTCCTAGGACTTGCGCCAGCTGTATTTTAACTGGAGACTTTGCCTGTAGATCTTTTTGACTCAATCTCTTCTTCTGGGTTTGCATCTTAAGCTTCTCTGTCAACAAGATAGCTCTTTATGATTGTTCTTTTTTGTTTTTTTTTTTTTTTGTTTCCCCATTCTTACATTCTATTTCTTGACATTATACTTTTTGTTCCTGTTGGGCTCTGCTCACTTATTGGGAGGGGAAGGTAAGTCTAGTCTGACTTTCTGTCCTCTTATACCCTACTGTGCTTTTTTAATAGCTCCAGATGAGGAACTGCAAGCTTTCAGTGTTTTCCAAAGTAATGTAACTGCCCTCTTAATACTGAATTCTCTGTGTTCCTAATCTAGTATTGTATCTATTGGCAACTAGTTTTTATAGGACTGTTCTGTTCATTTTCCCATTACTGGCTCTTGTTTAATTTTCTGTATATGCCTTTTTACAATTTAAACTGTTGATGAGTTACCTTTCTCTCTACCTCATTCTCTTTAGATGTCTGCTCCCTTTACCTCATTGCAGTTGTTTTTCTTTGGACTTTCAGAGTTTCATTCTTGAGTGCTTGCCATTCTTGTTAGGCTGCAATTCTCTTGTCAAATTATAGTCTATGCCACATGTGCAAAAATGTTTATAGCAGCCTTTTTTGTAGTGGCAAGGAACTGAAAACTGAGTGGATGCCCATCAGTTGGAGAATGGCTGAATAAGTTATTGTATATAAATGGAATGAAATATTAATGTTTCTATAAGAAATTATCAGCAGGCTTATTTCAGAGAGGCCTTGAAAGACTTAAATGAACTTATGCTAAGTGAAATGAGTGGAAGCAGGAGATCATTATATATGACAATAACAATATTTGATGATCAACTGTGATCATATTTTTAACAATGAGATCATTCAGGGCAATTCCAATACAGTTGTGATGAAGAGAGACAGAGAGAGAAGGGTGAGGGACCACATGTGAGTCATAACATAGTAATTTTACCTTTTATGTTGTTTGCATAGGTTTCTTTCTTTTTCATTTTTCCCTTCTGATCTGATTTTTCTCTTGTGGCATGATAAATTCGAAAATATGTTTAGAAGAATTGCATATGTTTAAAGGATACTGAATTGCTTGTTTTCTAGGGGAGGAACAGAAAAATATGAAACATAAGGTTTTGCAAGGATGAATGTTTAATGCTATCTTTACATGTATTTTGAAAAATAAAAAATATTATTATAAAAAAGAATTTTAGTCCATGAGATCCTACCCATGTTTTCTCAGAATCTTTTGATCTTTCCTCATGTGTGGTATGCATGACTTTCTTTTCATTTATCACAGATTCTAAGATGAGGTAGTCTCTTTCCCTCCAATGTTCACCTTGCTTCCACTTCAATAACCATTTCTACTTTCCCATCTTTACATATTAAATTCCTGCTAGAAACTAGGAAAAATGAAAATAAACATTGAAAGTATATAATAGAAATAGTAGAAAAAATATTTAATTACTTAAAATGAAAACAAACTTTAGTACCCTAAGACCTATTCAAAGATTTTTCAGATATCCACCTCTGTTCAAATGAATGGATATATGAGTTGATGATCCCACTTGTCATCCTTTTTTTCATACTTCTTTCCTGTCTAAGCACATTTTCACAGTTCTTATTTAATAGTTCATACAGCTATATTTGAATATGAATACCACCTCAAATTGGGATTTCATGCTCCTTGCCCAGCCCTACTCCAAACTAATGAGGTAATGTTCAATTCCAATAAAGTTATCAGCCATCTTTCCTCTGAATGAGTTATTTCCTATTCTGAAAAGAAAGATTTGGGTGCATTCAGGTAAAGTCTGCTTCAGCATTTTAGAACCGACTACAGGCTCAAGTTATTTATTCTTTGTGGTAATAAAGAGAAAACACTAAACCTTCTTTCAAACATGAGGTACTAATGATTGGAAAGCACTTTGAAAATGAAAAGCAAGCAGTCAGTCTTTCTAAGGCAAGTGGGTCTTGTAGAATGTGTTGTTAGCAGTGCATTTGTATGGGTAGTGCTTAGTTGAGTCTAGGATAATAACTATTAAGAACAAGATTCGCATATTTAAAGCTATCCATATCTATAATGGACTGCCTCTGTCATTATAAGTCTTCAGTGTAAGCTGGGCTAGTGATGTTGCACGGGGAGAGGTTTATTCCAGTGCTGTTTCAAATAGATGATCTCTGAAGTCCTTTGTGATTCTGATATAGTATAAAGAGCACATTTGGATTTAATAGCAACTTTTATTTGGGAGGCCTTGGTTCTAACCCTCACTCTTTCATTAATTAACCATATGAACTTGGGCAATCTGTTTTACTTTTGCACGTCTCAGTTTCTTCGTTTATAAAATGATGAGGATGAAAGAATATAAGGGGAAGGAGTCTTTATTTGACATGAAACTCTTAGAAACTGGTAAAATAATTTGGTAAAAATAGATTGATTGATTGATCTTATGTCTCATACCATAATGAATTCCTGAATATAAATTTTATATAAATATAAGGGTTACTAAATGTTTTTAATTTGAGGAAAATTAAAGAAAACACCTTCCCAACTCTGGATAAGGGTGAAATTCTTAAAACAATTGAAGACTGAAAGTGATCATAAAAGATAAAATAGGTTGCATGAAAAAATGCATGATCAAAAGTAATTCATTTAGTAGGAGAAAGACAATTCTTGTGTGAGGAAAAGTAACCTTGCATCAAATGTTTCTAATAAAGGTATGATATTTAAGAAGGAAAAGATGTATGAGGAATTAACACAAATACATAAAACTCAAAAGACAGTCAATAGATAGTCAAAGGATATGAACGAATACTTTTCAAAAGAATTACAAGCTTTCAATAGTCATATAGCATTTTACTCCAGACCACTAATAATAAGAGAAATACAAATTTGAACAATACTGAGGATTCACTTAAAACTCAATAATTGGGCAAAGGTTACAAAATTTGAAGGTAGTCATTGTTAGAGAGACTATAACAAGACAGGCATGCTAATATACTGCTGTGAATTGTTTGTTTTGATAAAGAATTGAAATTGTGTATGAAAAGTGACAAAACTGTTTATAAGTTCTCATCCAAAGTATTTCTGAGCATATACTTTGAGGAAATCAAAGGTACAACATTCTCACATATACCAATGTTTGTATTCATAGTAGCACTTTTCGTGGTAAAGAAGACCTGAAACCAAATGAGAGTACTCATAATTTGAGGAATGGTCAATTAAATTTTACATATAAATGTCATTGTATTGTATAAAATACTAATATGAGAAAATCAGAGAAATAAAAGGAGAATTTTATGAACTGATACAGAGCTAAGTAAACAGAATAAGGAAAATAATATAGAGCGTGAATATAATATCAATTAAAAGAAAGACCAAATAAAGTTGAATACTGCATAATTCCAATAAGATCAGTAATTGCATTGGAGAAATGACCATGATATAAAAATAAAACGTATTTATAAAATTTTATACGGTTAAAAGGCAAACCAAGAGAAATAAACAAATAAATAAATGACTAAAATGAGGGCTTTGGGCTAAATGATATCTAAAATCCTTCCTAGTTTCAAAATCCTTTGAAAAGATCATCTTTTCTCCAATCTTTCCTCCTACTGGCATTCTATATAAGGAATAGTAATATTCCTTATGCCTAATGGCACCAACATTTCCCTAGTCATTCATTCCTCAAACCTAGAAGTCATCTTTGACTCTTCATTCTCTATTACCATCCCATATTCAAGCCATGCCAAGTTTCATTTGTACATCTGTAATACACCCTTCCACTCTCCTCCTATATTTATTCCCTTATCTTCCTTCCTAGGGTCACCGTCGTATTTTCAAACACTTATTGGCTCACATGACTTCTTGCATCCTTATATGTCTCCTCACCTAATATTTCTATTCAATCTGCTCCATCTTACAGGGTGCTGCCGTATTCCTTTTTTTCAAGCATGACTCTGCTCATAGAATACACTTCTTAAAGAACCATGAATGGCCTCCAATTTCTTAGACAATAAAAATCAAACTACTTAGTCTGACATTTAAGGCTTAATCTTTCCAATTTTCTCTCACCTTGCTCTCTGACAAACAACTTGTAACCTATTCAATCTGGACTATTTTTTAGAGGAAATAAGAACAGGAACTATGTCATCTTAATGAGTCACATACAGTGTTCAGCAACAAGTCTTGTTCAACTGATCTTTCTTGAACTTAATGTCTTACATTTATATGGCATGTTATTTAAGTGATTTTCCATGATTTAACTTTAAAGTTCATAATCACTCTTTGAAGAGTGATACTTTATCCATATTTTTCTTATGAGAACTGGACTCAAAGAGATGAAGTGTTTTTCTGCTCTTTATACAGGATCATACCCCAGATCTTCTGATTTCCTCATACTGCCTTTTAGTGATTCCTGTGACTTAAAGAGAACATCAAAACTAATTTTGATTATTTGCTTTGCATAAATAAAGGAGAAATACTTAAATCATCTAAGCAATAAAAATTACTCTCATATGGATTGGAGAGGTCCTTAATGATATTTTTCTAGCAATGAATCCTACATTAAAAGCTGTCCATCCTTTGGGGCTAATCATGTTACTGCTCGCAGGTTAGGCATTCAATGCTTTCGTATTCCTAACTCTTAGCATAGTGCCTTTTATAGAGTAGATCCTTAATAAATGTTTGTGGATTGATGCTATCCCCTAAGTTACTTATGGGGGGAAATTAGAGTAGATGTCTTCCTGAATTTCTCTTGCCATGTTGTTGACAAACAGGAATTCCTTTTGAAAAAAAAATCAGATTAGCAGTTACTACATTAGCTAGTTTGAAAAGCACAGATGATTCAGTGAGCCCACTTTCCATTCCGTGTCTCTTCTTTTCAGAGCAGAGAACAGGCATCTGTACTCAGGCATCCTGTTTTATATGCTTTCCATATTAGATTAGAAGCAGCACTGTTTGTAAAAGAGAATACTATGGAGCATGAATAATGAAATACAATGATTACAAATGGGTGTTATTTGTTTAGAGTGTTTTTATGTTGTTTATCACTTGTCTTTTTTCTACTGTGTTGTAAGATGAATGTTTTCAATAGGAATTAGGTTGTTTTGGTAATTCATTATGTTTAAATATATTGAAGGAAATATACCTATGCTAATGGCATTTGGGGCATGTATTGGAAGATTTATACTAGTTAGACTCATTATGGACATTACTTATTTTCTCATACATCTGTTCAGCTGCCGTCAGAACATACAAATATGCAGCATTTCTGCAAATTCATATTGTGTCACTTTGGGTATTTTGAACTGAAATATGCAACATTAGTATTCTAAACTGACTTTGTCATGGAAATGATATTCTATATCTTCATCCATTCTGTTCTTCCTTCCCTTTTCTCCTGAAATGAAGAACACTTCTGTAGGAGAAACAGGAGGAAATGAGCAGTATGATCCAGGAAACCTGGGTTCTAATCCTAGCTTTGTTACTAATAGGCCCCATCAAGTTGAGCGAATCATCTAATGTCCTTGGGCTTCCATTATTTTGTAAAGTTGTGGTATCAGACTAGATGAATTCTAAGATCCTTTGTAGTGCTGAAATTGTGAATCTAAACAAAAAAAGAAAAAAATGGAATCAGGTTAGGTATAGTAGGACTTGTATATCGAAAAGGAATTGAGCTTCTTGAGAGTGGAACTATCTAACTCTGGTTTCTGTATACTCAGAGCTGTGTCAGGTACTCAATAGGTGCATAATAACTGTTTGTTGATTATTTGATTGAATGAGGATTAGCACTGAGAGTACACAATTTAGAACCTATCTAAAGAGATTTGTTTAGTTATCTCTTTCCATAAGAATCATCTGGTCTTTTTAGTGGATTGCAGCTTATAGTGCAATCCACAATGGAATATGTCACCAAGAAATTAATGTGCTTTCAGGATGCATTAATGGAGGCATAACATCCAGAAGGAGAGAACTGGTAGTTCCTAAGGTCTCTGCCTTGGTCAGACTGCACCTGCAATATTGTGCTCAGGGGCATCACAGTATAAGCAGACATTGATATACTAGAGAATAGATAGAGCGATCTGAAGCCTTGATGCCATGCTTGCTATTTGAAGATTGGTTATAGGAACCTAGGACTATTTAGCCCAAAGACAAGAAGCATTAGAGGAAGCAAGGAAGCTATCTTCCAGTATGTGAGGGGTTATCATGTGGAAAGGGGATTAGATTTCTCCTGCTTGTCCCCACACAGCCAAACCTGAAACGAGTGAGTAGAAGCTGCAAAGAGACCAAATCAGATATGACGGCAGGAGAAAACATTTCCTCATGTAAAATCCTCATAAAGTGGAATTGGCTGTTTGGAAAGGTGGTGGACTCCCTCTCACTAAAAGGTCTTGAGTGGCAATCAAAAAGCACATATTTTTATAGTGTAGATTTCTTCTCCAATATCAACACTGAGATCCCTTCCACCTCTAAAGTTCCGTGATTCTTCTATCTTGCCCAAGACCCTCATTTTGCAAATGAACTGGGAATAGAGAGCTTATGTGATTTATATTTACACAAAGTCACAGAGAGCTGAGCTATAAAACCAGACTTTTAGAATCTGTATTCCTTATTTGGGCTGTTACACCAGGCCACCCTGACTTTCATTATCATTTGGGTATTGCATTTGAATGTAGCTCAAAGAGATATTCGAAGTTCACTTTTTGTTAGTTCAGAGTATTGTTAAGCTTTTGAGAACAGGCTTTACAACCCCCTGTGGGGGACATCCTAGTTGCACTGTTACTAGTAACCTCTCTAGTAATCCCTCCTAGTAACCTGTGGCATAAAACTTTTTAGTTCAAGAAAACAAAACAAAACAAGTTCCCTGGTTTCCTTTTGTGTCGGTCCAACATTTTTCATGCTCTAGGGGAGTCTCTTAGGCTCCTATATGGTGTCATATTGACCTGATGGACTAAGGAATGACATTTACTAGATTGGCCATCTGACTCCTGGCTATCATTTTCCAGTGGAAGGTACTTGGCTAAGAAGAGAGAAAGACAGTCCTTCTAGAGCAGAGGCATGAGGCTTCTATCAGAATGTACCTGTGTTAGCTTTTCTGCCATTTCTAATTGGTGGCCTTTGTTGAGAGGGTAGACTATAGGTGGTGACATCCACCAGTGGAAATGTGACATCCTGAGGCAAAGGCTCCTGGAAATCAAAGCTGCAAAATTAGGCAGTCAAAATAGCTCGTGTTTCCATAGTATTAAAAGATTTGCAAAATGTTTCTCTTACAACAGCCCTATCATAGGTTGGTTGTTCATCCTTCATTTTTGAAGAGGACCAATGGCATCATTAGGGGATGTGTGGATTTGTGTGTGGATTAGATTTTAACTGAAGCAGTGTGGCAGAAAGTCCTCAGCCTCAGTCTCTCTTCCAGAGTCATTGAAGTCTGGTCAAAAGACAAAAGTCAAGATAACTGAGGATGCAGTGGATGACGTTGACACCTTTGATATCTGCGGAAATTCTAAGTGTGTTCCACAAAACTTGCTTTAGCCACCTTCATAGCCACTGGAACAAACTGTTTTCATCCACCCATTTTTCTGAGGAAGTTTTCCCATGTTTGAGGTAGACATCCCCCAAATTACTATTGGGTTTGAGGCCTGCTAGTTACTCTCAGCCTTGTTTAGCCTGTTTGCTGAGACACTTTTAAGGGGCAAGGCCACTGTGCATATTATTGCTTCTTGGAGTGACACGTGAGAGTTGAATAAAAAAAATGGAGACTGAAAGTGCATAAAGCAGCCCTGAAAATGGCTTAGCAAGTCATTATACCAAGATGCTAGTCCTTCCTGAACATGTCATACACTCCAATAACATCGGTAATATCAGTATGAATATCCTTACTTTTCAGTGAAAGACCAAAGCTTGGTAAAGCCCGCCCAAGTGAAGCAGTTTGCCAAAGGTCACCGAGTGTCCTGACGCCAACAAAACATTGACTTGTTCAGGGCATTGCTTAATGTTTGGTCTCGGTAGTTCTACCTCCAAGTTCCTGAAGTATATAAGGCTCTACTGGATATTTAGGTTATTTTAAGACTGCAAATTCTAACCTAGTGAATGTCTTGATGTAGCTTCATAGAAACCTATCAAGAAACAGCCAGGATTCCTCAAAGCCAAAGTTGACCTGAGAAGCATCCCATCTTGTCTCTAACCTTTCTGCTACTGCCTACCAAAAAATGAAATCCTAAGATCATAAATGTAGAACTGGACGGGATCTCAGAGGTTTTGTGCTAACTCTTCCCTCCTTCCATCTTAGAAAAGAAGAAACAAAGGCCTAGAGCAGAAAAGTGACTTGCTTGCTGTGCCCAAGGTCACACAAGTGACCCTCTGAGCTAGGAGATTTTAGTTAACTGCATTAAGATTCTGGCTTTTGTGCATGTGACCTTTAGCTTTCTGCTCTGAGACTAGAGCTTGGTTCAACACAAAATCACTCATTTAGGGTGCCAATGCTGTTAAATATAGGAAAGGACACGAAAAAGAAAATCTGATTCATTTTCCTTTTCCATGTCAGAGCAAGGATTTGCTGATTTATTATTTCCAAATAACCAGCAAACATTTTCAAATTTTCAAAGTCTGAGTGTAGTAACGTTCCTCCCATGTTACATTGTACCTCAAGTTGGCACAGATTGTCTATGGGAGGTCCTGAATTCATTCCCCTCTGCATCTAATTAGCCTATGACCCTCAACTCTTTCTAGGGCTATTTATGCGCATCCTCCTTAATAAGCTACTATGACCTTTCCTTTCTTTGTCTTCTATATCAGAACCCCCTATCTTCCTTCCCCAGAACTAAACTGTCTTCTCATAGGTCCACTTCAAATATGGGTGGCTACCTAAAGCTCCAGAAGGAGAAGTTTTTTTCACCCACTAAAAATGACTATTAGGAGATATTCTTGAGTTTGGCTACAACAGATGTTCTTGCAGTGCCTTTACATCAACTGAAGAATAAAGAATGCCTTTTGAGAAGGGATCAGGACAAGTTGCTTTCAAGTTTGAATACCTAAGTCTTGAATCGCATCTCTGTTATCTATTGCTTGTGTGACCTTGAGTGAGGGGCTTCCCCTCTCCAGGCTATAGTTTTCTTAACTGCAAAATATGAGGGTTGGGTTAGATTCTCTCTCAGGATTATCCCAGCTCAAAGTCTATTAAGATGTGATCTATAGTTGGTTGGCTATCTGGTTATGGGATATGATTCCAGCATCACCATGGAAAGAGAGGCCCTGTTTTCTGATAGGACAGTCAGCAAGCTATGCCCTTATTGTAGTGTATGATTCACTAATCCCTACATTGATGCTTATTTTTGTATAGTAAGTCAGAACTATGAAGCTGGGTTTCATCCCTGTGGACATTGGTCTGTTCCCCTGGCAGGTTACTTTTCCCAGCCCCCCCAAAAAAAATGTTTTTTTTAAACAAAGTAACTTTCTGCTTAAATGAAGGGCCCCACAATTCTTCCCAGTGTTTTTCCTGTAATTTCTTGTGCCCAGAAGAATCTTGGCTGTAAACTTAATGACTAATGAGAGGTCTGCAGAAAGGGTGCCCTGAGACTCACCTTTTTAATGCTACCTTAAAAAATCTGTCTCACCAATTTCTTTCTGCCCTCTTCAGTGGGGAAATGCTGTGGCAGGAAGTTATTTGGCCTCTGGGCACCTAAGAATAGCATCATGTTGGTTCTACTGAGTATAATACCTTAGCTGTTTGTTTCTACTACTTCAGGTCACCTCACATTTGGAGGGGGAAGGGGAGAGGGAGGGGGAGAGGGAGAGGGAGAGGGAGGGGGAAGGGGAGAGGAAGAGAGAGAGAGAGAGAGAGAGAGAGAGAGAGAGAGAGAGAGAGAGAGAGAGAGAGAGAGAGAAGTGAGAGTGTGTGTGTTATTATTCTCCTTATTACTGTTTTTCTACCCAAAACCTTTTCCCTTAAAAATTTCTCTCTTTCCCTTCTCCATTACTATCCTCTGTCTTTCCCTTTAGGATTTTCCTCTCCTACCCAAGGTCCTCACACATTTTGATATCTTACATTTACTCTTTAAAATAAATTATATTAATAACTTGTTTTCACCTCCCAATCTTTTTCTGATGTATTCCATCTGGCCTCCATTTCCTCTCCACAGATACACCTTAGGGAGCCTTCTTTTGTAACAAAGAAAAACAGTAAAAGTAAAACCTATTGGGGAGGACAGAGTCTGACAACATATGTAGCATTCCATACCCATAGTCCCTTTTTCTCTAAGGAAAGTTGGCTGACACATATCTTTATTTCTTCTTCAGGGCCAAAGTGGATCATTGGGATTATATATTTTATTATTTTTATTTCTATTATTGTTGTCTTTGTGTAGTTTCTCTTCATAGCTTTCTTACTTCACTTTGCCAGGCCTTACAAGTTATTTTGAATTTTGAATTGGTTTCTCCTGTATTGTCTGATGTTCAGGTCCAATACTCCATATTCATATAAGCCCCTGACATCTTCTCTTCTAGTATATGTTTATATAGCTTGAAGATGTCTGGTGTTTTAATTAACCTAAAATAAATAAATGCTTCCCTTTCTTCTAACATATTTAAATGTAATATGCCAAAATGTCCACCCATGCACACATATACTCAAATGATAAGTTTATCTTTCATGAATATTAACGCCATGATATAACAACAGCCCTTTAAGTTTTTGCAGCACTCTAAGGTTTTACAAGATGTTGTCCATAAGGTGTAAGTATACAAACATTGCTACCCCCATTTTAAGGCTTGGAAGATTACATAAGTTGCCCAGTATCACCTTGTTTTCTTATAGTAATAGAGCTAAAATTTGAATATAGATCCAGTATTATTCTGTTACACCAGATTGTCATCCTGTTCATTAGCCTGTAAGATTGGGGCTGTGTAATCTTCCTTGGTAGGGAGAAATATGAGAATAGGAAAAGAATGAGTTAAGCATTGAGAAAGATGAGATCCGTCTTTTATCCTTCCTTTGAATCATAAAAAGCAATATTGGCTAGTGCCATCTGATTGAGGAAAGCACGAGTAATGGGAAGATGGCTTCAATGACCACCATCTTCAGAGATAAAACTACCGAAAGAGATGGAATGTTCTGAGTAGTCAACCATAAAGAGATGAAAAGAGCTCTTAGTGATAGCTACAGAATGGAATAGAAAAGGCAACCTCTTGAGCTATTTGAAAATACCAGCTACCCCAGGGAACCAAATCTGAGGCCTTTGTCTATTTCATAGGACAAATACTACTTAGCCCTTCTATGTATCACTATGTGATATATTATGATCCCCATAGTGATCTTTGATTCTATAATCAAATAGCAGACATTTCAGTAGTACATTAAGGTTTGCAAAGCCCATTTACATCCAGTATCACATATGATCATCCTAACAACTCTGTGACTCGTTCTAATTAACAAAAGAACAACTTGCTGCTCATAGAGAGAAAATGCCCTGTCCATGTTTGCACATCTAGCAACTTTCAGAGGCAGGTTTTGAACCCAGATATCTGAACGAAATTGACTCATGTAGAAAGAAATTTAGAAAACAAAGAATCAGGAGAATACTAGATGATTTGCCTGAACTGATGCATAATGAAATGAGCATAGCTAGAAAAAATTATAAACAGGAACTCTAACAATGTTGTTCTTGTGTGTCCTTCGTTGTCAAAGAGGACCATGATATCAGGGAGGTGCTGCCATGGTATACAAGTGAATTGGAATGAAGTGAGGGAGGATTGTGTGAGGTCACCCACCTCACTTTCCCCTTCATTGCCTTCTGAGTCCTGTAGCAAGATATAGATCAATATGACTGGAGACTGAAAAGATCACTAAGTGGAAGTCAACTGCTTGATGACTGAAAAATTAATGATGATCCCAGAAATTCAAGAAGGAAATTTATCTCCATCAGCAGAAGTGTGAATGACTACCAGGGCAAAATTCTGCACACCTGCTTAGAAATAGTCATTATGCCACATGTTTTTGCATAGCCATTTTTTCTTTTGGGGGATGTAGCATCCTACATGATGATCTTCTAAAATGACTATAATACAAAACAAGTCATCCAGAAAAATGTACTTTTAAAAAAGATTGGGTAGGTGGCAGATAGCTCTCTCAGGCTAATACAAAGGGTAATATGAATGAAGAACTCAAAGTTCCTTGACTACAGCCTGGCTTACTTTTGGGACCATCCAGGACATATAAGAGTGGCTTTGCTAAGGAAGTGTTTGGTTAAGGTTCTGTTTGTCAACTTTGTTTTTCTACCTTTTGGAAAGAAAGAGAGGGGTGATCTTCAGAAAGCTTTGGAAGTGTATATACACAATAGATAGGATAGCCCGTAATACTTCTTTTAACTTGAACGACTAATCTGTTATTCTATGTTTCTGCCTCTCTGCTGTATGTAAATTATTGTTAACACAAGCTTGGGACCAGTTGGAAAACAAACAAGGATTCTGAATGCTTTTCTATGAATGTTAACTAGACGAGCCTGCTCTCCTTGGGCACTGTTACTTAGATGGCAGACATTTCAGCAACACAGTCTTTTTGGTTTTTAGTTTTTCATATGAATAAGTCCAAAGTATGGCTGAAAATTTTCAGCATTCCATAAAGTACGTAAAAGAGCATTAGATTTGAAGTAGGAAGACTTGGATATAAATCCTGGTTCCACTATTAACTAACCTGTGTCATCACAGACAAGTCTCAGCCTTTCTGTCTCATTCTGTTTCTCAACAGAATACTGTTGGACTAGATTGCCAAAGTAAACTAAACTTGTGATCCTGTGATCAGTCAGTGAATTGATACACATTTTTTCCACTGTCTCCCATGTTCTGAGCACTATGCTAAGCTTTGGGGATACAGAAAAATGCAAAGACATTTCCTGCCCTTGGTGATCTTACAATACAATACAATAGGAGACACAACATGCAACAAATATATACAAAGCAAGCTATATATAGGATAAATAGGAAATATATAGAGAGAGTTCTTAACTATAACCATTGCCTGCCTGAATGAAAATGCATTTTGTTACAAAGGTGGCTAGTTGTCTCAGGCACAGTCCAAACCCTGGGGCATTCTTCCCTCTGTGACATGAAAATTGAGTCAATGGCAGGGTGAAGCATATCTTGCCCCTCGGTTTGCAGCTGTGTTCACTGCAGAGCCATTATCCTATTGCATTATCCTGCCTTATTGCTAATGGTTTTTGCAGAGCCTCAGGTGTCCAATAAATGTTTGCTGATGATGGAGGGAAAACAAACAAAGAAACGGGGTGTGAACCAGTAATACTTCCCATTTCTGGAAATTCATGGAAGTCTGCATATTATTTAGTTCCTCCTCTTTAGCTGTCCTGTTCTCATTGGTAAGGCTTCTTTGTTGTAATTGTGGTTGTCCTCTTTTATTCTCTTCCTGCCTACTCTCAAAGAAATTGACCTTTCATCATTTCATAGACTAGAAGCATTGGCTGGGAAGTTTAAAAATAACAGTTCTGCCAGTCGTGAGCTATTATTGAATGTTTTGCTTAATGTTCACTGGTTACCTAAAATCATAGAATCTAAGAACTGAAAGGAACCTTTAGTTCATGAGTACGAATCCATTCTCTAGGATCTATGAGCAGAGACACATGTTAGATACATAGGACAACATGCCCAGAGACACACAAACATACACATAAATACACATCTCAAAAAGTCCTGAGTTAGGGAAATCCTGAAGGTTTTTTAGTGGAAGAGTGACATGGGCAGAGAGGTACATTCTGGTAATTGCTTGGACAGTGATACTTGGAGAAAGGAGAGCGAGGATACTCCTAAGGGGATTCGATATAACATCTGTTTAAGTACAAAGTAACGGGCTCCTGAATCGGGATGATTGGTTGCATGTGGAAATGGAGAGGCCAGGCTACAAGAAAGAATTAATCACAGAATTTGAGAGTTCTAAGGAATCTCAGTGACCATCTAGTCTACCCTATACATGAAAGGACTCCCTGCTATCACTTGCCCAGTAAGTGACCATTCAAGCTGTACATGGAGGCTATAAGGAGGCAGACTCCAGAATTTAAGGAAGCCATGGCCTCTCCTAAGGTAGCCATGATGCTCTTGGATAGCTTTAGTTGTTAAGAAATTTTTCCTGAATTTGACTCTTTGTAACTTCTGCACATTGTTCCTGGGCCTGCTTTCTGGAGCCAAGTAGAAATAAAATAATTAATGGCTCCTCCACTGGACAGCTCTTCAGATACTGGAAGACAGCTCGCCTATACCCATTGAAACTTCTTTTTTCCTCATGTCATGCATTCAGGATCCATCACCATTCTGATTGCCTTCTTCTGGACATTCTCCAGTTTGTCAAGGACCTTCTTAACTCATGTTTCACAGAATTGAAAGGCAAGATTTCATATGTAGTTGGACAAGGGCAGAGTACTCTGGGAATCTCACTTTTTTTTGCGAATGATGCCCCATTAGTGTAACCCAAGGTCACATTTGCTTTATTTTGTTGCCTCTTCCCAATGCTGATTCAAATTGAGCTGACAGTCCACTAAAACCACAAGATTATATTTGTAAAGTTGATTTTTTTTGCACCCAAGTACAAAATTTACCTATATTCCTAGTGAATTTCATGTTGTTAGGCTTGCCTTTCAGAATCCTGATTGCCATCTAGCATGTTGGCTATCCTTCGCTGCTTTCTCATCTGAAGACAAAGTGGATATTCCCTCAATGATTATATTTAATTCATTGATAAAAATGTTAATCCATATGGGATCAAGCATAAATACTCAGGACAATCCACTATAAATATTCTTCTATACTGACATTGGTCTGTGAACAACTACTTTTTGACTCTTCGTCTGAACACTTCTAGAATTGTTTTAAAAGGCAGAATAGACAATTTTTGGCATCTAAATGGCTATAAGGGAAAGAGTCACATATGATTGCAAGATTACAAGATTGGTTGACTGGAAGTATGTTGATGAAATAGGTAAATTGATGGAAGGAGGGAAGGTTCAAACTAGGAAATAATGAGCTATGCCTGTGCTTAGCAGACACTGCATGTAATTGGACGGTGCTTTACAGGATAGGGTAGAGGTCCTAAGGAAAGTCAGATATTATGGTTTTTCAGTCTTTTATTTGCTCTCTGTCCTGCTATCCTTCTCCCCTCCATCCAAAGTGACTTTTCTTGGCTTTCTTTCTAGAATATCAATTTCATAATGAGCCTTGGATTATTTTCTTTTCATTAGATGGAGGAGATTCCTTGGACCTCTCACTGAATACAACTTGAAGCCTTAGTTGCTATATCAAACCAGTAAGTCTTCTAAGGGATTTATTTACCCTCTGTCATGTCAAAATATTGCTCAAGGCATTTTCAATTATTAAGTAAAGGGCAGAGAAAGTGGAATTGTCATTAATTGGCTTCAACTCAGATAATTCTAAGCCTTTCTGAGATTAGGTTGGGCCAGAGCACCATATGGATGATGTTCATGCCCTTATACCTTCCCAGAGTTTTATAAGAGCCCTACTTAATGGTGCAGTAGTGACCTTCTGGAGGTGACTGACCCACAGGAAATCAATTTGGCTCTGTGGAGAATGGTTTGAATCTAGGAAACACTTCAGCAGGGAAATCTCTTAGGAATCTATTGCAATTCTAAAAGAGTGGTGATAGGAGCTTGAACAAGGGATTTGAGTAGAGAGAAGTGTACATGGTGGCTCAGACCTGCATTTCTTAGGGAAGGTTTGACTGAGGCTGGCAGATCTCTTGAGCTCAGGAGTTGTGAACTGCAGTGGTTTAAGTCAATCACTGGTCTGCACTAAGTTCTCTATTCATGTGGTGAGCCCCCTGGGAGCAGAGGGATGGGGCATAAATTGGCCCAGGTCCAAGATGGAGCAGGTCAAAGCTTTTGTAGTCTTCTGAGTGTGATTGGCCTGGGAACTCTCTGAAATAGCAGACTAATCAGGGTAGGAAGAGCTGTTTTTAAAAAAAATCAAAAGTAAGTGGAAAGAATAGGACATATGCAAAAGATGTGGTTAGAAGCACAAATTCCAATTTGGCAAATGATAAGAAATGTGGAATGAGTGAAAAAAATGACACAAAAAGTGAAAAAGGCACAAATAAAGGCAAGGTTGTAAACCTGAATTACTAGAAAATTGGTATTTCCTTGACAGAAATAGATATTTTCAGAAGACTATTAGGTTCAGGGGGAGAAGATAATGAATTTATATATGTATATATTTATTATATATATTCTTAATATAATATTTACATAAATCATATATATATATATAATTTATATATACATACATACACACACACACACAGACAATTTTTGCAAATTTTGGTACATAAAGTTTGAAATGTACATTTGGTGATTGGTTATGTGGAATTGGAACTCAGGGTAGAGACTAGGTCTAGATATATGGATTTCAGGATAATCGGCACGGAGATGATCATTAAGGCCATGGCAGCTGATTACCTTATTAAGTAAGGGAGTATACTGAGTTATGAAGTGAGTGATATGTGCTATGTGGCTCCTTCAATTTCTCCAATTTCAATATCTGCACTACTTTTTTATTCGGATAGCTTGTTCTTAAGATTATTGACCATCCTGGATATCTTTCTCTGAGTGTGACCATCTAGTTAGGACAAAATTCTAGTATAGACCCATAGTTACGGATGGGATACAGATGAAGATTCCACAAAGGAGACTGAGAAGAAGCAATTAGACAGGTAGGGAGAAAAAGAAGAATCAGTGTTGTGAAAATCTAGAAGAGGAGAACATCCAGGAAGAGAGAGTGGGAAACTGTCCAGTGTAGTCAGAAGGATGAGGGTTGAGGAAAGGTCATCAGATACGGCAATTAAGACATGAAAGGAAATCTTGGAGAGGGCAGGTTTAGTTGTGTGGTGAGGTCAAAGGTCAGACTGTAGAAGAGTTTAGGAAAGAGTATGAAAAAGGAAATGGAAAAATAAAGATAGCTTCTTCCAAGAGTCTGGCTGAAAAAGAGAGAAAAGATAAAAGACAATAAATATAATCTTAAAGTGCATAAAATGCCTTGTTTGAGGAGAATCTTTAAGATTGTCTTGTTCTATTGAATTAAATTCTTTGTTGTAGTCATCAAAGACAGTGGAATCTGTTTATCTCTGTACTGTTTAATCACGTGTGCTTTGCTATGGAGAATAATTTTACAAAGACTTTTTTTTATGCTTTTGATGTATTAAAGGAAGAAACCTTTAAAGGATATATGGATCATTCTCCTAGGATATTTTCTTAACTGGTTTGCAAATAAAACTGTTCCTAAAGTTGACTTCCTGCAGCACTTGATTTAGAATCACCTTTGATGAGCAACTGAGTATGCAGAGAAATGTCCAATAGGCCCCCTCAACTCCCCAGGAGGATGTGGCAAGAATAAACCTACTCCAAGCAACACTTTTGTGGTGGGGAGCTTTTCAGTGAATTCTTCCTTCCATCAGTCATCACTCGTAAGGGTCCCATACAAGAAGATGATGTATGGAAGCTGTTACTGAGTGCTGAGCTGATCTAGCTGTCACCATTATAATTGATAACAGTTGTGGCAACTAATTAGGTGTTAATGAGCACAGGCTCTCTATATTCACAAAAGCCCCAATGAGAGTAGCTTCCCTTGATGAATGTAGTGATAAGAATTCTCCCCCAAATAATCAAACTGAGACTTCTCAGGTAGTAAGCAATGGTTATGGATAAATGTGTCCATGTTTCCACTATGTTCTTTTTTCAATTTCCTGTAACTGCTATACCTATAACTGCTCTCTTAAGCCATTTAGATATCTTTGAATTGTGTAGCTTGACTGGCCTACCTTTCATATAATAACCATGGGAAGAAAGATCCTGTTGGAAGTCATGTCTTTTCCAAGGAAACAATGCTATGTTCCAAGGAAATTGCTTGTCCACAAATTGCTGAATTTTGTTCTTCTACCTCCAGAACTCTTTTTTTTTTTTTTTTTTTACTACTGATAGAATTAACTTGAGCTATTCCACACAAATGGCTTGTGGATTTCCTGAGCCTGCTTCTAGCCTTCTTTTCAGTGTTTGCTCTGGAAGGAGAGGCAGGTGTGGTTAATGGCTCATTGAGCTGGGGAAAAGAAATAAGAGTGGGAAATGCTGAGGTCTAATCCCACCTCTGGCATGGATTGGTTGGGTGGCTTTGGGCAAGTTAATTAACCTCTCCATCTCTGGTTCTCCTCAGAGAAGGCAGAGTGAGTCATGTCAGACGCAGCTTTCCCCTTCTCCTGCCAGAGACCAACCCTCGACTCCTCCTGGCCAGAACAGCAGGATGGGAATGGTGATAGTGATAAAAATAGCCAGGAGGCCTTGTATGCTTGCCTGTGTACAACAGTTCAGTATCTGGAGCCGTTACCAATCCCATTAGTTCATTTGATCCTCAGAGTGGCCATTGTGGGGAGGGAAGGCAAATGTGATTCTCTCCATCTTGTGGATGAAGAAAGCACAAGGGCAAGGCAGGTTTGTTAGTCACATAGTGAGTTGGTGACTCACTGCATGTATGAGTGACAAAAGTGACTTTCTTAGGTTAGAAAGCTCTAAATGGAGGACAATTTAGGCTGTTCTTCCCAGAAGTCTGGAGCATAGATGAGATGACTTCATCCAATGAACATTTCTTTAGCTCTTGGTACAGTGGACAAGGTATAAGAGAAAGAGATCTCAATTTAAAGTAAAGGGTTTGAGAGCTTGATGGGACCTTATAGATCATCTGGAGCAGCAGGGCTTCTTAAACTTTTTCCACTCTAACAATTGTTCACATGACCCCGGGGATATAGGTATATAAAATATGCACACTATTCAAACATTGAGAATAAATAAATGAGAATTTATCCCCACATTCAGTTATGAACCCCAAATGGGGTTTCACTCCACAGTTGAAGCAGCTGGAATTTAGAAAAGTCTACTCATTTGAGAAATGAGGAAATTGAGACCTAGGAAGGAACAATGACTTTTTCAGGTCCTCACAAATAGTAAAGAGCTTTGGGTTTTCAACCTAGATTCTCTGACTCAAATCTGGGTTCTGATCCCAGCTCTGCTATATACCAATTAGAGTTAGTTAAGTGTTACAGTAAAAAGAGCTCTAAACTTGGATTCATGAGGGCCTGATCTCAGAATCCAGTCTCACTAGCTTCCTAGCTGTGTGACCCTGGGCAAGTTACTTTTTCCTGCGTGCCTCATTTTCCTCATTTGTAAAATGAAATGGAGAAGGAAATGACAAACTACTCTTGTATTTTTTGCCAAGAAAACCCCACGTGGGGTCATAAAGATTCTGAAATGAATGACAACAACAATAATTATGGCTATTGCTTAGTTACTGGGAAAGTCACTGAGCCCTTCTGGGCCTCATCTTTAACTGTCAAATGAAAGATTACTTCATGTGATCTCTAAGATCTACTTGAGCTCTAAAGCAGTTTGCTAGTTTCAGGTGGAATATCGAATTTAGATAAAACTTCATAGTATTTGTAGACAGGCAATAGAATAATGTATACCCAGGAATGACAAAAATGAACTCATAGTATGAGCTTGAGTATAAGAAGTTCAAAAGATAGACCTGAGGGAGTTCAAGTGAAGATTTTACTTTCTAGGGTATCTTAGGTGGTCTTTCTGGAGGAGGTGACATTTGAATTGGCTTTTTACAAATAGGTAGAAATTGCAGAGGTAAAGAAAGGACAATAAAGAAATCATTGAGGAATGGGGCGCAACCTTAGCAAAGTCTTGGAGATGGGCAGATGGATGGTATACAGAGGGGATCAAGAGTATATCAGGTGAGCAGAAAGGCAGATTGTGTTGAAATTAGTCATTTGGATCATAGCTGAAAATGGAGGTTGCTTCTAGACTGTGAGTGGACTTGAATGTCAGGCTGACAAGGTTGAACTGGGCTTACAAGGCCCGAGGGAAACACTTAAGGATTTTTGAGCAGCGATTGTGATGACAGGTTAGCAAAATTACCTGGGAGTGATCTAAAGAGTCACTTAGAAGAGGGAAGGAATAGGATCTAAAAGGAGTTTTACATGGATTCCACCCCAAACTCCTCATTTCATAGATGAAGAAAGGTAAATGACCTTCCCAAGGTCCTCCAGGTAACTGGCAACTAATAATAGTAAAACCTTGTTTCATGTAGAGGTTGTCTGCTTCCAGCCAAGCAACCCCCTAAGGTCTCTAAGTAGATGAGTGCAAAAGTCCAGGTGAGTGGTATTGATGGTAGTCAGGGGAACTCATAGGATAGAGGCTTAGAGATTTTATTGAGCTAGAACTGATAGGCCTCAGTAGCAGAGGCGAAATAGGGAAGAAGAATGCCAAGGGTAACTTAGGATCAAAGGAATTTTGGGGAAGGATTGGGTTTGAGATGGAAGAAGAAAGTAAATTCTGTAGAATGTTTTTTTTTCAGAGCAGTCATCTAAAACAATTACTATTAAACACATGGCTAGTCTCAGTTGGTTTTGTGTTTGCATTGAAGGCTCACACTACTAGAGATATGTAAATCAATGAGTAGAGTAATAAATGCATTGGGACTATGGGCCTTGGCCATGGCAGCAATAATGTCAATAATTGGCACCAGTTTTAGCCTTACCTCCCTTTTTGCTTTTAGTGCCTTCCCTAGGGGATTAGATGAGCTTCAGAATAATTGATCTGAGAGCTTCTCTGCAAGCATTATTGTTCCCATATTATAGATATGAAAATTGAGATTCAGAGATGTGAGAGAATCATCCAGGGTCACGCAGCTAGGAAGTCACATGATTGCCATTTAAATGTGGCTCTTTTCATACTGAGGCTGTGCCACCCTTTCCATTGTATTATGATGGAAAAGCCTTTTCAGCATTTATGGTATCTTCTTCTACCTTGACAATTTTTTCCTGATGGAACAGACTGTTGTCTAAAATTGATGAATGATTTCCAACAAACTTGAAACCTGAAGAGTTTAGTGTTCAAAATATCATCGGATTTCCCCAAGGGCACCATACAAATTTGTAATAAATGAATAACTTTTACTCATTATATTTTTCATATTTAATGGATGGTCATACTCTGCTCTCTTTAACCTTTCTGAAAAATTGCCTTACAATTTTCTGCTTTGTAAAATAATGAACTTCATTTGTGATTAAACTGTTAAAATTTTTTCTTTGAAACCAAACTTTTTTGGAGCTATTGATATTTTGATTATTTTTTTCTCTTCATTGTTACCTATCTCTGGGACATAGGGTACCTGTTCCTTTCAAAACTGTGCTTTTCTTTAGTCATCTTTTTTGTAACAGGACATGGGAGGGTATTCCCTCAAATCTAAACATATCATGTGCCCATTTGGAAAGAAATTCTTCCTTCCCAGACCAAAATTAGGGACCAGAATTTAATACTAAGTGACGAGCCCATCTCAGTGCCATTTTTTCTTAGTATCTAATAGGCCCATTCTTCTCAATTTTGACCACATTTGGGGTTCTTGCACTTGCCTACATTTCCTAGCTCTTCCTCTCTAGGAAAAAAACAAGCCTTCCTTTTATCCAGCTGAAACACAGTAGAATCAAAAAAGAAATTTGGCTTTCAAATGAAAGGAGGGAATGTAACATCCAACAGTGGAAAGAATGCCAGATTGGGTATCTAAGGACCTGCATTTGAATCCTAGCTCTGCTTCTTACAACACTGGGCCAGTCACTTAAGCTCTTGTGCTTCAGTTTTTGATCTGTTAAACTATAGAATTAGACCATACATAATCAGAACTCATCTTAGGTCCTTTGCTGCACGAAAAAACCCTTTTGCTGCAGCCAAATTTATAAAGATATAGAAATTTTTTGTTTGTTTAACCATGTGTGACTGTGCTATTTTGAGTTATACTTTGATGCAAAGGTGTGATGTCTCCAGAAGGCTTTTATTGAAAAACAACTCAATTGGAAAGCAGTTAATACCCTAACCTATTACTTTCTCTTGAACACAGTAGCATGTACTAGTTGATCAAATTAGCTAGATGTCATCTAGGAGAGGATTGGGCCTTGAGTGGGATGAGAAACTAGAAAGTTAGGTTTTAATTTATTATTGGGGGGGGAGGTGCAGGGATAAAGAAGGCATAAGACATAGAGCACTGTCTATAGGAGCACTGTCTATAGAGGGTAGAGTTAGGTAGAACACTTCAGTGGCATAGTCCCTGGACAGCTAGGGAACAACAGCAAGAGAGCTAGAGAGAATAGCATTTTATGAGGTAGTGGGAAAAGCACTCCACTCAGGGTCATGAGAACTAGGTCCTAATCCCAGATCTGCCACTAACTTAGTGCATGGTAATTGATGGGCAAGTCACTTTTTTATCTAGGTTTCCGTTTCTCCATTTGTAGAATGAGGTTTTGGTGGCAAATCCATGAAGCTCTGCCCAGCTTTACCATCATTTGTGTTCCACTTGCCAATTTTATTAGCAGGGCACCATTTGTAACTCTTACTTCCAAAGACTATCTTGGTAAGCTTTATAGGGGAGCTATATCCTCCCCACACTCAGCCTAATGATGCCCTTTTTTCAGAAAATATCTTGTTCCTGCTAGGCTGAAATAAAATGGGTTATGCTGGCAAAGAATAGAAGAAACCTTCTGGCTAGTGGATGTCTCATGGATGACTTGTTCACTAAATCTTTCGGGAAGCAGCTAATCATATGGGACCACTCAGATGTCTGATCTAGGAGAGAACTTATGTGATCTAGTTCACCCTTGTTGTTTCGTTCTACTTTGTCCTTTCTTTGCTTAAATTCCAGCCTCTGTGTTACTGAACAAACAAGTATTTGGGGTGTTGAAAACTTCCATTCCTTTGCTGCTTTTTAGTCCATAATTATGGCTTCAGTTTCTAACACTATTATTGGTCTTTTCAATATGTGAGCTGGAAGACTTAAATGGAGAAGTGAAGAAAAAGAAAACCCTGCTTACACTGTTACTGACTCCTTCTCTCAAAGTCCTGTGCTTCCCTACTTTTTACCTTTTCCTAGTGTTTCTCTTTCATCTGGGCATCCTGCCTACTAACTGCTCATTTATTTAAAATATTTGGAATAGCTGGGAATCTATAATACATACAGTGTGAATAGTCCATTCGTTCTAATAACATTTAATTTCTGGACAAATATTGGAAGAAACTAACTTGCAGGAAGCCTTCTAGGATAAAAAGTAGGCTATTAACATTTTAAAAAAGGGTTCTCACTCAGCAAAACCTAGGATTGCATTCACTAATCAGTTTCTTGCAATGCAAATGGGTCAAGGAGCAAAAGGAATTCACCAAATTGTGTAACAGTTTTTCAAAAGTACTAGGTGGTCATGAAATATTTGAGAAGATTTGGAAAACAGATTTCTCTATGAAGTAGAAAAAATACATCTTATTTTTCTTTCTTTTTTGCAGCATGACTTATATGGAAATTTTTGTATGGTTTCACATGCATAATTGATACATTGCTTGATGGGTGGGGTAAGGGCCACAGGGAAGTATAGAATTTAGAATTCAAGTTTTTAAAATAAATGTTAAAGTGAATAAATAATAAGCTTTTTAAAAAGAAAACTTTCTGGGAATCAAGTGACCCAGTACTAGTACTAGTGCTTCTGCTAATTAACAGTGAACTCTTGAGTAAGAAAGCCATTTCCCTCCTCTTTGCCTCAGTTTTCTTGTGTGTAACATAAGAATTCTGAATCAGTTCTTTTCCGGCTTTGGCATTCTGCGACTCACTTGAAAATTATGTGGACAGTTATATGAAGTTCTGTCGTTTTCAAACTGAATTCTGCTGTTCTGAGATTGACAAAAGGATCAAGATGTCAACAGAGAAGACTGTGGCTTCTGACCTTGCTCCTTATCTTTAGGGCTTGGGAAACTTATTCAAAGATCTATGAAGCCTACATATGTACACATTGCTTAAATTATTTCTAATAGTCAATGTAAAAAAAGTTTTCCAGGTAAAAGTTGAACTAATCTAGTTCTCAAGCCACTGCATTTTAATAATAATAATATGTATATGTCAGCAATATACATACACATTGTTATATGATATTGCATGTTGTGCTTATGTGTTGTGTATATTTACACAAATGTGAGTATATTTACACACATATACATTATATATCACAATATATAGATGAAGAGAAACTGGAAATATGAATTCCTTACAGCTAAGTTCCATATGTATGTCAGGTATATTTTTCTAAAGGGAGTGACTGAATGAAGTCTGGGATGGACAGGGGATGGTGTGTGTAAGCTTCATCACTCAGTTCTGCCCTTGTACCTCAATCCTGAACCATATAACCTGCATGGTTTTAATTTTATATGGAAAATAAACATCATATAAGTTCTGATGCCTCTGTTATTTGTCACTTGGAAAAGGTCAGGGAAGTAATCCAATAACAACTCAGAGAAACCTAGCATTTGATAACATGAGCCAGGTGTCCTTAGCCACATGCAAAGCAATAATTTTGTTTCTCTTCCTCAATGGGCTTACATTACATAACACAGTTTGACAGATGACATCCATCATATCATCTAGTGTCAGGTGATGTAAGATGGCTGAGCTGATGCTACATGACATTAGGATTCCCTGAGTAACAACCTATGACATCTGTGTTATGGGTAGTGGGTCCACCTACTACCTAATCATAGTATAGAAAAAACCCCAGAAATGTCAAGAGTTCATTAATGTGGAGCCATCAGTGAAAGAGTGCTGATTCTGGAGTGAGAGGACCTGAGTTCACATCCTGCCTCTCCCATTTGGAGTAGTGTGACTGTGGGCTTATCACTTCATCTCTCTGGGACTCAGCTTCTGGCTCTAAATCAATGCTCCTTTGAATATTCACATTGGAGAAAGACTTGATTTTATCAAAGGACTCAAGTCTTCTTTCAGCAAGTGCCAACTTTCTGGGTACATCACTATTTATTTCTTAGTCATTAACTACTTGATGGAATAGACTATGAGGATAAGGAAGAAAAAAGCCACGTTAAGAGGAACTTTGAATTTAAGAGCATAGTAAGGGAAGATTAAGCAGCTTAAAAATACGTTTGCAACTAACTGAGAATAAAAGGAAGTCAGCTTTGATTAAACTTTGATTTACACATAACTCTAGGAATGTACTTATTATGCAAAAGAAGGCATACTCATGTCTTTCCAACTGGTTTTCTTTATCAAGTTTTATTTCTTTTGGTGAAAAAAATGTTCCCATTGGGAGTTCTAGAGCTGGAGAGGACTTAGAAGTCAACTTCACTCAACAAACTCATTGGAAAGATGATCTCTCCTGGAGAGTTGGTCACTGACTTGTTCAGGGCCATACAGCTTGTTAAGTGAAGATGGGAATAGTACCCAAGTCATCTGACTTGAATTAGTACAGAATTTGCCCCATCTACCAGTGGTTCCTGGATTGTTCCCATATTGAGAATTCCTGTTTAATGACTGAGGATTTCACAGAGCCACACTTGTTTGCTAGTTTGCTACAGGTATTCCTTGAAAGAGAAAATGTATAGTGACATTTATATCAAAATATCCAGTGATACTTTTTGTGGTATCAAGAAACTGACAACAAACAGGATGCCCACTGTTTTGAAGTTGAAAGGAGAAAAGATGGGAAAGCTGTCATATAATTGATTATTTAGTGTCATAATGGGTGACAATAAGTGGAATTTAGGAAAAAAATGTGAAAATTTATGTAAACTGATTTAGAGTAAAGTAAGGAAAAGCAGGAAAAGAATACCCAACTATATGACCATGATAATGTAAATAAAAAGAACATTGAAATAAAGCTGAAGGACTTGCAGTAGTAATGATCAGTTTTGAGTGAGTGAAGAAGTTAAGAAATGTACCCCCTTTTTTCCTTGGAAAGGTAGGGGACTATGGGACTGGAATGTTGCACATATTGTCAACTATGATTTATGTGTTGATTTTATTTATCTACTTTTCTTTGTTATAAGAAAAGGCTCACTGGACTACAGATTTACCTGCAAATGATTATAATAAACAAATAGAATCAATATGCCTTTAATAAAACTTAAGTTTAATTAAATGTCTTAAACTTTATAAAAAATAGAAAAGTTCAAGAAAATGCTGTTTTAATGGAACATGGTGTTAGTTTTGTACTTACCAAATGTGATTTTTTTATTATCATTACTGCAGCATTTTCAGATGCATGTTTTAGAAAAAGCATGATGGCTGAAAAATATTCAAGGAAGATGGGTTTTAGATCATGGAGTTTTTCATACAATTCTGATACTCATTGACTCCCCATGAAGAGTCTTAACAGTTGACACAATGTGATTATATGGGGTCGTTTTCTATTATGAACATTTCGTTTCTTTTCCTCAGATTATAAAGTCATCACCAGAGAAAAGGCATTACCAGTAAATAACTATGCTTTCACCCCTGAAACCACTCAGTAAACCCAACCTTTTACTATATGAGAATTTTCTATTATGCAATTGATTATTCATGGAAAGAAATGACTAAGTAAAATGATGAGCTCTTTGAAGGTCTTAGGATAAAGAGTAGTTGAAGAATCACTAGTGGTGGTTAACCATCAAGTTAGCATTTAAAAGGGTAGTGGCTTAGTGGGCACAGCCACTGTTTTTTAGTTAAAGAGACCTTCTAAAGGTACCCAAATGGTAGCACATAGAAGATAAGTGTGCATTGTTTACATGTGATGTGGTCTTTCTATAGGGTATATGTGGACAAAAATGGGCATTGAATAAATGCTTGTTGAATTGAATTTCATTATTGGCTTATGGTAACAGTCTGCCTCCAAATTTGCAATATGTTAGAGGGAACAAGAGGGGTTTTAGCTTAGAGGACTGCCAGCTTCTCATGTGGGAGTTGAACTCTTCTTTGCGAGTTCAGATTTGACTTCAGACACTTATTACCTTTATTTGCTTCAGTTTCCCCATTTGGAAAATGAGTTTCAGAAGGAAATGGCAAACTACTCTAGTATCTTTGCCAAGAAAGCACCAAATGAACAACTCAACATCAAAAAGAAGCAGGACAATTTCCAAATATTTAGGGTAGCAGCTTATGCAGAGGACAATGGAGAAGTGACCTGAGTACAAAGGAAATACGACATATTACCAGTGAACAATCAAACAGAAAAATTGGCATAAACAATATTACTGGAGAAAAAAGGAAATTATCAGTGAAAAGATGAAGGGAAGTAAGAAAGACAGTCAAAAGAAAGGCAAGAGGCATAATGACAGAGAAGCTGGAAAGATTCATGAGGAGATGGGGAAGTGGAGGAAAGATGGAGAAAATATAGAATGTGGAATAGGCACCCTATCCCTTGAGGCAATCCTTTTTTTTTATCTGAATTATAGGCTTAAGACAGTCATTATCTCCTATCATAGGCTTTGAGATAATCATTAGCTGATTAAGGACTATTCAGATTTTGGAACCTTTTTGTTCTTGAAACTTCAGACACTATTGGAATCACCATCTCAACCCATCAGATAAGAAATGGTTGTCTAGGTTGCAGACATATTGTTTGCTACTTGACTATTTGTAGGGAGCATGAGTGTCAGAATTATATCCAAAACCTTTTGATCTAAAAATCCATCTTTTAAAACTTTTTTATTATTAGCTTTTTTTTTTTTTTTTTTTTTTTTTTTTTTTTTTTTTTTTACAAGTAACCAAAGCAAGATTACCCTGAGGGTTGAATGAAATCAAACCGAAGGTTGGATTTGACCTGCAGGTTGGAGGTTTTCCCTCTCTGATATGGGAACAGGGAAACCATAAAATCTATATAACTAGATGTGATTTTGTAACAAATCTGACCAGTTTGAACAATATGTAAGGTAACAAAATAGTTAAGATCTGTAATTTAAGGCTTTGAGGATCTAAGTATGGGCTTATTACATGAAAAATACATCCTTGGAAAAGATACATGTAACTGTGTAATATTGATTTTGATAAAGATCTTAAGTCTTAGAGTTACAATTGTATAAGTCACTTGTCCTATTTGGAAATATCTGCCAGGTAACAAGTGAGAGTGCCAAGGCAGGATGCAAAGGATAATTTCATACTTGAAAAGATTCCAAATCCCTCCCTCTGTTTCTGTCTGTCTCCACCAGGCTCACCACATAGAAATGAGTTCCGAGTTTATTTGGGGTTTCCCCCCCTATGATATCAACTCTGTTAGTCTGCATGGCCACTAAACATTAACCTTCACACAATGTGCATCCAAGGGTGACTGTTTCCTGCATGAGGAGTTGGCAGCCATCCAGGCCAGAAGCCCTTCTTGCTCTATGTTCAAACATCAGTGAAAGGCAAAGATGAAAACCTCTGGCTTGTGAACTTGTTGTAAGAGGCCAGGGCACCACGGCTCAGTGGTCATCAGCAGTGATGCTGTTGTCTAGCTCTGCCCTGGAGTGGTCTATGCTTTTCCACTGCTGTGGCAGGCTCTGTTGTGTTCAGTCAAGGCATGCTTTTCTTTTAGCCACATTCTTCCTTATTTATGTTACCCCTTTTTAACTTTCCACTGTAGTCTTCTATGGGCAAACATGGCAACTGAGGCTTTTGATTAAAATCATGCTGTGACCCTCTTCCACCATCTCCAATAGCTGCAGACTAGAGAAGTAAACAGGACAGTGCCTGCCCAGCATAATATATCCATGTTTCTCAGGCACAGGCTGACGAATTGCCTCATGGGAAGGATCTGTCTTTGATTACCAACCACAGATAGATAAAACGCTGAGCCTGTCACCGGGGCAGAGTGATACTTTGTTGGGGAAGTAAACTTAATATTTAAAAACTAACTAAGAGGCACTTTTTGAGTATTCGGGACCAAAAACCTTTTTGAGGTGCAGCTCTAATGAAACTTACATTGAGGTGCTTCTGGAGATGTTCTCAAATGACCAATATGTTAATTTGTTTTGTTATTCTGTACTTCTCTTTTACAAGGAAATGGTTAAGCTTTTTTTTTTCACTGTTTGCTGGTTTTGGAGGGGTTTTTTGTTTTTGTTTTTTTGGGGGAAGGTTTAGAGGAAGAGGCATGGGGTATCATTGAGAAGTGTTACTAATACAAAAAAGTATCAGCAAGACATTTTTTAAATCACAAGAATAGTTTTTTTTTTTAAACTTTTCAATTTTACAAAATCATTGGGATAGAGAACACAGTGGAGCAGGACCCACTTGATTTCAAATGAGTCAACCCAGCAATTACCACTCACTGATTGTGTCTTCCATGTGTCATACACTGTGCTAAGCACATACACACCTTTATTAAGTACTTACTATTTGCCAGGGACAGTGCTAAGTGATTTATAATTGTTATCCCATTTGATCCTCATATCAGCCTAGGGAAGAGTATGTACATACTATTATAATGACTCCCATTTTACAGGTGTGAAAACTGAAGCAGAAAGATTTCCTGATTTGCTTAGAATCACACAGCTGGGAGGTATCTGAATTAGGATTTGAACTCAGCTCTTCTTCCTTTTTTCTTGAACTCAGCTTTTCTTGACTCCAGGCCTTTACTCTGTATACTCCAGTATAGTTGTAATCTCTTGGCAAGGAAGCAGCATGTACATCTATAAAAATATAAAGAATAAATTCAAAAAAATTCAACGTAGTTAAATGTAATCTAGTTAAGGAGAGAGGCCCTAGCAGTTGGAGGCATCCAGAGAGTCTTCATGCAGATGCGAGAAGAAAATGGATGCTAAATATGAGAGATGGTCAGTGCGAAAGCATGTTGGTGGGAGATGGAGTGCTATATGTGAGGAGTATAATGAAGGTGGCTAGGTAGCAATAGAGTGCTGGGCCTGAAGTCATGAAGACTCCTCTTCCTGAGTTTAAATCTGGCCCCAGATTACTAGTTGACTAGCTGGGTGACCCTGAGCAAATTAACCCTGCTTGCCTCAGTTTCTCATCTGTCAAATGAGCTGGAAAAGAAAATAACAAACCACTCCAGTGTCTCTGCCAAGAAAATCCCAAATGGGATCAGATAGACTGAAACACCTGCACAACAGTTTGGTTGAATCATAGAGTGAGAAAGAGGGAAAGTGATAGAAGAGTGAAAGAGACTAGAAAGATTGGTAGAGGCTGAGTTAGCAAGGTCTTTAAAATTCTAACAGATGAGTTTATTTTTGTTTCTAGAGACAAAAGAAAGCTACTGCAGTTGGTTGAGTAAAGGAAAACATGGACAGATCTGTACTTAGCACTTGTTTGGAAGACAGACTGGAGTGAAGAGAGGTTTACTTAACAGTAGGGAGACCAATTAGGAGGCCCTTGGAATGATGCAGATAAGAAGAGATAATGACAATCAAAGGAGGTGAGTGTATGTGTAAAGGGAAAGGGTAAGCTAAGAGAGATGTTGTGAAGGTAGAAACAGTATTTTTTGACAACTGATTGGATAAGTGAGGTGGGGAAAAGTGAGGATTATACTGAGATTACAAACTTAGAAGACTAGAAGAAAGGTTGTGTCATTTTAGGGGAAAGATAATGGGTTCAGTTTTGAACATGTTGAGTTGAAGATGATTCTGGGACAATCAATTTGAAATGGAATGTTTATTTGGCTGAAATTCAACTAGCCTCTATTGAAATAAACTCTTGACTTTCTGTAAACCTGTTTTCCCTCTATCATTTCTCCTTGTTCTATAACTGACAGTGCTCATAACGAATTCTTAGAAAATGAGAAAGAAACTACTCAGAATCTTTTACCATCTTCCATGGTGTTTTATAAAGAAATCTTATCTTCTGAAACCATGTTGCCCTCGGCTGCCATGTTTATCCTTTTGGTAAACATTTGTAGATTAAGATAGTTTCTGAGCCTCTTTGTCCTTTTGATTGATTTTAATCAGTTCCGTTGTTCTATCCATCCAACTTTTATGTGGCGATATCTTGTTCAAACCTATCTGTTTAGTTCTCTTACTGGCATGCAATGTCTTACTCGTTTTTGTTTCTTTTAATTTAATATTGATTTTGATCTTTGCTGTGACAAGTCAGTGGTCAGACTACCCACAGACAAGTGCTTCATTAATGATTCTCTACATCGGAAGAAATGTAGGTGTACATCCTAAGTATAGAGGGCTGTGGGTTAAGAAGGCATTATACTCTACTACATTGATTAAAATCATGCTGTGACCCTCTTCCACCATCTCCAATTGCTGCAGACTAGAGAAGTAAACAGGACAGTGCCTGCCCAGCATAATATATCCATGTTTCTCAGGCACTTGATTATTGGAAGTTGATTAAGGAACTTGAATTTGGAAAAGCTTTGAAATGCAAGCATAAATGTGTCGACATTCAAATCCAGGCCAATCTGTGTAGTTTGGTTTTTTTTTTTTTTTTTTTTTTTAGAAATGCAGGACAATAAAAGTCAGAACAATGCAAAGACCTGCAGAAATGCGAAAATTATTGATAAATAGGTAGTAATTGGTGTGTGCAACAGCAGACCAAAACAAAAATGATTACTTATTGCAGGAAGGTTGAGGTTCATCAGACAAGTAAGCAAAAGATTTTTGTTTGATGAGAGAGAGAGAGAGAGAGAGAGAGAGAGCGCGAGCGCGCGCAGAGGAGACTGAGAGAGAAAGGAAAAGAGGAGAGAATAAGGTAGCGCAAATGGCTAATTATACTTTCAGTGCCAAGCTTTCTGTTCAGGAGCAAAATTACCCTTAGGCAAATTGTTAGCTACAGATTTTCTCATTGCTGAACTCAGCTGGCAACAGCAGACCTCTTAGCATAGCTCTGAATATTTGGTACCAGAAACCACGTTTTGGGTGGAGTGGGATTATTTTTAATTAGAGCTATATAAAACCATTCACTTGAGAGGTAAATAGTGTCAAACACTTGATCAACAGAATAGAAGACTTTGGCCCATCAGGGATTTGCAAGCCTTGAAATTCTCTTAATCTCTACTTGGTCTTTTATTTCACAACTAAATATTTACTGTTTAGAAAAATCACTCAGACAGTAAAACAAAATGCAGTTTCTACAGGTTTGTAATGACTAATTCTCTATTAAAATGTCCCTTTCATGTAATCACAAAAGAATTAAAGACAGGGTACCACACCTGGCATGGAGGAAAGCTTCATTAGCTATCTTTACAAAGCAGAAAGTTGTTTCATTTTCTTCCAAAGACACTGAAATGTACACAATTCACTTGTGTACTCTTTTTGCTTAAAGAAGGACTCTCACAAAGACAAATGCAGAGGGGAGACTAAAGGATAATGAAGCAAAAACAGAATAATCATTCCGGATTTACCTGATAAGGAAAGCCTTGCCTTGGGGTCTAAGCTACTTTTAGGTGCTTTAAGAAATGCAATTTGGAAAGACTGAATAGTGTGCACCCAGTGTGGTCTTTATCTTTTTTAAGATGGTGCTTGGAACTTAATGAGATTCCTCCTTTTCCTTGTGGAAAAATAATCAAAACAGGGAAGTTAAATTAGAAACCCAGTAATCTTACTGAATAACCCCTTGCATTCCTTGACAAAAGAAACCTCTCAGGAAAAACAGTAATTGTCATTTTCTGGTAACTGAGCAATAGCTATATCAGGAAACATCATTTACAAAATATCTTCTTGAGAAAGTTTTTCTACCCACATTCAAAACAGGAAGATGCCAGGTTCAGTAGTAGATTGAAATCAGTCTCCTGCTCATTGACCTGATGTGACCTGTTTCAACTCATAAAGTCATCTTATCTTTTAGATAATTTTACCTTTAGAAGTAGAAGCAATGTAGTTAAATGCTTGAGTGATCTAGAGGTACTGTTTCATTGTCTGTTCAGAGTAAATTTAAATAAAATATGACCTGATGGTAATAGAAACAATCAATCAGATGTTCTCCAAATCCAGAGATAAGTAATGTGCTACCTTGAATTTTTTCCTATGGCTATGACTCTACACAGCAGTTGCACTTTACTGAACTGCTTTTGATGAATTTTATGCTTCTAAAGTCGAGTAGGAAAGACAGAAATGAATAAAGGATCAAGAATCTGACATCAGGATTGGGAATGATGGACAAAGAGAAGGGCATTGAGTTATGGTACAAAGCTTTTGTTAAATCTGAGCCACCTCAGTGTAGATTTTGAATAGATGGTGAAAATAAAACTGTTAGAAAAATCTATATTCAGTATCACCTGCAGCTTTTGTTGAGATCGCACTTTGTACAGCCTTAAATTATACTTGTGTGTGACTTTACGTGCCATAGAGATGTCAGTGTCACAGAGAAATGTGAAAAGAATATCATAAAGATTGGATGATGTGATGAACAAAATGCCTAATTGATTTTTCCTCTTCTCCAAATGGAATCATAACTAAACCAAAGAATTTTAAAGGTATATTGTTTTAGAACATTAATTTCGTTGATGACAGGTAATGAATTTCTCTCTGTAATGTTTTTTTCCCTATTGAATTGATTTATTTATCTTTCATATGTCATCGGGTTGCTATGGTGGTAGTGATGAGGGTTAGTGGCAGTGATTTTTGGGTGGAGGGTTGGGAAGAGGCTTGTTCCAAAGTTGAAAATCTTCTGCTTAGATCATTTCCTATAGTTATAATAGATGCTTATAGGGGCAGTATTCTCTTGTGATGCCCACATGTCAGAGTTGTTTTTGCCGAAAGCTGTTTGTTTAAGTGTACATTTTGGAAATTATATAAATGGATTTCACAACAGAAGTAATAACTAACCGATTCATTCTTTAGATCTAAGACAAACCAAGGGCTTGTTTTTCAATTTCTTTTCTTTGAAAATAACTGGGTTAGTACCTCAAGGCAGCAGCTGTTCTTCGCCAGGAAGGTAACATTAGATGGGCAGAGGTAAAGCATGGAATCGAGGAAAGAATATTGTTACAAATCCAAAGCCCCTTAAGTCAGGTCTTAGTCCTGATTATTGTTAAATGAAGATCTGGGTCTCAGTTTCCCATAGCTTAAACAAGGAGGTATTGAACTAGATCACCTTTTCCTTTCAACTTCAGTAGCCAAAAAGGAGCAATCTAGAAGTCACATTTTAGGAAGATGATTGATATGGAGAGCATCCAGAAGAGGGAAGCCAGGATGATCTAGGGCTTTCGATCTCTCTGACTTATAAATATTGGTGAAAGGAACTGAGGATGTTAAGGACTTAAGAACATTCTGAACCTCCAAGTTCACACAAAATGACCACAGCTATTGAGAGGCACTGTTCTAGGATAGTGCAGGGATTCTTAAACTTTTTGCTCTCATGCCCCATTTTTGCTTGAGGAATTTTTACACAATTCCAGATACATAGGTATATAAAATCGGTATACAAATCAAACATTTCCTGATAATAAATCGTAAGTTTTGCAACCCCCACATTCGGTTATAAGACTCCACATTGGATTATGAACCACAAGAAGCTGAGCTAAAGTGGACAGGATGGAGTTCATCACTTGTTAAAGTTCAGGGATGTGTTCACTCCCCAGCTTGTTTATCCTTTTACTCCTGTAATTGTGGGCTGGTTTATCATTTTAAGTGTCTGTATCAGAATCTGAACTTTACAGGTTTCTCATGAGGCAAAAACTTTGTACATTAGTTGAAGACTCTACATTGATATGAAATACAACTTCTCAAAGGCATCTCTTGTCTGTGGAGTGAGGGCTTAGCTTCTACCTAGCTGGAAAGCCTGTGATTGATAATGGAGCAGTGACAGGCTCTGTGATTCTTACTCAAAAGCTGGACTACTACAGTTCAAGCAACTTTATTGCTGGATGGCTGGTCACCAAGAGATGGACGCACGAAAGTCTGTGTACTTAGTTGGAGCGGGTTGCGGTCTGAGCTGGAGGAGGAAGTACTTGTACAACATTCAGGAGGCTACCCCCTTGTAGGGAGGGTGGTACTACATAAAGGTCAGGGTGCATGTACCCAGAGCCCAAGGAATATATCACATGGATGCATGGATGGCCATGAATATGTTTGAGTGTGATTATACACATATGCATGTGCATATGTATATAGATATGTGTATATAGTATATATGTATATGTATATATCCATGTATATAGATACATATAGGATCATAGATTTAGCATTTAAATATTTTTCTGACAGCTCTTTGTTTTCTAAACAACTGATAAAATCCATGTTAGTTAACTGCAGTCTGCAAGTAAGGGCTGTCTACTTCTAGTTTTGCTTGTTCTCCCAGAGTGTTACAGAATGGCCTTCCTTTACCACCCAGTCAGTTTGGGAATGGATCAAGCCCATTTTTCCTTCCAGACTCTACATGGTCACAGGCCATTGGAATTGATCCTGGCACTCCCCAGAGCCAGGTGTTTTTTTTTTTTTCCTCCAGGGACTGACTGGAAATGAAAAGTAAACTAAAAAATACAAAAGTTAAAGTAAAGCCATCATCTGTGTTTTATTAGCATCAGACGTTAAAGTAATGGGGAGAAGAAGATACTAAAAGCCTAATTCAAGTCCCTAATAGCTTTCCCTGAAGATTCTTTCATTTTTCCTAAATCAGCACTTCAAACTACTTCCCCCCAGGAGGCTCCAGCGGCCATTCCATTAGGTGGGTAAGAATAATAGCCACCTCAGCTGAGTTAAATACCACTCAGAGCACAGATGCTTTTGGAGGCTGGATAATCATTACTGACCGAACTCATAATGGATGCTGTGGGAGAGGGCTTGGATACATGGGAGATTTGAGGGATATCTCACTGGCTTCCAAATATTACCCATATCAGATACCACAGTAGCTGAACATTCTGGCTACTGAAAATGTGGGAACTGGAAACGAACCCTATCCCTTTCCACCATGACAAATTAAATTCTTTAAGTTCCTCACAAAGAGACCTTGTTATAGTCAAACAGCCCTGGATGTGGAATGGAAAGACCTGGGTTCAAATCCACAATGTGAAGCTTAATTACTATGATCTGCGCCAAGCTGCTCAGGCTCTCTGAGAGTAGCTTCCCTCATTGCTAAAATAAGGATAGTGATTCTTGAGTTAGTGTACTTTGGCTTTGTTTAGTGGGTTTTACATACCTTAACTATACCTTTGTGAGCAGTTATTCAAATTCATGGGCAGTGAGGCATAATGCTCTGATGGCTGAACTACAAGTCAGGAAAACTTGAATTGGAGCGCGCCACAAGTACTCCTTTTTTTATGAGTTCTTGATCAAGGCATTTAATCTCCCAACCTCAATTTCTTCCTCTGTAAAATGGGAATGAATGTCGTTATGAGAATCAAATGAAATGTATGTGTTTGTATGTGAAAAGCCCCTCGCAAACCTTAAAGCACATTGTAAGCCTTAGCTAATATTATTATTATTTATTTTAGGAGAGGTAAGCCATGAAGCCAATTCATACAGAGGTGTTAGAGAGCAGAAAGCAAATAGTTCTGGCTACAGTGGAGCAGAATGTGGATGGAGAGAGAAATCCTGAAGGGAGACTGACCTTAGCACTCCCTGATTTCATTTGTTGAAAAATAGCAAAACGAAGCACGACCATGGAAGAGGTTACCCAAAGGGTGGCCACAGTCTAAAGACTTGCCATCCATCTGGTGGCTTTCTAATTATCCCTTTATTCTTGCTTCCTAGATACTGTCCTCAATTACTTCATCTTTTAATGTGCAGATGCCCCTCAGTACCTTCTAAAGTGCCGAGTTCTTGACCACAATTCACGTTGCCCTATCCTAGTTATATCTCTGGGTGTTGCTGATTTCTTGAATTTCTTTCATCCAGGAAACACAAGGGAAGATGCAAAACTTGGGTGTTTGGGGAGATCAGGAGCCTCATGGCTTTCAAGGAGGAGTCTGGGGAGACAGAATGGAGTATGGAAAGGCCAAAGACAAATCAAGTGCAGTGATGCCCAGGGCCAGCTCTTTGGGTGCTGTTATTGAGCACTGAAGCCTCTTCCCCAGGCTCACAAAGATAGCTGAGAAGTTTCAGAATCAAAAACCAGGAGTAGGTTGGTAAACAAGAGAGCTTGGTGAGGGCATGCAAATAGTGTGATCCATTACTAAAGAAACACTTCAGGCAGGATTCTAGCAAGTAATGGGACCATTCAGATAACAGATTACTGTTCAGGCAAACACATTGCTTCTTTGCTGGTGCATAAAATTTCTCTTGGCTGACATTAGCAATTTTTGTCCCAGGGAGAATTACTTAAATCTCCCTGTTTCCGTAATTCTCTGATGTCAAATCAGTAGCATGTTTTCCGCTGTATGGCTATGTAATTAATGCCAGGGACCAGAAGCCTCTGTTTTTGCTTTCAACTTCCAGTCTGCATACTCATTTGGGAGCTGGAAAATAGTGGCTCTAACTCCTGGCTGAACCTTTCCAAGGAAATTGGGATTATTAATACAATGATGGCATGGGGAGACTGGCACTCACACCTAGAACTGGGATTGAATATGGGATCTGTGGTGGCAGCAAAGAATTCTGTACTTAAAGACAGAAGACCCAGGCTTTGAGCCCCAACTCTAAGTGACTTGGAAAGTCTTTTGCATCTCTTAACTGAAGATAATTATTCCATGGTCCTTTAAAAGCTATTACAAAAAAAATCAAATAAGTGAGGGATTGTAAAGATAACAAGGTGATAAAGGCTAGAAGGTTCAAAGGCACTCTTAGAGTTACCAAGACCCATGCTCATGTCCTGCCTGGAGCTCACACTAGTTAGGTCACTCTACATAATCCCTTCTGCTCTCAGAGCTCTATTCAACTAATTCCCTGCTTAGACTAGAAGTTTTAGAAGAGTTGCTAATAATCTCTAGATCTATATGGGTAAAAAGAGTTTCCACACTGAGTTCATTGAAATAATGGCTTACATGCACACACACACACACACACACACACACACACACACACATACACACACTCACACACACACAGGTGTATGTATTGGGTTTCATAGAACAGAAGTAGTCAGAAGACCTCAGTCCTAGTACTAATACTGGTAGCAGTTCTATGTGTGCATGTAAGTTGTGTTATCTCTTGGAGCCTCAGTTTCCTCCTCCTTAAAATGATAAAAAGAATATCCCCTAAAAGTGCTTACTGGCAGATAAAAGAAAGCAAGTATCTCAAAATAATTAAATGCTCTATAAATGTAAATAATAGTTATTATGGGAACTTTACCCCTTAGAATGAAAAATAATATTGGTGATCAGAATGGCCCACTGAAATCATACAAAGCCTAACTTCTTCATGCCCTTTAAGATGGGTTGCAATAGAACTTATCCTCTATGATATGTATATGCAAAAGGGAAAGTCTTGTAAAGAGATTATATATGTGATGTGTGTGTGTGTTTGTGTATAATAAAGTAGAAGTTCCCAAGCTGAATTACAGAAAATAAAAGTGAAAATCTCCTGCTCTTCCTCTTCTTCCACTTCTCCTGTCCGGTTTTCTACATTCGAACCATTCCTCTGGTTAAGAACTTGAAGATGATCTCTCCCACTTGGGGATTCTAATACATGCACAATGCAAGGGCTGGTTTAATTTAGTGGAATTTTGGTAGCTTTAATGTCTGAGGAGCAGAGTGCTAAGAGTGGAAGGTTTGATGGCTTTGGACTCTCAGGCCCTGAGTTCCTGTCCTGCCCCATCCACTTCCCACTTGTCTGATGTTGAGCAAGTCTCTTCTTTTTAGGAGAATTCATGTATGAAATAAGGAAATAGGAAGAGATGACCTTTAATACCTATTCTGGGACCATCCCACTTAGGAAATTCAAAATAGTGTGTACTTTACACAAGATTCTGGGGTTCATAGACACTCACTCTGAACTACTTTTATCAGGCCATGTACGAGCACATGCTGACCTGTGCAATGTGCTCCTGCCACAAGTTGACATCAGTTTCTCAGGGGAAAAAAACTATAAAGGGTTACAGGCTCCTGGTCCCACTCAAGAATTCAAATCCTCTCAGTTAACTTCTGGTTTGTCTTCTGAACAGGGGAGATCCAGAGAAGAGAAAGAGAATATCTTTGTAGAACACTTTTATAGACCAAGAAGAGGAGGTGACATCTCTCAGAAGTCTCTCCCCAGGTCTTAGTCGGTTATCTTAAGTCAGTCCCAGTGTTAGGAGCCATATCCTTTAAGTAGGGTACTAATGGTAGACCCACCTTCATGAAGGGGGGGTACCCCTCCAAACAAGGACCGTAAATTGTTATCTCATCAGGTTGACTGGTGAATTTATCATATTGACCTGGGATTCCTCTGGTTAATTGGCTTTACAGAACGGAATTTTGTCCTTCCCCTGGCCTATAAAAGAAGCCTAGCTGCTTTCAGAGGATGTGTCCCATCAGGGAATGTCTCCATTTAATGGATGCCTGTGTGTAAAGAAAAGCAGAGTGTCTTTAGAAGATATTAATTACAAATTTGTGATCATAGAACTCTTTTGTCATTGTTCACTCATTTTGGTAATGTCCAGCACTTCATCATCCCGTTTTAAGTTTACTTGTGCAAGAGTTTTTACTATTTCCTACCTCATTTTACAGAAGAGGAAACTGAGACAAACAAGGTTAAGTAATGTGCCTAATATCACACAGTAAGTATCTAAAGCTGTATTTAAACTCAGGAATATGAGTCTTCCTGACCCCAGGTCTGATGCTCTATGCACTGAGCCACTGAGCTGTCCTGTGGCCTTATAGGAGCATGTTGAGAGCATAAATATAGACATAGGTAAGACCAGTGTTCATCTAGTTTAACCCCCATTTTTCCAGAGTAAACTGAGTCCTAAAGAATTCAAATGCTAAGATCACACATAGGTAGGAGAGCATGAATGTGAAGGCTGGCCTCTGGCTCCATCCCCAGTGCTGTTTCCAGTGGCCATTATGGAAGTTGGCATATAAGGGGGGAGCTTACTTTTGGAGCATGAGAATCAGATAACCTAGTTTGACTGCCTGCAATCTGTCTGATCTTGAATGACTGACAGGGCCTGAGGTCCTTTTGTAGCAAAATGCTGAGTGGGGTGAGGTTATCTTTAAGAGCCTTGCTAGCTGTGAGTCCTATGGAATCCAGAAGGATTATCTCTGTTTCTCTAACCTTTGCTGGATCATGGTAACACTAGATGGATGGCTGAATATTTTGAATCCTAGGGTCTAACAGTAATGGGATGTGTAATTGGATTCATCTTACTGAAAACCAGTAGTGATTAGATATGATTGCTGTCTTCGTTGGAGTGATGAAAATGACTTATATATGAATTCTTAGTCAACTAATATTGACCATGATTTAATTAAATCCCTTATTGAAGTATATACTCTGCTGTAATTTTTCTAAATAGATTTGTATATTTTAGTCTTCGATTTTTGAAGTTCACCAAGATTTCTTTAGCCATCAACAGATTAATAAGCCCTTATTTCCCCCTTTTCCCCATTCCTTGCTATGACTTTATAACAAAGGTTAATAACAGTGACTTTATAACAAAATTTTGATGGACTATTACTATTGGTTTTCAAACCTATACTACCCTATTGCACACCGGTGGCACAATGGATAGAGACCTGGGGCCAGAGGAGATGAAAGGATCAAATGGTGCTGCTGTTTTTTGATTTCTCTTAGCTTCTTTTCTTATCTGTAAAATGGAAATAATTCTAGAACCACTTAATGGGGCTATTGGGAGGATCAAATGAACATGTAAAATACTGTTGAAAACTGCAAAAAAATAATCTTACTGCAGGTATCTTTCTATACATTTAAATTATGTTGATTTCCTGACAGCCCTTCACGGAGAGTAGTATAAATGGTGCTATTTCCTCTTTTTCAAAAGGTGTCTTGTTTTTATAGGCAACATGGTACAGAGAAAACAGTACTGATTCCACAGCCTGAGCAACTGGATTCAAATCCCAGTTCTTTTTCTTATGATCTTTGTGACTAGAACAAATTATTTCATCTCTTATGTGTTTTGGTTTCCTTCTCTGGAAAATGAGGGAATTAAATGAAATAGCCTCTGAAGTTCCTTCCAGCTCCAGAGCTGTTATTTTCTGGACTGCTGGCTTAGACTAATGTTCATTTGCCTTCTGGGAATATCACTGATGCTTCAGATAGTGTTTTTGCACAAACTTCATTTAAGCAATGATATGTAATAGTGGATAGAGTGCTGGCAGTGGAATTAGAAAGATTTAATTTACTCAATTAAGAAAAATTTATTAAATACTTACTATGTGCCAAGCACTGTGCTGTTTTCTTCTCTTCCTCATCCCTTCATCATCATCATCATCATCGTGTGTGTGTGTGTGTGTGTGTGTGTGTGTGTGTGTGTGTGTGTGTGCAATCAGTCTTTGGGAATTGCAGTTTGTCATTTCAGTGACCAGGATGTTCAAATATTTCAAAGCTTTTTGACTTTTTAATATTTCTGTGATTGTATGAATTGTTTTCTTGGTTCTCCTCATTTTACCCTGAAATAGTTCATAAAATCTTCCAAGTATTTTTTTTTTCTGAACCTGTCCGTTTTGTCTTATGGCTTAATAATATTCCATTATATTCAGATACCATTATTTATATTATATTTGCATTTAATATTCCACTGCAATTAGATACTATAGTTCCATTATGTTTTGGTATTATCATTTGTCAAATTATTCCCAAATACACTGGTGCCCTTTTGTTTTCCAATGCTTTACTACTTCAAAAAGAGCTGATATATTTTTATCTATTTGGATCTTTTTCTCATTTTTTCATCTCTTTCATCTATATATATATATATATATATATATATATATATATATATATATATATATATGTATAATAAGTATTTTATTTTTCTGAATACATGCAGAGATAGCCTTCAACACTTACCCTGCAAAACGCAGGACTCCAAATTTTTTCCTCTTTCCTCACATGTGCAAAAATATTTGTAGCAATGCTTTTTTTGTATTGGCAAGGAATTGAACATTGAATGGATTCCCCTAAATTGAGGAATGGTTGAATAAGTTATGGTTTATGAAGGTAATAGAATATCATTATTCTATAGGAAATGATGAGCAGGCTGATTTCAGGAAAGCCTGGAAAGACTTATATGAACTGATGCTAAGTGATGTGAGCAGAACCAAAAGAACATTGTAGAACATTGTACAAGATTGTGTGATGATCAATTGTGATGGACTTGGCTCTTTTTGACAATGAGGTGATTCAAGATAATTCCAATAGACTTGTGATGGAAAGAGCCATTCCCATCCAGAGAGTACTATGGAAACTGGATATGGTTGGAAACAGTTTTTTCACCTTTTTATGATAGTGATTGTTTGTTTTTCTTTGTCATGTTTTTTTCCTTCCTTTTGATCTGATTTTTCTTGTGCAACATGATAGATAAGGAAATACGTTTAGAAGAATTTCACGTTTAACCTATATTGGTTTGCTTGCTTTGTAGGAGAAGGGGGAGAAGGAGAACAATTTGCAACACAAGATTTTGCAAAGGTGAATGTTGATACCAATCTTTGCATGTATTTGGAAAAATAAAAAAGTAATAAAATTGTATAGAAACAAAGATAAATTAATAAGGCTCCCTTCATTCTCATTTTTTCCCCGTTTTTTTCTCTTGTACCTCTAAACATTTCATTTCTCTAAATGAATTTTCCTCTTTTTGTGTCTAAATGTATAAAAAAAAACCTTGATAGTTTGATGCATGTAGCACTAAAGCTTTAATTAAATAGGTAATATTGTAATTTTTATTATATTGGCACAGTCCAATTATGAATAGTTAATATCTTCCCAATTCATTTATTTCAGAAATTCTGACTTTGTCGTTGTCAATTCCTCAGTATGTCTTGGTACATTGACTGAAATAATTTATACATTTTTTACTAGTTACTTTGATTTAAATTTATCTTTTTTGTTAAATTATTTCATGACCCCACACTGTTGGGCTTCTTTTCTTATCTCTTGACACCTATTTTATTCAAACCACTTCTGCCACTCAATTCAATAACATTCTCTCATTAATGGCTTTGGGTAGATTCTTCCTGGATCCCTAGGGTGGAGAAACTCTAGGGGAGATGCTTTAAACTAGGTTCCCTCCACCTTATACTATACATTGTTCTTTTTTTTTTTTTAATAGCTTTTTGTTTACAAGTTATATGCATGGGTAATTTTGTAGCATTGACAATTGCCAAACCTTTTGTTCCAATTTCTCCCTTCCTTCCCCCCACCTAGATGGCAGGATGACCAATATGTGTTAAATATGTTAAAGTATAAATTAAATACAAAATAAGTCTACATGTCCAAACCATTATTTTGCTGTACAAAAAGAATCGGACTCTTAAATAGTGTATAATTAGTCTTTGAATGAAACAAAAAATGCAGCCGGACAAAAATAGAGGGATTGGGAATTCTATGTAATGGTTCTTAGTCATCTCCCAGAGTTCTTTTGCTGGGTACTATACATTGTTCTAACTAGTTCTATGCAGCAAAGCTCTAACCCATCCACAGTGTCCTGGTTCCTCTACCATCAAATATTGCAGTCATTTTCCAATCATGTTTGACTTTTTGTGACCCTATGGGATTTCCTTAGCAAAAATACTAGTTTGCCACTTCCTATTCTATATTATTTTACATATGAGGAAACTGAGGCAAATTGGGTAAAATGACTTGCCCCAGTCACATAGCTATTAAGAATCTGAGGGTATATTTGAACCCAGTTTTTCCTGACTCCAGGCCTGGCACTCTATTCACTGCACTACCTAGCTGCCTATCATCGAATAAAGATTCATTTAATGTTTTCTCTCTACTGCCAGATTGAGGCAGGGGCAGGGTGAATGATAGAAAGGGGAGTTGAAGAAGAGGGTAGAGATTAGGAAACTTTACTACAAGGAAAGTTTAACCAGAGAGAACTTTTAAACCAGCACTTAAAGTCATCATCTGGAGAGAAATCTTGGGGCAAGCATGTTGGATGGCAGAGTCTTGTGGTTCATTCAGTAGTGATGGCTTTGACTGGAGTATTTCCTTTTTTCTCATAATCTCTTTGTAGCCTTTGTTACTTTATTTACCATTTTTGTTTTTATGTAGTGAAGGTTAAAATAAGGCTGAGACAGAACCTCACATCTTACTGTCTTTTTTACATCTTGGAATCAGAAGTTTCCATCTTGGAATGGTTTTCAGATAAGTAGGAGAAATGGCTATTGCATTAGGAAAGATAAATAGAGGGGTATATCCCCTGATAATGACTTTATAGGTCAGTTATTATGGAGAGTATACAGTTAAAGCCCCTAGTTTGCTTGAAATTTGTAGGATAACATTTCTAAAGTTTTTAATCTCTCCAGTTTTGTTTTTGTAAATATTCTGTGCATGAAAAAGCCACATGAGAAGGGGATAGATGGTCTTTCAGGCCGATATCATGTTTGGAAACCAAACAATATCTGCAACACTTTCAGTCATTAACAGAGGACAAAAGTTTTGCCAAGTTTATTGAAAAGCATCCTCCAAACTCCATTCCAACACCAAAACACCTTGAATGTAGAAGTCAGGAAGATTGTGACAATGTCAGACGCTGAATCAATATTGATGGTAGAATTGCAACTGTTTTTTTTTTTTTGGCTGAGAATCAGCATGGTATAGGGGCCTAAGGGCCAGTCTTGGAATCTGAAGGATCAGGGATCATTTTTCATTTGACATACACTGGTTGTGTAGTATTGGGCAAATTACTCAACTACTTAGTACCTTAGCTGGCTCTTAAGACTATATACTACAGGATAGTTGACAGTCTGCTTTGGGAAGCGATTTTGTCCCTTTGTTTTATTTTTACCTCAGGAGTTGCATACTCTAATAAAGTCACTGTCACCTGTCACTGCATCTGGACCACTCCCTCATTCTTTCTCTTATTTGTTCTTTTATGATTTCGAGAGCACCATCCTTCATCAAAATAACAACAGGAACAGGCACACATTGTGGAGAGTGTCAAGGTCAAGGAAAGAATTCCATTCCTCCCCTCCAAAACATCTGCAGTGCTTCTCTCACAAGTGTTCTTCAGTTGTACAGTCATGTAAAATTATCCATTTTTGGCCTTCTAAATGTACACCATTAATGCTCATCATGAGAAACCTATCTCACCCCTTTCCCTTGCTTCTCTGAATCCTCTCAATAGCCATCAAATCATGACACATTAACTAGAGAGACTTGAGTAAATGAGCTTAAACGGAATATAAGAAATGGACTTGAGACCTGATCTGTAATTACATTTACAGAACACATGGGACACTTTACAAGACACAAGCTGATATTAATTAAAGAAATACATCACTGGCTAGTAAGGTTGGGATTGTTAAGTGAACAAATGTAATCATTACATTTTGTGCTTAAAAAAGTATGGGTCTCTGTGGTTTCATATATATGCTCAGCAAACAAAGTAATGGGAATTTCTTGGATGAAAGAGATTTGCATCAAAGTACGGCTTTAAAAGTCTGACTTGGACCAAAAGAGAACTTTGTTTTTAAATGTAGTTTTCTTATTATCGTAAGTTAGAAAAGCTTTGTAATTGATGAGCTAAGTTAAAAGTATCAAAATTCCAAAATTATAGGTTCATATAATTACTGATGTCCATCAAAGGTATTTTTTTATCATCCTTTTTAAAAAATCATGTCTTTTCCAAGGCTATGGAGGAAGTGGCTAGAACTGTCCCTCTTTTGAGAGTCAATTGTTAAAATTTTGTTATTATTTACATCTAGGAAATTGATAAACATTACAAATAAAAACTTGATTAATTGTTTTGGTGATTTCTAGACTTTTAAAAACGATGGAGAAAATATTAGTAATTCAGATTAAATTGTGTCCTGATTTTTGTAATCAGGAGCATATACCTTCTCCCTCCTTTTCTTTTAGGGTACAATTTCTTAAGCATGGTCCCCTGCTTGGGGGGGAATCCTTATAAAAAAGGAAATTACTACAATTTAGTATGATCTGTTCTTGATAAAGCCATGATGACTATTAGTGATGTTTTTTTTTTTTTTTTCTGAGAGATCGCAGTAGTTCAGTGCATAGAATCATGATTAATTTTGAGTGAATCTCTCCCAGATACTCAATAGTTGTGTCATTCTGGGAAAGTTATTTAGCCTCTCTAATCCTCAATTTCCTCACGTATAAAATGGTACTAATAGCAGCACCTATGTCACAGAGTTGTTTTGACAATTGAATGGGATAATATATAGAAAGTATTTTGTGAACCATAAAGTGCCATATAAATATCAGTTATTATTATCATAAAATATATGATGGAGTGATCACTTCCCCTGAAGATGCTAATCATTTCTGTCTCAGCTTATTTTTGTTGTTGAGAATTAGGTCTAAAATACAAAGTAGTTCACCTTCTTTCTTTCACCTTAAGAAAGACAAAATTATCAATAAGGCAGGTTAAGAAAGTGAGATATTTGAGGCATGGATTTTATTGTGTTCCTTATTCGATTTCATTGCCTATAATTTCTAGGCATCCCTATTGTTATTCTTTTCCTTATGGTGCTTTTTTTATATTTAGCTCGGTGAATATTAGGTAAGCAATTTTTCTCCTTTGTCTCATTTTGAGCTTAAAGTCCTTACAATTAGATATGCTCTACTCTAAGCATATCCATTATTGCTAGGTGTACTCTATTTCTACTCAAGAACCTGTCAATCATAGAGTGTAGCAATCTAAATCTAGTTTCTGGTCACCATTTGTTGACAACTTCTCAAGTCTCCCTTTTTTCTTTTTTGACTCCCTTCTTTCAAATGACAATATATTTAGTTTTTTCTTGCTTACTGTGACTTCATAATATCAACAATCCTTTTAAAATTTCTTCTGGCATTATACTTTATATATTATGAAAATCACCTGAAGTGAATGGTAGACATCTGGTTTGATAAATGTTGAGTTTTATTATTCTGTCAAATAGCTGCCTCAATACCCCTCAACATAAAGTCATCAATTCCTATAACTCATCTCATCTTTTGCTGGTCTCCAGATGAACTCATACCGCTATGTCAAACCTAAATTCCTTAGCCTAATTGTCAAGTAAATGCCAAATTAATTCCTCTGTAAACTTTTCTCAATAATAAGGGTAGCAAATGAAAAGCTGGACTTGGAAGCAGAAAGGCCTAGCTTCAAGTCTTGCTTCTGACAGATACCTTTATATGTGTGAGCCTAGGCAAGTTACCTAATCTCTGAATGTTTCTGGTAGTTCTCACATGAGTTGGAAATTACTTATTTCGGTGTATGCTGCGTATCAAAATGTTCCACACATTCAATGATCATATAAAATAGAGTTATATGTTACAGAGCATGTTGTTTTGAGTTGACATTGTTTGCAAGGTAAAAAAAAAAAACAAACTTGATTTGAACCTGCAACATTCAAATACACATTAGTTTTCTACACTGAACCTTTATGAAAAATGCTGAAAGATTAACAAAAAACAAGCCATATATTCTTGTCTTTTTTTACTTTATGAAAATTGGCAAAAGATTTTGTTCGTATGACTTTTTGACATCGACAAGAATGGCTTCTGACACATTTCCAAATAAGATACTTTTTTCTGACTTGGCCCCTTCTTTAAGTTTAGGAGCATTCATTGAAAATCTCCTTTTTGACTTATAAATTTCTTTATATTGGGGCAGCTAAGTAGCACAGTGAATAGAGTACAAGCCCTAAAGTCAGGAGGACCTGAGTTCAAATCTGGTCTCAGACACTTAGCTAGCTGTGTAACCCTGGGCAAATCACTTGATCCCAATTGCCTCAGCAAAAACAAAAGTCTTTATATTTTCCCTTGAAAACCATTAAAAAGTTATTTTTTCAGTTCCACATCCTCTTTCTCCTTTCATTTTCAATGCATTGAGTGCATAAGAAATAAGATATCCATTATGGAAATATTGCTATGCTACACTTATTTCCACATAAGCCTTCTTAGGAAAGAAGGAAAAAAATAGAGAGGGGGAAGGGAGGGACAGAGGAAGGAAAGACGGAAGTAAGGGTCAAAGGAGGGAAGGCAGGCAGGCAGGCAAAGGAAAGAAATGCTTCAATCTGAGTCATTAAGTTCTATTTTTATAGTTAGTTATAGTATGTGCATGTGTGGGTAGAGAGAAAGAAAGAGAATTGTTAGTTTTTTATATCATGAGTCCTTTGTTGTGAAGCATTGTATCATCGGTTACTAAGTCTTTCACAGTGAATTATTCTTACAGTATTATCATTACCACATTGCTTTTTTCTTCTGGTTATATTAGTGGAGATATGCTCTGCTGCATCAGTTCATAGATGTCATCCCATTTTTCTGAAATGATGAATTTCATCATTTCTTATAGCACAATATTATTAGTATTCTATCACATTAATATCATCTAACTTGTTTATTGATAAGATGTGGACATAGTGAGGATAAAATTATTTTTGTTAAAGCCATTTGGTATCAAAATCTTAAGGTTCTGAAGGAAAACCTTTTGGACAATAAGTTGTGAATCTTATGTTTACAATACAGCTTAGATTTCTGCATAATTGAACAGCAAAATAATAATGTCTAGACTATTTTACCACTGCCCTTCAGTTTCCTAAGACTGAAGCAGTTCTTGTATCTTCTGCCTAGACATTCTCATCATGCCCAGTGCAGGGTAGCGCTGGCTTTTGTACAGAAAAGAGCAGAATTGATGACAACTTGTGTGACAAGGTTGCTCCACTGGAACGAGAGCATAAGCACAAGGGTAGGTCAGTAGAGTGCTTGTGGAGATCCAAGCAGCCTCCTACCTCCTACTGCTTTGAACTTCACCTCCTCCTGCACCTTTTATTTCTGTCCCTATCTGTCATCCAAGGTTTATCAGCATGGTCAAAAATGTGGATGTAAGTTGCATGTAAATTCAAGGTTCTCTAGTTGGAAGACTCCTGATTTCAGGGCTGGTATTCTATCTACTGTGTCATCTAGCTGCCCCAGAGCCCTGGAATTCTAAGGTTAGTTCCAGGTCTAACATGTTAGATTTTACTATTACCTTAAGTAAAAAAGCATTAGGGATGGAAATCAGTTTATTGCTATTTCAGTGTACTTAGGGTCTTGTTTAAATGGATTTTTTTCAATCATGCAACATGTCATTCATTTCTGCCTTCTCTTTCAGTGCAATAAGGTCTTCTTTCACAACCACTAATTAACACACTACAAAGCCATGTAGACATTTTTGAAGTATTCCCCAGGCCACTGTTTTGTTCTTTTTGTATGATTTATGGAAAGTTTATTGTATATACATAACCGAAAATATCCAAACAGCAAAATATTTTTCTACTTGAGAGTCATAGATGAACCTTCATTTTCCCACTAATAATAATATAGCAACTAATGCAAATTCTAGACATTCTCCAAGGCGGTGAGTGGTCTGTTAATTATTTTTAGTGGTAGACTGCATGTTACCAATTTAAAAAAAAACTAACCAGAATATATGTCTTGGATACATACTGAGAAGTTCATCTCATAATATGAGCATTCTTCTTAGGAAACAATATGGCATTGCTTTCCAAAGAGGATGCTGTAAATTAGTTTTCCCTGTGGTAAAGGTTAAGAGAAAGCAATTTTGAACCAGATCAGGAAGGAAAATATTTACTAATCTTGATCTGCAGTCTTCACATAAGGTGCTAGGAGCAAATGTCACTTACCATTGGATTTTGCTGGCCTGTCTGACAAAGCAAGTGCATTTTGTTGTGTTTTTGCTGCTAAATAACAGATGTGCTATTTAAAACCCTTAAAGGTATGAAAAGATGATATTGCTTACTTCTGGGGACCAGAGAGCCACAAAGCCTGACAATGAAATCAATAGAAGAGTTTATAAATATGAACACAGTGAGGTATATTCTCCAAAACTTTGTTGAATAATCTTGATTGGCAACATCAAATTCTACAATTAAAAAACTCATTATGCTCTTTCTTAGAGTTTTAATTTCATATAGTCTTTTGTATCTAATTACTGGCAAAAATATTCCTACCAGGAACTTGGTGATTAGTGTGAAATGTTTCTGTATGATCCAGGGAATGGATAATGGGAGTTAAATGAAATAGTTGGTATTACAAAATATTACATAATATAACATCCTAGTGAGTCTCATAGCACATGTTTTCTAGTCCCTTCACAAGCCTGGGCCACCTCTTCAGAACACATTCAAGCTTTTGCAAAATGGCATGCCCAGAGCTGAACACAGTAGTCCAAAAGAAATATCACCTCTCTTCTTTTTGGGTTGGTACACGTCTTATGATGCAGTCCAAGGCACATTAGCCTTGTTAACTGCCATGCTGCATTGCTTATTCTGACTGAGCTTGTGACCCTTTGAAAGTACCAGAAATTTATTGTAAGAACTGCTGTTCAGCCCCTTCTCCTTGTCCTGTCTGTAAAATGGACATTTTGAACCCAAGCATATCATTGTACACTTCTTTAGTTTCACAGTGCTCTGAAATGCAGAATTTCTGCATCAAAGTGTGAATGATGTGGAATTGTTCTTTGTCACCACTCCATTTCCCCTTGCTTTTTTGTAGTCTGCACCCCTAACCCTCAGATGTCCAGAATTCTTGTGTTTCTTTCTCCTTGCTCAATCCATTGATTCATAAGCTGTCATCATTAAACAAGACATTGGTACCCCATACTCCAATGGAATTGGAATGCTCTAATACTATAGGTTTGCCATCCAGTCTTGGCATGAGAATGTCCAGGGAGGGAGATCCCACTGCTTCCTAAGGTGACTGCTCACTGTTGGAGAATGCTAATTGGCAGAAAGCTTTAACGTTACCAAGCCTAAAATTGATTCTCTTCCACTTCTCCTCATGACTACCTACTCTGTCCTTTGCAACCAAACAGAATTCCTTTTGCACATTGCAGTTTTCCAAATGCTCAAACACAGCTAATGTCTCTGCTAAAACTTCTCATCTCCAGGCCCTTTAACTTTTTCTCATATATATAGCATGGCTTCGAGGCCCTTAACTGTCTTGGCTTCCCTCTCACCCTATCCCTGTACTTTAGCTTGCAGTTTATCATTGTCCTTAAGTGTCTGAACATTGAACTCAGTATTACAGATGTGATCTTTCTGACCACTGTGAAGCACTAGGAGTTTCCAGCCTCCAGTATTGGGATCTGTGTTTTGTTTGTGCCATCTGGGATCACATTACTTTTTGCTGCCTCATCACACTGTGGATCCAATTAAACTTTCAGGCCACTGAGGATCTAACAACAAGAACTGGAAATATTTTCTTGAGGCTCTTTTTCATTTCTGTCTACTATTGTCACTTCCCTGTAAACTGCCCCTTAGCCTCAAGAACATTTCTTTGCAATAAAGAAAAGTAGTTGAGTCAAACAAACTGTGAAGTGAAAATATATAACAGTATACCAAATGACCCACACCTATTGTCTATTTGCTCACTCCTGAGAGGAGGAAAGTGTGTTTTCTCATTGTTCCTCTAGAACCACAATTGGTCATCGTATTTGATAGGAATCGTGATATTGTTCAGTCTTATTTTCATTTACATTATTGTAGTTGCTGTGTGACATGTTGCTGTATGACCTCTTGGTTTTATTTTATTTGCTACGAATCATTTCATTAATAGTTTATCAACTTTGTCCTCTTTCCCTTTTTTTGAAAATCAGAACATTTTCCCTTCTCCAGTCTCATAAGCCCTCTTTAATTCTCCATGATCTTTCAAAGATCACCGTCAGTGACTCCATAGTCACACCACTCTAGTTCCTTTGGTATTCTGGGATGGGGTGCATTTGGATCTGATCATTTGAACTCATCAAAGGCAATTCCCCATCAGTCAATTTTGTGCTGCTCTTTCCAGTTCACAAATCATTCTCTTTGGCAGAGGAAATGGAAGCAAAATTAGACTTAAGCAGTTCAGCCTCCTCCCCAATGTAACTAAGAAGAAAAACAGGCCTTCCAGCTCTCCCTTAGTTGATTCTGCATCAAGTAGAACGTGGACTAGGGGTGACCTAAGGAAATCTTTAGATATAAACATGTACTTTTACTTGTTTAATACTGTAAATTTTTCTCAAATATACAATTACTACCAGCTTACTATTAATATGGTAAGGCGAGTCACAGCAATAGAATATTAGAGATGGAAGGCACTGCAGAGGCCATCTAGTCCCAGCTATACGCCTTGATACCATTCTCCACTCATCCTCCTAGTGGTCATCTCTGTCAGGGGGATGGACCTTACTTTGAGATGGTTCTCCTCATTAAGAATATTCCTCCTATCTAGTTTATCTCATTGAAAATTCCACCCATTGGCCTTCCTTCTGTTGCCAGATCACACTTAAAGCAGCATTAGCCTTTTTAGTTGCTTACTCACAAATGTCATAGGAAAGTATAAAAATGACAAAACACCTTGAAAATGATTTGTAGTGCACAAAACATAACTGAATGAACAGGGACTACAATGGATTCAAGGCAATGTTGAGTTACTAATGAGAAAATAAACTACATGATGAACTCTGCCCAAATGCAAAGTGCATCATTGAGGCTAATATAAATACTGTACATATTGACAGATTTTAGTTCCAAGTTAATTCATTTCATTTCAAGAAGTGCCTACTATCTAGAAGATACCATGCTAAAGGCTGGGATACAAAGAGAGAAAAAAAATGATTTCGTGCTTTAAAGATCTTGCGTTCTACTGAGCCAGTTAAGAGGTCACAGCCATCAGTAAACTAATCTAGGGCATTCTGCCCTAATGATTATTATATAGGATTTTGAAAACATGGAAGATATTTAATAAATATTTATTAGATTGAATTTGTTCCAACTGAAGACAGAGAATATGGAAATGATCCTCCTAAATAAACTGAGCTTGGTAAAGCTTAGCCAGAAGGAAGAAAAATGAAGGAGCAGTTATATTGACTTTTTTTTTTATTCCAAGGAAGGCACTGCAGTCTATTTTCCATAAAATTTTCTGATCTAGGTAATGGATTTACACAATAGGTTTTATAGGGCCAGAGGGATTATTGCCAAATTCCTTCATACTCCAGTAGAGCATATCTTCAGAGGGTCGTAGATTTAAAGTTGGAAGAGACCTTTGAGGTCATCCTCTCCTCTTCATTTTACAGATGAGGAAGATGAGCAATCTGGGGCTCGGTTAAAATATTTCTGGGCTGACATAATATGACTGAGAAATCAATTATATGAGCTCCTTTATGAATTTTTCCCTCCCTAATTGTTGAAAGAGTGAATTTTTTTTAGTTCAATCCAATAAGTATTTACTAAGTTTTTATTGTGTTTCATGCACTTTTTTAGGTGCTGGAGATACAAAAGAAGAAAAGAATAGCCCTGACTTTATTTGGGCTTATATTATACTGGAAAATTATATTATATGGATATTATACATATAATATCTAAAGAGATAAATACAAGAGAGTTTAAGGGAAGAAGATTAATAACTAGGGAAAATTGGCATAGACTATCTGTAAGAGGCAGTATCTAAGCTGAACTCTGAAGAAAGCTAAGGATTCTAAGAGGTAGAGGAGAGAAGGAAAAGCATTTTGGGTATATAGAGCAGCCTACGTCAAAGCAGAAAGCCAGGAGATGGAATGCTGAGTTTAGGTCAAACAAGAAAGCCAGTGTGTAAAGATTTAAGTATGCTTGAAGAGGAGAAATAGAAATTAATTCTGGAAAGGCGCCTAATTGTGAAGTGCTTTAAAGTATAAACTGAAACATTTATATTTTTTCTGAGAGTCAATAACAAGCCTCAGAATTTTCCTGAGTAGGAAAATACCCCAGACAGATTCATTCTGTAGGGAAATTATGTTGGCAGCTTGGTGGAAGATGGATTTCAGAGTGAGGAGACTGGAAATAAAGAGACAGCTTTCAGGCCAACAGAAAAATGCTCATCAAATTTCTATCAAGTGTATCAGTAATCTATAGGTCTAAAGGATTAGCATATTTATTAAAAAATGCTTGTCTACAACCATGGAGTGATGAATATCCTAAGTTAGAGTGGGTCATTTGAATGGACTAGGAAGTATTTGCAACTTTCCAAGCAAGAAGGTTTGAATTAGAATGGTGGTAGCATAAGTGGAGAGAAAGGAGCCTGCTTGATAGATGACATAGTATCAACAACACTTAACAACTGGTTAAATATGGAGGTGGGAAAGGAGGAGGGCAAGGAAAGAGTTTAGAATGACTCTGAGACTCAGAAATCCTTCTTATTAATGTCTGTTAGGCAGCCGTTTCTAAGCACTAAATAATTAATTGGAACCTTTTTATTTTCTTTTCCTAAGACTTTCTAGCATAGTTTTATCTAAATCTGCATTTCTTTCTATGAACCAAAAGCCTGAGGAGGCCAAAGACTTCTTTGATCCCATCCCAACTATACATGTCCTTGTGCCGAGGTGAGGACATAGCAGGGTTCACAATTTTGTTAGCAGTGTTTAGCGATTAACTGCCCTATTCTTCTTGCCTGGCCTTAAGGAGGTGGCATTTAAATTTTAACTAGTAAAGATTAAAAAGTGACTAAGTTATTGAGCCTAAAAGTGTTTTCTCTTAGTTTTTGTTTTAATTTTTCTTTCACAACATGACTTATAGAAATATGTTTAAAATGATTATTCATATATAACCTATATTGGATTGCTTACTGTTTTGGGGAGTGGGAGGGAAAGAAGGGACAGAGAAAAAATTTGGAAGTCAAAATCTTACAAAAGTCAATGTTGAAAACTCTACCTATAAGTGGATAAAAAATAAAATACTATTAAGGAGGAAAAAAAGAAACTTGGCAATATTTTCAGCCAAGGAAAGTCATCCCAAAGATATTCAAGGATGAAAAGATGATGAAATGGTATACAAATAGATGAAAAATTTAAAAATGCAAAAAAGGACACTAAATTTTTCTTCACCAAAGACAGGAATCATCATTTGGTTTTTATCCGCTTATTTTCCATTGTGTTCTATTCTACGTGACCCCACTTGGAGTTTTCTTTGCAGTGATACTGAAGTAGTCTATTTCCTTCTCCAGTTTGTTTTGCAAATGAGGCAACTGAGGCAAATGGCATTCAATTAGCTACCTAAGGTCAAACAGCTAGTGTCTGAGGCCAGATTGAAATTCAGGTCCTTTGACTCCAGGCCTGGTGCTCTATCTGTTTCTCTTCCTAGCTGCTCTTGCCTGGGCCCTTATATCTTAATTCTAACTCTGCTTATTGAGAAATGAGAAATGCAGCTAAAGAGTTGAAAGGAAAAGGAGCCGAGTTACAAAGAGAAATTCCATTTAAAGTAACTATTGATAATATAAAATATTTAGGAATCTATCTGCCAAGGGAAAATCAGAAACTTTATGAGCAAAATTATAGATCACTTTTCACACAAATTAAGTCTGATCTAACCAATTGGAAAAATATTAAATGCTCTTGGATAGGGCAAGCAAATATAATAAAGATGACAATATTACCTAAACTAATCTATTTATTTAGCGCTATACCAATCAGAGTCCCAAAAAACTATTTTAATGACCTAGAAAAAATAACAACAAAATTCATATGGAAAAACAAAAGGTCAAGAATTTCAAGGGAATTAATGAAAAAAAAAATCAAATGAAGGTGGCTTAGCTGTACCAGATCTAAAATTATATTATAGAACAGCAGTTACCAAAACTATTTGGTATTGGCTAAGGAATAGATTAGTTGATCAGTGGAATAGATTAGGTTCAAGGGATAAAACAGTCAACAAATGGAGCAACCTAGTCTTTGACAAACCCAAAGACCCCACCTTTTGGGATAAGAACTTACTGTTTGATAAAAATTGCTGGGAAAATTGGAAACTAATATGGCAGAAACTAGGCATTGATCCATACTTAACACCATACACCAAGATAAGGTCAAAATGGGTTCATGACCTAGGCATAAAGAATGAAATTATTAATAAATTAGAGGAACACAGGATAGTTTACCTCTCAGACCTGTGGAAGGGGAAGGACTTTATGACCAAAGCAGAACTAGAGATCATTACTGATCACAAAATAGAAAATTTCGATTATACCAAACTGAAAAGTTTTTGTACAAACAAAACTAATGCAGACAAGATTAGAAGGGAAGCAATAAACTGGGAAAATATTTTTACAGTCAAAGGTTCTGATAAAGGCCTCATTTCCAAAATATATAGAGAATTAACTCTAATTTATAAAAAATCAAGCCATTCTCCAATTGAAAAATGGTCAAAGGATATGAACAGACAATTCTCAGATGAAGAAATTGAAACTATTTCTAGTCATATGAAAAGATGCTCCAAGTCATTATTAATCAGAGAAATGCAAATTAAGACAACTCTAAGATACCACTACACACCTGTCAGATTGGCTAAGATGACAGGAAAAAATAATGATGATTGTTGGAGGGGATGTGGGAAAACTGGGACATTGATGCATTGCTGGTGGAGTTGTGAACGAATCCAACCATTTTGGAGAGTATGTATGTACACACTCTTATGTTTGTGGGCGTTTCACACAGTTATGGCTTTGTTTAGAAATGTGATTTCATTTCCTGGTGTGGAAACTATCTGTAGCACATAACTCGCTTTGTTCACATAGAGAGTATATGTCTATAACGATGCATAATTTTTATACTTTAGTATTTATGAACTTAAACAAAAGAGAGCAGATAGAATGAGCATTTATGCATGCAGAATAGAACAGAAAAAGGTTTATACATTTACCTGCAATGTAATATTATGTAGGGATTACTTTTCTTTTCATGTATATAAAATGAAACTAGCTTTCAAAACTGTCTTGCATGTCTAGCCTTTTTGTTCTTTTCTCTGTACTTTTTAAAATTGTGCCTCAGTGACCTCCCTTTTTCTTTTTGGATACTTGAACTCTATTTCTCCTTGCCATTCTCCTTCCTATCACTTGGAAAAATGAAAAACTAAAAACCCTTGTAATAAATATATACACCAGGTAAAATAAATTCCCTAATTATCTGGGTCCAAAAATGTATTTATTCTGTATCTTGAACTCATCCATCCTCTTCTAGGAGACAGGTAAAGTCGGAAGTCAAGCGGCTTAGAGTTAAGAGTCAAAAGTTAGCTTCCCCTGTAATGATCAGTCATTACACTGATTACAACTCTTTAAGTCTTTTAAAGTTGTTGCTTTTTTTCCTTTATAATGCTGTTATATATAATTTTATCTCCTTGTTCTTCTCATTTCATTCTGAATTGGTTCCTAGAGGACTTTTTCACAAAATTTTTTTAAACCCTCCACATCATAATTTCTTGTGGCACAAAAATATTCTGATACCATAGTTTAATCATTTCCCAGTATACCATACAGGCACCCCTTTTGTTTCTGGTTTCTGATAGTACTATAAATGTTTTTATATATGGGTCCTTTTCCTGTTTCTTTCATCTCTTTGGGTTATAAGAGTAGCTACATCGAAGTAGATGCATAATTCAATGAATTTGGAGACATAGGTTCACATTGCTTTCCAGAATAGCTGAACTAAATTCACATTTTCAATAATGCAAAGGTGTATCTGTTTTCCCTTAACAACACTTAACATTTGTCATTTTCCTCCTTTGCCAACTTTGCAAAACTGATGGACAAAATTGCTTTAATTTGCATTTTGACAGAGAGTTTGGGCATTTTTCATATACTTATTGATAACTTTGGATTCTTACTTTGAAAAGCACTTGTTCCTGTCTTTTTTGGCCATTTGTTTATCATGAAATGGCTCTTATTCTTATTTATTTGAATTTTTTCCTTGCATATCTTAGGAATGTGCCTTCATCAGAGAAACTTACTACAAAGTTCATGCTCCCTCCCAGACTACTCCAGATACCTGTTTCTCTTCTAATTTAAAATGTGCTGGTTTTATTTGTGCAAAATATTTTACTTTCATATAATTATCCAGTTTATGTTTTGTGATCATTTGTATGCTTTGTTCAGTCATAAAACTTGGCCTTCATTTAGCTGAAAAATCCCTTCTCTCTTACACTTCTGATTTGTTTTCTTAGTATATAGACATCGCTCTTTAACAGTGTTATAAAACGCAACCAGAAATAAGGATCACGAAACTTTACATAAGAATTTTTGCAGGCTGCATATTGATTTACTTATAAAATGTAATGTTCTCTATATTTTATTACATTTAAATTTATTTTTTAAAATATTTTCCAATTATATTTTAATCTGATTTGAGACACACTCACTTTTTGTTATAGGTATCTGAAGGCCTCCTCTTTGGCACCTTATTCCTCTGACACTGCTGTCTTGATTTCCCAGTAGTTTTAATTTTGGTTAATTGTGATTTGTTATGCCCATGACTGGGATTTTTAGGTTTAGTAAATACTGGATTAGTAGGGTTTCCTCCCTTCTGTATGTTATGTGCCTCCCTAATCTGGTCCACTGATTGACCTCCCCATTTTTAGCCGTTTTTAACAAATTAAGTCAGTCTGTCACTTAATTTGTGATCCAGTATTTCCCTTCTGATAATAACTTTTCATTTATTTAGATAAATGTTGTTATTTCTTTCTTGCTCTAGATAATAATTGAACCTGAGTCTCCTTGATGCTGGCTTTGCACCCACAATGTCCCACTTACTCGCAGAGTTAAGACAACATAATATTATAGAATGAGCACTGATTTCCCAGTCAGAAGGTTTGAATTAAGGTGTGCCACATAATATTGTGCTGCTTTGTACAAATTATTTTCCTTTCTTGGCTTTGCTTTCCTTATCTGCAAAATGAGATCTTTGGCCTAGATAATCTCTAGGATCCTTTGAGGTCTCCCAGTATTAAGGCCTGGCAAGTACAACCTTTTTTAGTCACAAAGTCAGAGTGAGGAGGGCAGGTGGAGAGGAGAGGGCCCATACTCTTGAGACTCAGAAGCCCCAAAGAATTATGTTCCACCATGCCATCTACAATTGGTTGATAGACTTTGTTCAGGACATTCTCTACACATTCTTGGCCACAAGCTCTTTAACTGGTGACTCCAGGACTGAAGTGTTCTCCTTTTTAGGGCACCGAATTGGGCCCCAGGCCCATATGGTAGAGAAGGCAGAGAAGGTAACTACCATTGAGTTCCCATGAACCAACCAATTGGGAGAGGCTGGTTCACATGGTGAGAGGGTGGAGAGTAGCCAATAAAAGCTCCTTTGCCCTGCTGGGGAGGCTGAGACTGCCTCCATCTTTTTTCTGTAACTGCATATTTTCCCTCTCCTTGCTGAAGGATCAGATATTTGATTTTGGATATGGTCCCACTGATCCCCTTTTGAGATATGGGAGGTCATTTTCCCAGAACTGTGATCTTTAGGATTTGATTTTGAAATGGCAGAAGGAATTTTTGCAGAACTGTGACTGTGGAGAATGTGCTGCAAGGTGGATCCCTTTCATTCTAGGGGAGGACACTTAAAGAGAACTGCCATTTTTGGAGATCAGAGCTGGAAAGGACCAGTGATTGGTAGAAGGAGATAATCAGATTCTGGACTTTAGAGAACTGGAAGGGGTTTTTGATGCAATTCAGTTCTTAGGGGAAGGCCAAAGGAGAGTCAGAGGAAAGAGCTAGGGAAAGGGGAGGAGGAGGATGGCTATGGAAAGGTGGGAGGGGGTTGGAAAGTTACTCACCTGATCTCGTCCACCAATGCTGCAACCCTCAGATTCTCTCACTTGAAAGCAAATCCTGAGCTTAAAAATTCATCCAGTAACCAGAAAAAAGAAGAAAATAGCTATTTTAAAAGCAGTAGTTCCGTGGGGTGGGAGGGAAGAGAGGGAACTCAAAGGGATTCTTGCAGTTACTCAGTTTTCAGAGGAAAAAGATAGCAGGTTGGGCGAAGGAAGAGGTTTGTCCAAGGTGGTCAAAAGAGCTAATGCTCTTGCATGCAGAAAATGAGGATGCAAACCTAGATTCTTAGACCTGAGTACCAAAACTCTTAGATTGAAAATTGACTTGATAACTCCAGAGCAAAGAGGGGAAACCCCACTACAAACAGCAAACTACTTTTTTTAAAGATAGAAGGTGGGGTGGGGGCCACAATTCAGTTGTGAAAGGAAAGTGAGAGGCTGAGATACAAAGAATAGCTCCCTCAAGGTTACCCTGAGAGCTAAGAGCAGAAGACGTTCTCCTACCTAAGTTTTTCTTAGACTGTCAATTCACGAATTAAGCTAACATTCAAGAATCAAATTAAGTGAGGTCCAAGATCTGAGAGCTTTGCCTAGCCAGGTTTGCCAGATCTCTTTCTGGTCTATTGATCTCCACAGACAGCAGACTTTCTCCTTTAGAGTTATTCTCTCAATTTCTGCACTCTGCCTTTTGTTTATACTTTCCTTTATATTCGCTGTTAACTTAGTTTTCCTTAGTCTCTCAACACTTTCCTTCTTATGGGACTGGAAGGTCAATAAGTCTTAATGAAGGAATTAAGGCCTAAGTTTACAGGACACTGAAAGTGAGAAAGCTGGTCCTTTTTTGACCAGCTTTGGATTGGAAAGATCTTAAGAACAAATGCAAGAAAAAGAGATGCTTTAGGATTTACTTTAAAAATTGATTAAGAACAGAAATAAGTGGGTATACTGGTTTCTTTCCCTTGTTAGCTCTATTACCTCTCATCTTTTCTCCGTTCCTCTTTGTATCTCTCCCCCTAAGTCTTCTGCTAATGGGTGAATGTGAAATGATAAAAACTGAAGGACATATGGGAAAACTGACTCTAATGAACTCCTTGCCTTTTCCTTGCTCTAAAATAGCTAATACCAAAATTAAAACAAGTAAACCAATAAGGATGATATGTTCAGCTGTTCAGATTGTATGGATTTCTTAAGGCTATTTGAAACACATGACGCTGGGATTATTCCAAGCAATCATAAAAGAAGCAAATGCTTAAGCATAATGAGATGCTTCTGAATTGTTTAATAGTGACAATATAATAGTTTATTTGTACATAATTGAGGGAATTCAAAAGAGCATATATATTCCATTTCATGCTATGAAATCATTTTGAAATTGTTTTAATGACTAATGTAGGAGTGGGGAATATTTTTAGGAGAGTGTAAAACCTTAGGAATTTTATCCAGATTTCCACTATGATTTTTAAAACAAACAAGCTGGGTATTTATTTGTGAAATTTGTATTTACTGGCTAAACAAGTTAGTTTTTGTTGGGGTAAGAGTATAGACTTCATTGTATTGTAGTTTTTGTAATAGACAAAGCACTTAAACTTTACTTCTGGCCTTTTTTGGCCCAAAGATGACCAAAATGGCAATGGATTCCATTTTAGCTGCTCTAACTTGTACTTTTTTGTGGGGAGAGGAAGGGGTAAGGGAAAAGTATTTTTAAATAGTGAAGTCTATGTTATGTGTATGGACATGTCATTCTCTGTTCAAAGTGATCTAGTTCTGTGTTTCTTAAGCTTTTTCTACTTGCAACCTCTTTTCTTTTGTTTTTTTAATTTAATTTTTTAAATTATAATAACTTTTTATTGACAGAACCCATGCCAGGGTAATTTTTTACAACATTATCCCTTGAACTCACTTCTGTTCCAGTTTTTCCCCTCTCTCCCTCCACCCCCCCCAGATGGCAAGCAGTCCTATATATGTTAAATATGTCACAGTATATCCTAGATACAATCTATTTGTGCAGAACCAAACAATTCTCTTGTTACACAGGGAGAATTGGATTTAGAAGGTAGAAACAACCCAGGAAGAAAAACAAAAATGCAAACAGTTTACATTCATTTCCCAGTGTTCTTTCTTTGGGTGTAGCTGCTTCTGTCCATCATTGATCAATTGAAACTGAGTTAGGTCTCTTTGTCAAAGAAATCCACTTCTATCAGAATACATCTTCATACAGTATCGTTGTTGAGGTATATAGTGATCTCCTGGTTCTGCTCATTTCACTCAGCATCACCTCATGTAAGTCTCTCCAAGCCTCTCTGTATTCCTCCTGCTGGTCATTTCTTACAGAACAATAATATTCCATAACATTCATATACCACAATTTACCCAACCATTCTCCAATTGATGGGCATCCATTCATTTTCCAGTTTCTGGCCACTACAAACAGGGCTGCCACTAACATTTTGACCCATACAGGTCCCTTTCCCTTCTTTAAGATCTCTTTGGGATATAAGCCCAGTAGTAACATTGCTGGATCTAAGGGGATGCACAGTTTGATGACTTTTTGAGTATAGTTCTAAGCCATGCTGAGAGTTGCAGAGCGATTTGGGGTATGAACATACCCAAAATAATGGCCTATTTTCCACATTCAGGATGTGGTCTAATTGTCAGTATCCAGAGCAAGACTTCTCAGATTTTTTCCATTCGCTACCCCTTTTTGCCCTTGAAATTTTTACATGACCCCAGGACCCCATATGGATCATGATCCATATTTAAGAAGCTAGGGTCTAGAGTATTGGTTGCTTCCATTGTTATTCTCTTGCTATCTGGATGATATAGTACACTCCAAAAACTTTTCTTCTGTAGGGCAAATGGAAATGGGGGGAAATTTTCTAGCTATCAGTGATCCTGTGTAACTAACAAGGTTACCTTTATGTTCTGCAAGTCTGCTCTCTCTCATTGTACCTTGAGCAGAGATAAATCAATTGAAAAAAAATTCAACACCTTTTCAGTGGAAATCATTGTGAGAGGGACTGAACTAATCTTCCATTTACCTGTCTTATATCTAAGTCTTGAATTATCTGTCCAAATCACTTGATATGTGCCGCTCCTTTTCCAAGTGGCATTTGGACCCCCATACCCAAACACTGGAACTCCATCTTTGATAGTACAACACTGATATTAAGAGAGTAATTTATATGCTAAAATGACAGCTCTGATATCATTTGTCATACTGGAATAGGATATTATAATTTCATCAATAACTTATTAGTTCCTCATGATACACTTTCTTATGGACACCAAGTGGACTTAGTCTGGCCCTTTTAAGATAAAATAATCTGAAGTCCAGCTCAGTGACTACAACGACAATGGATTTGTGATTTATCTGTATGTTTCTGTTAATATGTATTACTCAGTTAATAGTTTATTTTTAAACTTTGTTGTTAAAGAAAGAGTTGGTGAAGAAATGTTTTCACCTGAACATTTTCACTGAGGGTTTGCAGTTTTTACCAAACCAAGGCCTTTTTCCTCCAGAAACCAAGGATCCTAAAATTCTTAGTTGTGTGGACAGCCCAACAAGTCTTACAATTCTCTTTTCCCAAAATGCTTCTGTTTTTGGCTGCAGGAAATGTTCACAGGGCAAGCAATGGACTAAAAGAAAAGGAAAGAAAAGCAATACTTGTGCTGCAGATATCATGACGGGTTCATCTTCTGCTAGAGGCCAGAGAGGCAAAAGCATGACTTTTCAGAAAAAGCAAGACTTACGAAAACCAAAGAATGCTGTTGCACTGCTAAACAAGATGAGCTCCAAGGTCTACGGAATCTGGGCACAGAGGTCAGTAACTAAGTATTTTATGCCTACCAAAATATCAGGCATGTATTATATGGGTCAAGGGATACAAAGAATTTACAGATAGTCAACTCTTTAACAAATTAGAAAGGGACTATTGGATCACCTAGACCAACTGTTTGTAGCATTCCTGAGAGTCAAGGAAGGTAAGAGATGAAGAGAAATTACTTAGATATTTTTTAGACCATGAGCAAAGTCCAGTTTCCTCAAGTGAACCTGATGCCACCTAGAAGTGATAGGCAGGACAAAAGATACATTACTAAAATAGTGAAGTTCCTGGAGAGGCTCAGATAAGTGACAAATGAGTCCCCTAATCCAAACATGGAAGGGGGTATATGAGACCCACACTGGTTTTTCTGGTCTAGAAAACATTACTCAATAGCTGGCTCATTTTATTGGCTCTTGTGTCTCATGACCAGGAGAGAGGTGTGGGGGCTTTCAATCTGTTCTTTAATCAAATAATATGATGAAGGTATCTGTTCATGGTGATAGTTTATAAGAATATGAAATAAAATCAATTTCAAGGAGGGAGAATTTGGCAGTTTAGGAACAACTATCTTGTTTATGTTTAAATAGAACATTTATTTAAGTTCTAAGAAGATATGATGTTACAGTTCTTCCCATTCTCTCTGGGCCTGGGTAGTAAGAAATGGTTATGGCTTCTAATCTGAAGTTTTGTGATAATTTTACCAGGTTCTAATACTCCTCTCTTATCTGGGAAAGAGATCATTTCCCATAAATTTGACAAGCAAGGGCTATTGTTAAGTGCACCTTAATGTTATAGAAAACCTTTGGAATCACTTGAATATATAGAAACAGAGAGACAGACAGACACACTGAACAATCCTTCACAAGCGCTTCCTTCAATCTTGTGAGGTGAGCTCCTGGCAAATAAAATCTGGGAGACCCACCAAGAATTGAAGCTTTTTGGCTTTTCTCAAATCTCCTCAAGGGTGGCCAGTTTTCATGCTCACCATAGTAAGGACAGTTTGTAAAACCTTAGAATCTGAGAATTATATGCATTATTTTTGGTGACTAGCTCTTTTTTGGGATCTGCAATGTTTCTCACATTCACTCCATCTATTATCCCTGTAAAAGATATCCTGCCACTCTGAGTATTCTTAAGCATGAGAAATATAGGTCTGTATGTTGGCCTTTCTTTCAGACATTATTCTGACCTAAGATGTGCTTAGTTAATGTTCCTTTGCCCTTTCTTTCACCCATTCATCTTGCTCCTTGTCAAGGTGTCAGTCAGGAAAATCACATGCCATAGTTGCAGTGGTAAATCTTGTAACATCTAAGATTTCTATTCCAGTTGGGGTTATGGAGAGAATCTATAAACTCCATAACACTCAGGTGCCTTTTTCACTGATGTCCCACAGGTATGATCACTTTGGGAGTTCTTGAAGATCTGGACCTGACAGGGTCCGGCCCCTGCAACCATGAAAACCGTAGTATTCCAAGACACTATCCACACATCACTTAATTGGAAACTCTACAAAATGTATGGTGGCGTCGTGAGGCTGTGTCCTTGTCTAGGAATTTCCCTGTCAAGGCTAAGAATTTTGGGATGAGACTGTGATTGGCAGGGGACCAGAGTGATTGACCCTTATCACCAGGGGCCCTTGATAGCCCATGGCATTAAGTTTTATTTCTGTGTTCAATGTGCAAATCGTTAAAGGCCAAGCCAGCAGGATTGTATAATACCAGCATTTCTTATGGCTGTGGGAGGGGAAGAGGGAATAGTTGCTTTTGCAGTGTTTCCTTAAGTATATGTGGACATGGGGTGGCTGTCTGAAAATTGCTCTTGTTCTTTCAGTCAGCAGAGAAGGGAACATTTGTGTCCAGAACAGCATCTTACCCTTGATACACTTCTCCCTCAGTCCTGCCCACCATTTGCCCTCTTCAAATGGTTTTTGTTGTGGCAATGCCGTGATGATTTCCAAGTCCACTGTGCCACAAACAGCAAGAGATAAAATAGCTTCTATATCAAAGTATTCTTCCTTTCTGTCAGACACCTTGCTGTCCTTCTTCCAGGAGGAAGTCTTGGCGCGGCATGGAGGATAGAATATGGCTGAAATTAAATTTCTCTGCAGTTCAGGGCTTCTGGTTAGTCCTTGTGATGTGAACATCACATTCAGACCTCCCTCTATTTCTGCCATACATGAATGGAGGGAAAGAGACCACAGGGGAGCACTGCATGTGCAAGGGAACTCTCTTCGCTTCTAAACATTTTCATGTCTCCTTATCTAAAGAAATACAAGTATGTGTACTTTACGCTTTCCTACTTTTGTGTGTTCAGGTTCTCTATCTGAGAAGTAACTGTTTTAGGGCCAATAGTTTTCTCATCCTGAAGATGGGATTCTGTGTCCTAGATAAGTTACTGGCACACTGCTTCTAGGATTTCTCAGTGAGAATCCATTAGTGTGAAAGTGACTAAAGTTTAGCCTCTAAACTGTCTTATTGTCCCTTCTAGCTTGAGTTCAAACAACACCACTCCTTAGTACCTGCATAGTTTTGGGCCAAATCACAAGACTTCTAATTTACTAATTCACCTTGTTTATGACAGGAAAAGATTGGATTAAGTGTTCCCTAAACTGGTTTTTTCCTTTGGTTCGAAGTTTACTATATACTCCTTGTCTGTGGTTTGAAGACAAGATGTCATGAAAATAAGGGTAGCCAAATGTTTCATATATTAATGTCATAGATAATGGTGACTGCATAAGTGGAAGCAAGTTGCCTTAACTTTCCAGAGATGTTAGGGACTGCTCTCTTTTCTTACCTTTACATTCTTCCTTCCAACCCTTGTTTTGGGGGTTATTACTTCATGTACTAATTATACAACTAAGAATAGGAAAGTTTGTTGTACTTGGTCATTCTCTTATTCAGAGGAGTTAAGGCTATCAAGTTCCTCTAACATTTAGCAGTTCTCCATTAATAAGCCAAATGGTTCACGCCCCCTGCACTTTTAAAGGTCAAGCAGAAAAACCTGAGATCCTCAAGTAGAGGCCCACCAGTATCAGTGAAACCTTCAGACATCTTGTATTTCTGGGAAGATACAGCTTTTTAATATTTGGGACTTGTTCTGTTCTTCAGGAGAAAATTAAATTTTTTTCGAGTTGGAGTCAATTTTGACAGGCCTCCATTTATTAAGTCAAATGGCTCACACTCCTGCCCTTTGACAATTCAGGCCAAAGTGATTTGGTTCCTGAATTAGAAACCACAATTTCAAGGAGAATCCTTGATTAAGTCTAGTATTTCCAGGAAGTGACAGCTTTATAATACTGGAAATTTCTTCTTCATGAAAAGAACAGGTTCTTTTGACATTGAGACACATTTAGCAGTCCACAACTTCTTAAAGGGAAATGGAGAAACAACTTTACAATATTGGCAGTTGTGTTTCCTTAAGAACAGGTTCTTTCAACATTCATTCAAATTTCACAGTCTGTCATTTCTTAAATCAAATGGTCTAGACATTAGGTATCAAGTAGCTGATTGTCTCAATGAGAGATCAACAGATGAAAGACAATGCTTGACATATCTTGTGTTTCCTGGTAGAGATTTCTTTCTGGTATTGGGGATTTGGTCTTCAGAACACTTAAGGCTTTGCATTTCATCTCCAATTTAACAGTCCTCAATTTCATAAGGCAAATCCTGAAAACTGCTGCCTTTTCAAAGTTCAAGCAAAAGGGCCCTATTTTCTGAATTAAAGGTCTCCAGTTTCAGGGAAATTTAAAATGACCTCTATTCACTAGGAAAGATAGCTTTTTGGTATTTTGGAATTTTGCTTCTTGAGAAAAACAGAACCCTTCCAGTTCCATTGAACTTTAGCAGTCAGTCACTTCTGAAGTCAAATGGGAACAACTTCAGACTCAAGTGGCTGAGTACCTCCACTATAGACTACCCATTCAGGGAGAAATTTTGAGATATCTTACATTTTTTGGGAGAGATAGCATTTTGAGATTTTAGAATTGTTCTTCTTGAGAAGAATGTATTCTTTGAAGTTCCACTGAACTTTAGCAGTCCAAGACTTCTTAAATCAAAGGGATACACTCCTCCCCTTCAATACTTAATACAAAAGTGCTTGAGCTGTTGAAGTATACACCACCCTGTCAAGGAAAATCTTTCAGATGTCTTTTATTTTTAGTGATAGAGATAGCATTTTGGGATTTTGGAACTGTTCTTTTGAGAAGAAACGAATCTTTACAATTCTAAAAACTTTTAGCAGTCCGCCAATTTTTAAATCATATGCTAGGCTCTTCAGGCTCAAGTGCCTGAGTTTCTCCACTATCAAATAATGACCCAGGGAGAATTTTTAAGATATCTTACATTTCTTAGGAGAGATTGCTTTTTGGGGTTTTAGAAGAGTTATTCTGGGGAAGAACAGAATCTTCCCAGTTTCACTAAACCTTTAGATGTCTGGCATTTCATAAGTGAAAAGGAGTATACTCCTGCCCTTCAACACTTCACCAAAAAGTGGCTAAGTGCTTGAAGTATATAGACTACCCTTTCAAGGAGATATATTCACATATCTGTTATTTTCAGGGAGATGGCTTATTAGGATTTGGGAATTTTTCTTCTTGAGAAGAATGGATTTGTTGCAGGTTCCCCCAAGTGTAAAAATCCCTTTCTTTGTAAGTCAAAGGCTGCAGAAACCAATTTTTATATAATTCAGCCTGAAGGGATTCGCTTCCAAAGGCAAAGATCACCACATCAAGGATATTCCTTGATATGTCTTCCATTTCCAGTGAGATAAATCTTTTTAATATTGAGAATTTTCTAACATTGGAGAAGGATAGCTTCCTTCAATTTGGAGCCACATTTTGAAATCCCTGACTTCTTAAGTCCAAGGGTGTACACCTTTGGTTCCATTGGGTAGCTTTATCAAGTAGAACCCACCAGTTGAATGATAATCCCTAAGATGTCTTCAGGGAAGAGATTGCTTTGTGCACTGAGCATTTTGTCTGCTTCAAAGTACGTAAGGCTTTGCTGTTCCTGTCCAATTTAGCAATCCTAAGTTTGAGAAGTAATAGTCTGAAAACTTATTGTGATTCAATGTTCATGCCAAAGGACCCTAGTTCCTGAATGAGTGGCCTCCATTTTCAGGAAAATTTGGGGTGCTTTATTCCCTGGGAGAGATAGCTTTTTTAGATTTTGGAATTGTTGTTCTTCAGAAGAACAGAATCTTTCCAGTTCCACTCCACACTTAGCTGCCCTGCCCTTCTTCAGTCAAAGGGGGGGGTATACACTTGCCCTTAAATACTTCAGCAACAAGTGGTTGGGTTTTTGAGATATAGACACCCTGTTTAAGGAGATTTTTTTTGACAGATCTTTTATTTTCAGGGAGAGATGGCTTATTGGGATTTGGGATTTGTTATTCTTGAGAAGAATGGATTCTTTGCAGATTCTGCCAACTGTAAAAATCCCTTTCTTTATAAGTCAAAGGCTGCAGAAACCAACTTTTACATAAGTCAGCTTGAAGGGACTCGCTTCCCAAGGTAAAGGTCACCACATCAAAGATATTCTTTGAGGTGTCTTCCATTTCCAGTGAGATAAATCTTTTTAATATTGGAAATTTCTTCATGTGGATAAGAATACCTAACTTCAACTTGGACCAAAAATGTTGCAGTCCCTGACTTCTTAAGTCCAAGGGTGTACACCTTTGGATGTAATTACCTACCTGTATCAAGTAGAGCCCACCAGTTGAATAATAATCCCTAAGATGTCTTCAGGGAAGAGAATTCTTTGTGGCACTGAGCATTTGGTCTCTTCAAAGTACATAAGGCTTTGCCATTCCTGTCCAATTTAGCAATCCTCAGTTTGAGAGGCAATGTCATGAAAACTGCTAGGGTTCAGTGTTCAAGCCAAAGGACCTTAGTTCCTGAATGGGAGGCCTCCATTTTCAGGAAAATTTGGGGGGGTTGTGTATTCCCTGGGAGAGATAGATTTTTGGTATTTTGGAATTGTTCTTTTGGAAAAGAACAGAATCTTTCCAGTTCCACTCCAAACTTCGCAGCCCTGCCCTTCTTCAGTCAAAGGGGGTATACACTTGCCCTTAAATACTTCAGCAACATGTGGTTGGGTTATTTACATATAGACCCCCCCACTTTCGAGGAGATTTTTTTGACAGATCTTTTATTTTCTGGGAGAGATAGCTTATTGGGATTTGGAATTTGTTCTACTTGAGGAGAGGGGATTCTTTGCAGATTCCGCCAATTGTAAAAATCCCTTTCTTTGTAAGTCATGGGATGCACAAACCAATTTTTATATAATTCAGCCTGAAAAGGCCCGGTTCCAAATGTAATGATCACCCCATCCAGGTTATTCCTTGAGATGTCCTCCATTTCCAGGGGAAATACATCTTTTTAATATTGGGAATTTCTTCATGTGGATAAAAATACCTAACTTCAACTTGGCCCAAAATGTTGCAGTCCTTGACTTTGTGAGTCCAAGGGTGTACACCTTTAGTTGCACTTGGATAGCTTTATGAAGTAGAGCCGAGCCCACCAGTTGAATGATAATCCCTAAGATGTCTTCAGGGAAGAGATTGCTTTGTGCACTGAGCATTTGATCTTCTTCAAAGTACATAAGGCTTTGCCGTTGCTGTCCAATTTAGCAATCATAAGTTTGAGAGGTAATAGCCTGAAAACTGCTTGCGGTTCGATGTTTATGCCAAAGGACCCTAGTTCCTGAATGAGCGGCCTCCATTTTCAAGAAGATTTGGGGGTGTTTTGTATTCCCTGGGAGATATGGGTTTTTGAGATTTTGGAATTGTTGTTCTTGAGAAGAACAAAATCTTTCCTGTGAAGACAGTGTATTTTAAAATCAGCTAGAGTCAGGAATTCAGGTTAGGGGAAAATCGTCACTCTTTATTCTCAGGGAAGAAAGATCGGAGGTGGAAGAGAATGGCCTATAGCAATGTGTGCAGGTGAGTCAAGAAGCTAGCTAGACCAGCAGCTATGAGCATAGAACCCAGGCCCAATCCCTCCCAGCCTCTCTTCCTGTCTCTCTCTGCATCCACCCACCAAAATCGTCATTTCCTATACAACACATCAGGACTTGCACAGAGAGTGGATGGGAGCCATTCTTTATCCAAGCATGTATATGAATGGAGTATAGTCCAATTACTATTTAGCCTCACATGCTTGGGACCTCAGTGCATCAACTCAAGCCCTCAGCCCATAACATCTCCCGATTTCTTTTGTTTTAGAACACAGGTGGTCATGCCATCACTGACTCCTCGGGGTGGTCAGAGCCCCCAGAGGGAGGTGATCACAGCCTCCCTGACTTCTCAGGAAATATGGTGAAAGCACCGAAAAGAAGGTGATCACAGCCTCCCTGACTTCTCAGGAAGGGAGATGAAAAGCACCAAAGGGAAGGGGTGGTTGCTAGTGGGTTTCTGGGCTGAAGGGTCTTATTATGCACAAACCCATCAGCGTGGGAGATACTACAAAGCACATAGCAGTAACACAGAGGCTATTAGGGATGACCCTCCGCTCATTCAGTGCAGGCTCGATGTGGTGTAACAAATATGAATTGTACACACAAGTAGTGGAATAACAAACGATATAAATCAAAATGGTGTTGTAAAAGATCACCAGAAGTCCTAGAAGGACGGTATGTAAACAACAGTCACACATATGCCTTCTTCAGCAGCCAAGAGATAGTCCAAAACCAATCTATTGTCCATTGCTTCACATGTCAGGGAATCCAATGATCCCCCTGAGTTTTTGAAGTCCTGCAAAAGTCTTTTTATGTGTTAGGGAATCCAATGATTCCAGCAGATTTTGAAGTCCTGGAACAGTCTTATCATTTCTCAGAGAATCCAATGATTCCTGAGAGTTTTCAAGTCCTATGTCTCAGACAATCCAATGACTCCTGAGAGTTTTCAAGTCTTACCACAATCTTATCATGTCTCAGAGAATCAAATGATTCCTGAGGGTTTTGAAGTCCAATTATCTTTGATGTCCATGAGTCAGACGACATAACTGCTGGGCTCTTTCAGTGGTGGGCACAATCAGCAACAGAACCACCCGATATTTCTTGGTTTGGCTCCATTGCTTCAAGGATCTGCTCTGTTTCTCTGCGATGGACAAGGCGAATACGGCTCGTTGGCACCCATCTGATTCCTTCTCCACCTGTAGAGATACAAGCAAACCGTCACCCCCAAGCAGTTAGCCTATCTGGTCTCTTCCACTCACCACTTTCAGGGTCTCTCCACATCACCTGGCGATTATCTAAAGATAGTGGAGCTGCTCCCACTGGACACTGACCTTCCTTCCGGTGGGTTATAAAATCTGTCTGCCGGAGCCAGTGCATCTTTGTCAAAAATCAAGAAGTTAATAGTATAAAGGATTAGATTTAGAAGTTCTCTAGGGTTACCTGTGGCTCCCCCTTTCTTTTGTTTTTGGAGGACTGACTTAATATCTCTGTTTCTCCTCTCTACTATTGCCTGTGGTTGAGGATTAAAAGGTATGCCCATGGTGTGTAAAATCTTATACTGTGCACAAAAGTGGGCAAAATGTTTTGAAGTATAAGCAGGACCATTGTCTCTTTTTATTGCTTGTGGCACACCTACAATGGCAAATGCTTGTATGAGGAATTCAGTGACCATTCGGGCTGTCTCTTTTGCTGCTGGTATTGCAAAAGTGAATCCCGAAAAGGTGTCTACCACAACATGGATAAAAGATAGATGACCAAAAGATTTATAATGGGTCACATCCATTTGCCAGATGGAGAATCAATTACCTGCTCCTGGGGTGGGGCTGAAGTTGCCTCCTGAGGTGGAAAGTCACCACACCCTTGCTGGCTTAAGTCTCCATGCCCTATGGGGATATGGTCATTAATCTCTTCATTGTCTTCCTCTTTAATATCAGGCTTCCCCATTTGGCTACTCCTAGCAGTTTTTCTTTTTTTCTAGGAATAGGGTTTCTTAGTGCTAACTGAATTATATTGTATAAATAGAATGCCTCCATGGAATTGAATGAGGATCATTTTCACTGTAATATGCAGACCTCTGTTGTCCAACCAGGCACCAGTTATCTTGAGAGATCTGCTCCTCCTCTACGAACCAAGGGGAGATGCGGTTTAATGTACCCAGAAGTCTAGCTACCTGTTCCTAAATTATATTTAGCTCTTGTTCTTCTACCAGCTTAAGCATGCTTTCTATACCACCACTCCAGGGTGGGGTTGAAGGGGTTGGGGACAGAGATGGAGAGTCTTTACCTAACATTTGTCCCATTTCAGCCAGAAAAAGATTACTAGTTTAGTTTTTAAGAAAATAAGGTCCCTGTTTGCCTATTAACAATACTCACCCAAGTTCCTGGTCACCGGAGACTTCTTCAGTGAAGGTAGGGTTCTTGGGCCCCCGCGTTGGGCACCAAATATGAAGGCCGCGTGATTTAAAATCAGCCGGAGTCAGGAATTGATGTTAGGGGAAAATTGTCCATCTTTATTCTAAGTGAAGAAAGATCGGAGGTGGAAGAGAATTGCCAATAGCAATGTGTGCAGCTGAGTCAAGAAGCTAGCTAGACCAGCAGCCACAAAACCAGCAGCTACAAACATAGAACCCAGGCTCAATCCCTCCCAACCTCTCTTCCTGTCTCTTTGCTCCACCCACCAAAATCGTCATTTCCTATACAACACATCAGGACTTACAGAGAGAGTGGGCAGGAGGCATTCTTTATCCAAGCATGTACATTAATAGAGGATAGCCCAATTACTATTTAGCCTCACATGCTTGGGGCCTAAGTGCATCAACTCAAGCCTCAGCCCATTACACTTACCACTTCAACTCCACACTTGGCAGCCCTGCCCTTCTTAATTTAAAGGGTGTACACACTGGCCTTTAAATACTTCAGCAACAAGTTGTTGGGTTCTTGAAGAATAAAACCCACGTTCAAGGAGATGCTTTGACAGAACTTTTATTTTCAGGGAGAGATAGATTATTGGCATTTGGGATTTATTCTTCTTTTGAAGAATGGATTTGTTGCACATTCCCCCAAATTTTCTAATCCCATACTTGTAAGACAAGGGATGCAGAAACGAATTTTTATATACTTCAGCATAAAAAGGCTCGGTTCGAAACATAATGATCACTCCTTCAGGGAGATTACTTGGAATTTTTTCCATTTCTGGTGGGATAATTCTTTTTAGTATTGGGCAATTCTTCTTCTTCAGAAGTATAGGTTGTTTCCACATTCAATTGAATGTAACCGTCCACCACTTATATAGTGAAAGCATGTACATTCTTAAACTTCAATACAATATGCCAAGGTGGTTGAGTTGTTGAGGTATAGACCATACTTTCAAGTAGCTTCTTTCAGAGGTCTTTTATTTTCAGGGAGAGTTAGCTTATTGGCATTTGTGATTTGTTCTTGAGAAGAATGGATTCTTTGCAGATTACCCCAAATTTTCCAATCCCATACTAGTAAGTCAAGGGATACAAAAAGGAATTTTTATATACTTCAGCCTGAAAAGGCTTGGTTGGATACTTAATGATCACTCCTTCAGGGAGATTACTTGGAATTTTTTCCATTTCTGGTGGGATAATGCTTTTTAGTATTGGGCAATTCTTCTTCAGAAGTAAGGTTGTTTCCACATTCAATTGAATGTAACCGTCCACCACTTATTTAGTGAAGGCATGTACATTCTTAAACTTCAATACAATATGCCACCATGGTTGAGTTGTTGAGGTATAGACCATACTTTCAAGTAGCTTCTTTCAGAGGTCTTTTATTTTCAGGGAGAGATAGCTTATTGGGATTTGGGTTTTTTTTCTTGAGAAGAATGGATTCTTTGCAGATTCCCCCAAATTTTCCAATCCCATACTTGTAAGTCAAGGGATGCAGAAAGGAATTTTTATATACTTCAGCCTGAAAAGGCTCGGTTGGAAACATAATGATCACTCCTTCAGGGAGATTACTTGGAATTTTTTCCATTTCTTGTGGGATAATGCTTTTTAATATTGGGCAATTCTTCTTCAGAAGTAAGGTTGTTTCCACATTCAATTGAATGTAACCGTCCACCACTTATTTAGTGAATGCATGTACATTCTTAATTTTCAACAATATGCCAAGGTGGTTGAGTTGTTTAGGTATAGACAATACTTTCAAGTAGCTTCTTTCAGAGGTCTTTTATTTTCAGGGAGAGATAGTTTATTGGGATTTGGGATTTGTTTTATTGAGAAGAATGGATTCTTTGCAGATTCCCCCAAATTTTCCAATCCCATTCTTGTAAGTCAAGGGATGCCAAAACGAATTTTTATATACTTCAGCCTGAAAAGGCTCGGTTGGAAACATAATGATCACTCCTTCAGGGAGATTACTTGGAATTTTTTCCATTTCTGGTGGGATAATGCTTTTTAGTATTGGGCAATTCTTCTTCAGAAGTAAAGGTTCTTTCCACATTCAATTGAATGTAACCGTCCACCACTTATTTAGTGACGGCATGTACATTCTTAATCTTCAATACAATATGCCAAGGTGGTTGAGTTGTTGAGGTATAGACCATACTTTCAAGTAGCTTCTTTCAGAGGTCTTTTATTTTCAGGGAGAGATAGTTATTGGGATTTGGGTTTTTTTTTTCTTGAGAAGAATGGATTCTTTGCAGATTCCCCCAAATTTTCCAATCCCATACTTGTAAGTCAAGGGATGCTGAAATGAATTTTTATATACTTCAGCCTGAAAAGGCTCGGTTGGAAACATAATGATCACTCCTTCAGGGAGATTACTTGGAATTTTTTCCATTTCTGGTGGGATAATGCTTTTTAGTATTGGGCAATTCTTCTTCAGAAGTAAAGGTTCTTTCCACATTCAATTGAATGTAACCGTCCACCACTTATTTAGTGACGGCATGTACATTCTTAATCTTCAATACAATATGCCAAGGTGGTTGAGTTGTTGAGGTATAGACCATACTTTCAAGTAGCTTCTTTCAGAGGTCTTTTATTTTCAGGGAGATTTAGCTTATTGGTATTTGGGATTTGTTCTTCTTGAGAAGAATGGATTCTTTGAAGATTCCCCCAAATTTTCCGATCCCATACTTGTAAGTTAGGGGATGCCGAAACGAATTTTTATATACTTCAGCCTGAAAAGGCTCGGTTGGAAACATAATGATCACTCCTTCAGGGAGATTACTTGGAATTTTTTCCATTTCTGGTGGGATAATGCTTTTTAGTATTGGGCAATTCTTCTTCAGAAGTAAAGGTTCTTTCCACATTCAATTGAATGTAACCGTCCACCACTTATTTAGTGACGGCATTGTACATTCTTAATCTTCAATACAATATGCCAAGGTGGTTGAGTTGTTGAGGTATAGACCATACTTTCAAGTAGCTTCTTTCAGAGGTCTTTTATTTTCAGGGAGAGATAGTTTATTGGGATTTGGGATTTGTTTTATTGAGAAGAATGGATTCTTTGCAGATTCCCCCAAATTTTCCAATCCCATTCTTGTAAGTCAAGGGATGCCAAAACGAATTTTTATATACTTCAGCCTGAAAAGGCTCTGTTGGAAACATAATGATCACTCCTTCAGGGAGATTACTTGGAATTTTTTCCATTTCTGGTGGGATAATGCTTTTTAGTATTGGGCAATTCTTCTTCAGAAGTAAAGGTTCTTTCCACATTCAATTGAATGTAACCGTCCACCACTTATTTAGTGACGGCATTGTACATTCTTAATCTTCAATACAATATGCCAAGGTGGTTGAGTTGTTTAGGTATACACCATACTTTCAAGTACCTTCTTTCAGAGGTCTTTTATTTTCAGGGAGAGATAGCTTATTGGGATTTGGGTTTTTTTTTCTTGAGACGAATGGATTCTTTGCAGATTCCCCCAAATTTTCCAATCCAATACTGGTAAGTCAAGGGATGCGGAAAGGAATTTTTATATACTTCAGCCTGAAAAGGCTCGGTTGGAAACATAATGATCACTCCTTCAGGGAGATTACTTGGAATTTTTTCCATTTCTGGTGGGATAATGCTTTTTAGTATTGGGCAATTCTTCTTCAGAAGTAAAGGTTCTTTCTTAAAGTAAAGGTTCTTTCCACATTCAATTGAATGTAACCGTCCACCACTTATTTAGTAAGGCATGCATTTAATCTTCAAAAATGCCCAGGTGTTGGTTGTTTAGGTTAACCAAACTTTCAATAGCTTTTCGAAGGTCTTTTATTTTCAGGAGAAGTTTTTGGTTTGGGATTTGTTTTATTGAGAAGAATGGATTTTTGCAGATTCCCCAAATTTTAATCCCATTCTTTAATCAAGGGTGCAAAAAAATTTTTATTCAGCCAAAAGGCTGTTGAAAATATAAGTCACTCCTTCAGGGAGATTACTTGGAATTTTTTCCATTTCTGGTGGGATAATGCTTTTTAGTATTGGGCAATTCTTCTTCAGAAGTAAAGGTTCTTTCCACATTCAATTGAATGTAACCGTCCACCACTTATTTAGTGACGGCATTGTACATTCTTAATCTTCAATACAATATGCCAAGGTGGTTGAGTTGTTGAGGTATAGACCATACTTTCAAGTAGCTTCTTTCAGAGGTCTTTTATTTTCAGGGAGAGATAGTTTATTGGGATTTGGGATTTGTTTTATTGAGAAGAATGGATTCTTTACAGATTCCCCCAAATTTTCCAATCCCATTCTTGTAAGTCAAGGGATGCCAAAACGAATTTTTATATACTTCAGCCTGAAAAGGCTCGGTTGGAAACATAATGATCACTCCTTCAGGGAGATTACTTGGAATTTTTTCCATTTCTGGTGGGATAATGCTTTTTAATATTGGGCAATTCTTCTTCAGAAGTAAAGGTTGTTTCCACATTCAATTGAATTTAACCATCTACCACTTATTTAGTGAAAGCATGTACATTCTTTTCTTCTATATAATATGCCAAGGTGGTTGAGTTGTTGAGATATAGACCATAATTTCAAGTAGCTTCTTTCAGAGGTCTTTTTTTTTCAGGGATAGATAGCTTATTGGGATTTGGGTTTTTTTTTCTTGAGAAGAATGGATTCTTTGCAGATTCCCCCAAATTTTCCAATCCCATTCTTGTAAGTCAAGGGATGCCAAAACGAATTTTTATATACTTCAGCCTGGAAAGGCTGGGTTGGAAACATAATGATCACTCCTTCAGGGAGATTACTTGGAATTTTTTCCATTTCTGGTGGGATAATGCTTTTTAGTATTGGGCAATTCTTCTTCAGAAGTAAATGTTGTTTCCACATTCAATTGAATGTAACCGTCCACCACTTATTTAGTGACGGCATGTACATTCTTAATCTTCAATACAATATGCCAAGGTGGTTGAGTTGTTGAGGTATAGACCATACTTTCAAGTAGCTTCTTTCAGAGGTCTTTTCTTTTCAGGGAGAGATAGCTTATTGGCATCTGGGATTTGTTCTCCTTGAGAAGAATGGATTCTTTGCAGATTTTCCCAAATTTTCCAGTCCCATAAATGTAAGTCAAGGGATGCAGAAAGGAATTTTTATATACTTCAGCCTGAAAAGGCTCGGTTGGAAACATAATGATCACTCCTTCAGGGAGATTACTTGGAATTTTTTCCATTTCTGGTGGGATAATGCTTTTTGGTATTGGGCAATTCTTCTTCAGAAGTAAAGATTGTTTCTACTTTCAATTGAATGTAACCATCCACCACTTATTTAGTGAAAGTATGTACATTCTTTTCTTCTATATAATATGCCAAGGTGGTTGAGTTGTTGAGATATAGACAATACTTTCATGTAGCTTCTTTCAGAGGTCTTTTTTTTTCAGGGAGAGATAGCTTATTGGCATTTGGGCTTTTTTTTTCTTGAGAAGAATGGATTCTTTGCAGATTCCCCCAAATTTTCCAATCCCATTCTTGTAAGTCAAGGGATGCCAAAACGAATTTTTATATACTTCAGCCTGAAAAGGCTCGGTTGGAAACATAATGATCACTCCTTCAGGGAGATTACTTGGAATTTTTTCCATTTCTGGTGGGATAATGCTTTTTAGTATTGGGCAATTCTTCTTCAGAAGTAAAGGTTCTTTCCACATTCAATTGAATGTAACCGTCCACCACTTATTTAGTGACGGCATTGTACATTCTTAATCTTCAATACAATATGCCCAGGTGGTTGAGTTGTTTAGGTATACACCATACTTTCAAGTAGCTTCTTTCAGAGGTCTTTTATTTTCAGGGAGAGATAGTTTATTGGGATTTGGGATTTGTTTTATTGAGAAGAATGGATTCTTTGCAGATTCCCCCAAATTTTCCAATCCCATTCTTGTAAATCAAGGGAGGCAGAAAGGAATTTTTATATACTTCAGCCTGAAAAGGCTCGGTTGGAAACATAATGATCACTCCTTCAGGGAGATTACTTGGAATTTTTTCCATTTCTGGTGGGATAATGCTTTTTAGTATTGGGCAATTCTTCTTCAGAAGTAAAGGTTCTTTCCACATTCAATTGAATGTAACCGTCCACCACTTATTTAGTGACGGCATGTACATTCTTAATCTTCAATACAATATGCCAAGGTGGTTGAGTTGTTGAGGTATAGACCATACTTTCAAGTAGCTTCTTTCAGAGGTCTTTTATTTTCAGGGAGAGATAGTTTATTGGGATTTGGGATTTGTTTTATTGAGAAGAATGGATTCTTTGCAGATTCCCCCAAATTTTCCAATCCCATTCTTGTAAGTCAAGGGATGCAGAAAGGAATTTTTATATACTTCAGCCTGAAAAGGCTCGGTTGGAAACATAATGATCACTCCTTCAGGGAGATTACTTGGAATTTTTTCCATTTCTGGTGGGATAATGCTTTTTAGTATTAGGAAATTCTTCTTCAGAAGTAAAGGTTGTTTCCACATTCAATTGAATGTAACCGTCCATCACTTATTTAGTGAAAGCATGTACATTTTTAATCTTCAATAGAATATGCCAAGCTGATTGAGTTGTTGAGGTATAGACCATACTTTCAAGTAGCTTCTTTCAGAGGTCTTATATTTTCAGGGAGAGATAGCTTATTGACATTTGGGATTTATTCTTCTTTTGAAGAATGGATTCGTTGCAGATTCCCCCAAATTTTCCAATCCCATACTTGTAAGTCAAGGGACGCCGAAAGGAATTTTTATATACTTCAGCCTGAAAAGGCTCGGTTGGAAACATAATGATCACTCCTTCAGGGAGATTACTTGGAATTTTTTCCATTTCTCGTGGGATAATTCTTTTTAGTATTTGTCAATTCTTATTCAGACGTTAAGGTTGTTTCCACATTCAATTGAATGTAACCGTCCACCACTTATTTATTGAAAGCATGTACATTCTTAATCTTCAATACAATATGCCAAGGTAGTTGAGTTGGTGAAGTATAGACCACAATTCCAAATAGCTTCTTTCAGAGGTCTTTTATTTTCAGGGAGAGATAGGTCATTGAGATTTGGGATTTGTTCTTCTTGAGAAGAATGGATTCTTTGCAGATTCTGCCAATTGCAAAAATCCCTTTCTTTGTAAGTCATGGGATGCATAAACCAATTTTTATATAATTCAGCCTAAAATGGCCCGGTTCCAAATATAATGATCACCACATCAAGTTTATTCCTTGAGATGTCTTCCATATCCGGGGGAAATACATCTTTTTAATATTGGGAATTTCTTCATGTGGATAAGAATACCTAACTTCAACTTGGGCCCAAAATGTTGCAGTCCTTGACTTTGTGAGTCCAAGGGTGTACACCTTTAGTTGCACTTGGGTAGCTTTAGGAAGCAGAGCCAAGCCCACCACTTGAATGATAATCCCTAAGATGACTTCAAGGAAGAGATTGCTTTGTGCACTGAGCATTTGATCTTCTTCAAAGTACACAAGGCTTTGCTGTTCCTCTCCAATTTCGGCATCCTGAGTTTCAGAGGTAACATCCTGAAAACTGCTTGGTGTTCAACGTTCAAGCCAAAGGACCCTAGTTCCTTAATCAGAGCCCTCCATTTTCAGGAAAATTTGGGATGTTTTTTATTCCCTGTGAGAGATAGCTTTGGAGATTTTGGAATTGTTGTTCTTGAGAAGAAGAGAATCTTTCCAGTTCCTCTCCACACTTAACAGCCCTGCCCTTCTTAATTCAAAGGGTGTTTACCCTTGTCCTTAAATAAGTCAGCAAGAAGTGGTTGGGTTGTTGAAGTATAGACCCCCCTTTCATGGAGATTCTTGACATATCTTTTTTTTTTTTTTTCAGGGAGAGATAGCTTATTGGCATTTGGGATTTGTTCTTCTTTTGAAGAATGCATTCGTTGCATTCCCACAAATTTACCAGTCCCATACTTGTAAGTCAAGGGATGCAAAACGGAATTTTTATATAATTCAGCCTGAAAAGGCTTGGTTAGAAATTTAATAATCACCACTTCAGGGAGATTACTTGCAATGTCTTTTATTTCCGGTGACATAAATCTTTTTAATATTGGGCATTTCTTCATGTTGATAAGAATAGCTTCCTTCAACTTTGATCCAAATGTTGCAGGGTCTGTCTTTTTAAGTCACAGGGTGTAGACCTTTGGACGCAGTTGTGTAGCAGTATCAAGTAGAGCCCACCAGTTGAATGATAATCCCTAAGATGTCTTCAGGGAAAAGATTACTTTGTGCACTGAGCATTTGGTCTTCTTCAAAGTACATAAGGCGTTGCTGTTCCTGTCCAATTTAGCAATCCTCAGTTTGAGAGACAATATCGTGCAAACTGCTTGGGGTTCATCGTTCTCGCCAAAGGACCCTAGTTACTGAATGGGAGGCCTCCATTTTCAGGAAAATTTGGGGTGTTTTGTATTCCCTGGGAGAGATAGCTTTTTGGTATTTTGTAATTGTTCTACTTGAGAAGAACAGAACCTTTCTAGTTCCACTCCACACTTAGCAGTCCTGCCTTTCTTCTGTCAAAGTGGTTATACACATGCCTTTAAATACTTCAGCAATAAGTGGTTGCCTTGTTGAAGTATAGACACTCCTTTTAAGGAGATTCAAGGACAGATCTTTTATTTTCAGGGAGAGATAGCTTATTGGGATTTGGGATTTTTTCTTCTTGAGAAGAATGAATTCTTTGCAGGTTCCCCCAACTGTAAAAATCTTTTTCTTTGAAAGTCAAGGCTGCAGAAACCCATTTTTATATAAGTTAGCCTGAAGGGACTCACTTCTAAAGGTAAAGGTCACCACATCAAGGATATTCCTTGAGATATCTTCCATTTTCAGTTAGATAAATCTTTTTAATATTGGAAATTTCTTCATGTGGATAAGAATACCTAAGTTCAACTTGGACCAAAATTTTGCAGTCCTTGACTTCTTAAGTCCAAGGGTGTACACCTTTGGATGTAATTGCCTAGCTGTATCAAGTAGAGACCATCAATTGAATAATAATCCCAAAGATGTCTTCAGCGAAGAGATTGCTTTGTGCACTGAGCATTTGGTCTTCTTCAAAGTACATAAGGCTTTGCTGTAACTCTCCAATTTAGCAATCCTAAGTTTGACAGGTAATAGCCTGAAAACTGCTTGTGGTTCAACCTTCAAGGTAAAGGAGCTCTGTTCCTGAAGGAGAGGACTCCTTTTTCAGCAAAATTTGGGGTGTTTTGTATTGCCTGAGAGAGATACCTTTTTGAGATTTTGGAATTATTCTTTTTGAGAAGAACAGAATCTTTCCAGTTCCAGTTCACACTTAGCTGCCCTGCCCTTTTTAAGTCAAAGGGGATATGCACTTGCCCTCAAATACTTAAGTAACAAGTGGTTGGGTTCTTGAAGTATACTCCCCAATTTCAAAGAGATTTTTTGACAGATCTTTTATTTTCAGGGAGTGATAGCTTATTGGGATTTGCAATTTGTTCTTCTTGAGAAGAATGGCTTCTTTGCAGGTTCCCCCAATTTTCAGCTCTTATTTACCTATGGAAAGAGCTTAGTGCTGTGACAGGTACATATTTTGCAAGATGTAAATACTAGCTATTAGTAATATAGTATTTGTCACATGGGGAGTGGACCATAGTATGTGCTATAAACTGGTAATTATGATTACTCAATTGTGTATAATTTTTGGACCAATGAATGTAACATAATAGAGGGCATAACTGCTAGCCCTTACTATTAATGTCTGTAAAGTTTTTTTTTCAAAATGACTGGCACAAAGAATGCTTGTGACAGCCCTTTTTGCCGTGGCCAGAAACTGCAAACTGAGTGGGTGCCCATTGGAGAATGGCTGAATAAACTCTGGTATATGAATATTATGGAATATGATTGTTTTATAGGAAATGACCAGCACGATGATTTCAGAAAGGCCTGCAGATATTTACACGACCTGATGCTGAGTGAAATGAGCAGGACCAGAAGATCATTATATACTTCAACAAGACTGTATGATAATCAATTATGATGGACGGGGTCCTCTTCAACAACGAGATGTACAAATCATTTCCAATAGAGCAGGAATGAACTGAACCAGCTACACCCAGCAAAAGAACTCTGGAAGATGACTAAAAACCATTACGTTGAATTCCCAATCCCTATATTTTTGCCCACCTTTATTTTTTATTTCCTTCACAAACTAATTGTACACTATTTCAAAGTCCATTTCTTTTTGTACAACAAAATAAGTGTTTGGATGTGTATACATATATTGTATTTAATTTATACTTCAACATATTTAACATGTATTGGCCAACCTGCCATCTGGGGGAAGGGTTGGGTGGAAGGAGTGGAAAAGTTTGAAGAAAAGGTTTGGCAATTGTTAATGCTGTAAAATTACCCATGTATATACCTTATAACTAAAAAGATATATATATACTGCCACACCAATATCCCTTTTACTTGGCCTCTTGTTCATCCTTAGTGCACAGTTATCTACCATGATTCTCCCTTCCCATTACACTTTGGTCCTTGCATGGCTTCCATTAGCATATGTGTGTAATACCCCTTATCGTGTTAGAGATGGCTGCTCATCTCTGCCTTCTCATCCTGATGTCTTTTTTCCATTTCCTCAAAAAATCCTTCACAGGAGGATCAGCTGATGTACATGGGATCTTCCTTCATAAAGATCTCTTGATGAGTGCGTATTAGTGTTGTTTCCAGCTCAGGCTTTCCCTAGTTAGCCCTAATTCTTGCTATATGTTCAAGCCATCTTTTTTTTTCCACTCATACATCTCTGATGACATCTCTTACATACGTTACCCTGCAGAAGTAATCATTGGTAATGTCTTACTTCCAAATGATGTCGAATGTGAACCTTTTTATTGCTATTTGGGTAATCCTAAACTTTTTTATTTGACTACTCTACACAGTAAACATATAACATTACCAGAAAATTCTCTCTTAAAAAAAAGATAAGTCATTTTGGGGAGAAGTCATATAGAAATTTAGAAAGCTCTTTAAACTTTTTCAACTGTTTATTATCTTCTTTTACATTCTATAACTTTAGTGATTTTGACTTCATTATATCTTTCACTAAACTTTCTAGTTAGTTGCTTTTCCTTGCACTGTTTCTTACAGTTTTGTGGTAACAATTTTCATAATTTTAAATTATCCTATGTGATATTACTCATATAAATTTATCTTGTAAAACAATGGTGCCCTTGATTACCATTTCTGTATACTCTCACTATGATAATTGATTCACATAATTTAAGGTTCCTTAGGAAACGATAGCAGTCTGGGTCACTATCTGGTCTTTTATCCATTTCAAGTTTTTCAGCATCAGCAGTTTATTTAAATAAGTTAAGTTGGAGTCATGTCATTTGTAGGGTATTTCTTCTTCCCATTTCAGTCTTTGAATTTGTATTGATTTTGTTTTTTGTTCTAATAAATTGATAATGTAACTTCATATAAATTGCTGATTCAAAAATGGCTCCTACATTTGTAATTGTTTCCTGTTTATTGGAATATAGATTTCTTTTGTAAAAAACATTTTTTCTGCTAACTCCTAACTCTTTTATGACATATAAATGTGAACCTTCTGTACAGTCTTTGGACCCTTTTTTCTTGATCCTGAATCATCATTGCCAACAAACCTTTTACCATCCTGCAACCACTTATGCTTTAAAGCCATTAAATTTTAAATTACATGCTGATTTGATTTCTTTATTTTTTTCACTTTCTGCAATAAATATCAACACATACATTGCAATTGTTTTTTAATTGGACATTTGCTATGCATGGTTTGTTGTGTGAAGTGCAATAAGAGATGACCAAACATTCCGTGAAATGATGACTTTTGCTTTATTTAAATACAATAAAATCAATTACATCATGTTTTGGTATTGTGGTTTCATTTATGGCGAGACTATCAAAACTCATTCAAACTGCTTTCTACATGAAGACTTTCCTGATCCCCCTTCCTATATCAAGCTTCATGTCTCTTCTGTTTTTGTATGTATGTGTCAAAATTCAAGTAATGCTAGAAAATAATTCCATTAAATAATTTTAAAACAACTTTTTTGTGATTGTAAAACAGGGAAAAGGACCCATGTACCAAAAGTATTCATCACATCTCCTTTTTGTTGGCAAAGAATTGGAAATTACCAAGATTTTTATCACTTTGGCAATGGCTGAACAAGTTCTGGTATATGAATATAATGGAATAATATTCTATATGGAATGAGTAGACAGATTTCAGAAAAAGTTGAAAAGACCTACATGTACTGATGCTGAATAATATGAGCAGAACCAGGAGAATATTATATACAATAAAAGCAACATTGTGCGATGATCATCTCTGATAGACTTAGCTCTTCTAGGCAATGCAATGATCCAGGACAATTCCAAGGGACTCCTGATGGGATCACATGCAAAGAAAGGACTACCAAATCTGAATGCTGATTGATGCATACTATTTCCATTTTTGTTGTTTTTTGTTTGTTTCTTGTGGTTTTTCCCTTTTGTTCTGGATCTTCTCTCACAACCTGACTAATGTGGAAATGTGTTTAACGTGATTGTTATACATGTACAATAACCTACATCAGATTGCTTTCTATACTGAGGAGGAGGAAGAGAAAGAAGGGATGGAGGGTGAAAAATGTGGAGCTCAAAATATTACAAAGATGAATGTTGAAAACGATCTTTACATGTAATTAGAAAAAATACCATCAAGTCTAAAAAATAACGTTGTTTACATTTACTCATCTGGGTCTGAATGATTATATTCTCAATTCACATAAAGCAAAGCTCATGTTAGAAGAAGACATTAGGTTTGTTACGGAAAATAATAGCAGTGAGTCACCTTAGTATTGATCTATAATGAAGGATATATATCTTATAAATTATATAATCTACAAGGTAGGAGACTTTTAAATTCTTTCCTTTAAAACAGTTAGACACAAATGATGATTTCATTTAACAAGACAGCAGTGATTTTTCCCTCTTCAGACAATAAACCCATGCAACTGTCTTAGTCCAACTTACCTCTACTCTTTACTGTGTCATCTTAAGGCCAGTTAGATGTGAGGTACATTAAAAAAAAAGAAATTCTTAGTGAGTTAATTTTATCCTTGCCAGGCATATTACTTAGCAAGAAAGGTTTTATTTCTAGTAAATGAATATCTACATATTGGTTAGAGATGAGAGTGTTCACGGAGGGAACCTTACTTTTTCCACAGAGCAGATTTTAAGAAGGATTTAACAACTTGGAGTTACATGTGATCTGCTGTATTTTCAATAAACAAAGATATATTCATTTAACTTCTTGATGAATGTTAGGCTATTTCACACCTTTAAACAAGCCTAGATATTCAACATGAAAACGATAGTGGGAGAAACTCTTTTGTCAGCAGACTGTATTGCCCAAAAACCCAATGGCCAGATGGCTGAAACCAGTCCAAACCCCTTTGAAAGGACTATATGCTTTGAGTGTATTCTATTAGTTACTGAATTTAAACTAATAGGGAATGTTTTGGTGATGCAGAATTTGGATCCATTATAGTTTAATTAAGCCTGGCATCTCAAAGACCCTTCCAGTGGATTGAAAGTTTAAGTCAGGCATACCTAGCTAAAAAGGTTTTGTGTTCATGAGTTTACCAGTGGATTGCATGTCTGTCATCAAGGGCCCATTTTCTTCTCCAGCTCATTTTACAAGTGAGGAAACTTAAGTTAACAGGGTTAAGTGACTGTGCTCAGGGTCACATAAGTAGTAAATGTCTGAGACTAGATTTCAAATCATGAACGTGAATCTTCTGGACTTTAGGCCCAGCAACTGGTCCACTGTGCCACCTAGCTGCCCACGCTGTGCTGTTTGACTGCCCTGTAAACCTTAGCGTCCTTATTTAAATGGTTGTGATGATGATGATGATGATGCTAATTGGTGCTGAGGAGACTAACAAGTGAACTAAAATAGAGGGAAAAAATCAGGCTGAGGAAAGAGCCTTAGCACATATGAACAGTTAATGAGTATGTCATGAATGGAAATTCAACAAAGGAGACTGAAAAGAACCATCCAGTTAAGTAGTAGAACAATCAGGAGGAAACAGTGTGGTGAAAAGTCATTGAGGCAAGAGAATTCAGGAAAAGAGCATTGTCAACTGACACAGATTGCTGAGAAATCAAGAAGGACATGGACAGCAAAAATCCTTTTGAACTTAACAGTTAAGAGATCACTGGTAATTATGGAATGATGTTTGAGTTAAATGATGAGGTCAAAAACCACATTGACGTGTGTTTTGAAGAGGAAGAAAGAGGCTGACTGAGTAGTTGATATAATTTAATGAGGGTTGACCAGCAGCTATGTATATAAGAATGTCATGGAATATTTTTGCACCATGAGGAACAATAGCTACAAAGACTTTAGAGAAACATACGGAAAAATCTGATCCAGAGGAATGAAAGACAGTGGAAGAATAGACAGTGTGACTACAATATTGGAAATGAAAATAACACAAAGGCATCCAGATTGATATGTGGTCATGACCAACAGTCAAAGTGAGGAAGAAATAATAAAACACATCCTCCTCCTTTCACTATAGTGATGAGGAAAATATTCTTAAAACTGTCAGAGTTGCTAAATTGGTTGATTTTAATTTTCGTGACTCTTGCAACTAACTGTTGCAGAGAAGAGTATGGGAAGGGTGTTTCAAATTATTGGAACGTGATATAAGAACTAATAGGGTTCAGTATACTTTAAAAGAAATAATGCTGGGATACTTGCATTTTATATAGTACTTGTTAGTTTAAAAATTACTTTACATGATCACATTTGATATTCACCAAAAATCTGGGGAGCAGAAAGACATATTAGCCTCATTTTACTGAAGTGGAAACTTGGACTTGGGCTTAAAGAATAAAAGGACTTGCTAAACATTATTAGAAGCTTGAACTTAGAAAGGAAGACATGAGTTCTCTTTACCATACTTTTAAGTTCCCTTTATTCTTACTGGAATTGGAGCCACAACTATGACCTTATGACCTGTTTCACTGAGACGCTTGGGATATGGGAGTGCTCTACAAAGAGTTGCTTTGTACTACTAGAGGATGGGGAAGGGACGTTTTGGTTTGATTGAAATGCCTTCTCTTTCTCAGTATAACCTTTATTTTGTGTAAGTGTAACTAACCTTCATTTTCTTCAACTTGTGCTCTTTGATTTCTTGGGAGCAATAACTTCTTTCTCTTTATGTAGAATATGAATATAGCTACATACATAAATATGGATTTTCTCTTTGGAATCTAGAACTGTGTTTTTAGTGGTACAGGGACACTCTTGCTAACCTCCAAGAACAATCAATAAGTCGTCCATATCTTCTAGAATTGTCCTGAACACTGAGAGATTTAGAGAACTGCCACACTTCCTTAAGATCACAGAGCGGGGATGTGGGGGAGGCTAGTTTTGAACTCAGGATTTCCAGACTGTAAATCTAACCCAGTAGAATGATTTAGATTCTCCCCTTTATGTATACTGGCTGTACATCCCTGAGCAAAGTCGGAATTTGGGTTAGGTTTAACCTTTTACTCTTTAGGTCTCTCAGTGAAAGAAAGGGGCCCACTTCTGTTAGTTGAGAGAGTTCCTTACTAGGATCTCCATATGCTAATAAAATTATGAATTTGGTCCAAAGCACTGTTAAGTATGTCTGTATATTTGTGTAGATATAAACAGGTAATAGACTAAGCTATGATTTCTTTGCTACATACAACTCCTAGTTGAGGAAATTCCCTGTACTACTGGTACCTTTTCTGTAAGAGTCTTAGTTGCTTATAATATTATGAGGTATTCTAGCCAACTGAAATAGGATGGTACCAGATTAGGGTCAGGCCAGGGTACAGCTTTTCCTCTGGGAACCCAGAGGCACAAAAGCCATCCAGGAGTTAGAGGAAAACTATAAAATGCCTTGAAACTTGAAAAAATGATTCATTCCAGGTCATTCAGCTAGTATGTATCAGAAATAGAACTTGATTCAAGAGCATATAGATTTCTCAGAATCTGGCACTTTTGGACTTAGAGAAATCACTGTCCTTTTCCTTTGTGGAAAGGTTTGATATGTCAGGAAACTTTGGATTTTAATGATGAGTGACATGTCTTGCAATGAATTGGGTGCTGGGCTTGGAGTCAGGAGTCACATTAATAGATGTGTGACACTGGGGCAAGTCCCCTAATTTCTCAGAGTTTCAGTTTTCTCTCTTCTAAGTGGAAGCAACATCTCCTGTCCCACAAGACTGTTTTGAAGCTCAAAATTGTTGTGAATAAAAAGCGCTTTATAAAAGCCAGTTATTTTGTTAACTACATTCTTCATTTTTTGTGGGTTTCTGAGCTGGAAACCAATGGGGCCACAAGCTTCCTCATGCATTAAAATGAGTTCACCTTCCAGAATATGATGTTTCAATATTGCTCTTCTCTTCCCTAGATGGTTTTGTTAATGCCTATAATATTACTGACAGTGTATAATTATTCATTAATAATACAGCATGATGAGTGTTTCAATAGAGCTTTCACAAGGAATTAACCTTCAGATAGGTCAAAAGAAGAACAGTTCTACTTTCTCCAACTTTGGGAATGAATAAAGGTTAAGTTTAGACTTCAGTAAATCACTTTTCTTTAAGTGCATATAATGCAAAGAGAGGGCAGAAAACTAGCATAAGTGTTGGAGATGTCATGAGAAAGGTCATGATAATATTGCCTGCCAAGTCCTACCTTGAGCACACATACTCGTTTGCAATTTAAAAATTACAATACCAGGCTTATCACAGGTACCATTCTCTTGTCTCCTATCTTCCATTTTCCCCAAAGATTGATGGTTTGGTGGCTGTGGGCTTCTCATTTCTATACTGGTCTAGTGCACTCTAGGAACATGCTGATATGCAAGAGTTTGAGTGACTTGAAAGATGGCCATGTTCTCTTTGCTTCCATTTTATTGTGCCCAATTCATTCCATGTAGGTACATAGATAATGACAGATATTTTGGAAGGAATATGCCTTTTGAAAGGATGCTAAAGTGACAGCTGCCAATTTGGTCAGGAGGAAATGCATTTTGGAGTTTTTTGGGATTAGGGTTGACTAAGATTGTTAGGGAGTTTGTTAGGGGCAGTCATTCTCTTCAATTAAATTCAACAAAAATTTGATGGCGCTATGTGCCGTGTCAGTCAACAGGCATTTCTTATTATGTTCACAATGAGGCCAGGACTCACTGACTAGGTACAAACGTAAAGGAAAACAGGAACCCTTCCCTTCAGTGAGGAATGGTCTAGCCCATTACTTATCAGAAGGTAATTCATGCATTACTTGGAGAACGGAAAGAGAAACTTAATTGGAGGAAAATGTATGGTAATTATGGTATTAGACAATATATTGTGGGGGATAGAATCAGCAAGACCTTGGGTCAAGACCTTAGAATCCTGGTCAAGTTCTAAGATTTCAAGTTGTATAATAATTGACTCACTGCATCCATAAAGGTAATTTCCTGCTGATAACATCCGGTTCGGCTCCATATCTTTCCTAAGGACTCTTGGCCTTCCTGAGAAGAGAATGGGGGGGGGGAGGGCGGTGACAACCTATGATGTGATTGAAGCAGAGTGATATCAGGTGGCATACTGCGTATGAAGGTATAAAAAGGAGAAAGTCCTTGAAATAAATGGACTCCACATTTCCCCCATCCTCAGGAGTCCCGTCCCGTCTCATCACTTCTCCATTAGGAATGTATATTTTAATCACCCTGGTGTGGGGGCTCTAGATAGCAAGGGTACTTTTTGTCACTCCAACTTAGGGGCTCTAGAAAGCAGGACACAATATCTCCCTGCCTGCTACTCCCTCCTTTATTCTTTCCATTTGTACAGTTGTGGCCAGGTATGAAATATGTGCTAAGAATATGCAGATCAAAGTAATCGGACCAACATTCAAGGTGTTTACCTTAAACTTGTTAGGAGTGCATCGGAGATATGTGCAAAACATTATAATATAAGGTAGCCTAAGACAAGCAAAGGAGAAGAATACAAAATGCTCTAAAGTTTTGAGGGAGAGATCCCTTGTAGTTGGCAATATCAAGGAAGGCTTAATGGTGAAGATCGAAACGTACTTAAACCATAAAGGGAAACCTTTCAATAGGCAGAGATGAGGGGGGAATACATTCTAGGCATGTGGGACAACTTGTACAAATTCATTTGGCTGGGAAATGACAGAAAAAACACTAGAGAATAATAACTAGCCCAATCCAATTGGAATGTAAAGTACATGAAGGAGAGAGATGTGAAAAATACAGTTCAACAGCTCGCTTGGAATCAGATTCCAATGTGATTTGTACTATAGTTTTGTTTTGTTTGTTTTTAACGTGCATGATTTAGGTGTATCTTTGGAAATCTTCTCTTCACCTAATTTCCTTGGCTTTCCATTATCTTTAGGATAAAATGTAAACTCTTCAGGTTTTAAGCCCTATACAATCTGCCCCAACCTAGCTTTCTAGCTTTCCTCACTCAGCTGGCAGTCTAACTCAACTAGCCTTTTCTTCTTCCTTATATTTGATTCTTTCATATATATTGAGATGTATATACTTTAGATTTATGCTCTATATGTATTCTATATGGGTTTTTTGTTTTTTCCATTGGAATATTATTTCCTTGAGAGTAAATGTTATTTCATGCTTTGTACTTGTAGTCTCAATGCCTAACATCCTTCTTGGTATACAATGGGTGAGTAATAAATACGTGATGACTGATTGATAAGAAAGACTAAATGCATGCTGAGGCACAGTGTTCTAGGATCAGAAACATTTTTAAATCATTAAGGGATCACTTTACAAGATATTTCATAGAAGTATAACAAAAGAATGGATCAAATCAGAGATGTTATTTATACCTCTAAATGATGACTGAGATGGAAAAGAGCTCTAAATCACTTCTGAGAAATGCACATTAAAAAACTCTGAAATACCACCTATCATTCCTATCAGATTGGCTAAAATGATGGAAAAGGAAAATGATAAATGTTGGAAGGGATGTGGGAAAAAAAGGACTTTGATGTATTGTTGGTGGAGTTGGGAAATGATCCAACCATTCTGGAGAATAATTTGGAACTCTGCCCAAAGGGCTATGAAACAGTGCATACCCTTAGACCTAGCAGCAACACTACTATGCCTGTATCCCAAAAAGATTTTTTAAAAAAGAAAAGGATATCTAAAGGAGGTGACCGAGAGAATAACTACTGAATCATATACCCATTGGTTCACCTATAGATAATCCTTATGAAAATTTTGTACATGCCAATTTAAAGTGTAAAGCTAATGAAAAGAGAACAAGCAAGCTTTTATCTAGTGATACTGTGGCATGGGCCACACCTTTATTTCCTCACAATTGACTGAAAAGGACACAGAATACAATGCCCAGGTGTCTAGTGGTTAATTCTGCCAAGCAGACCTCATCCTCTCTTACTTCTCCCCAACAAGGATTCCCTCATGCAGTTGTTTGGATCATATAAGATTCCGTGACACATGTAACCACACAGAATTTGGGGAAATGACATTGTGATTATTAACATCTGACAAGGTTAGACATGTCATCTCCAAACAAACTTGTCCTGACATGGATAATGTCCTGCACTGGCTTCAAATGGAAGAAAGGCTCCATGTAGATAGTGAGTTACTACAGATGTTTGTTTCTCAGTAACATGGTCCTGACTGCATCCAGCCCAAGAACATTGCAGGAACTTTCCATTTCTGTAAGCTCCATGATTATTCCAAAAGAATGGCCAAACAAGCTGTAAACCAAGAAGCTCTGATTTTTGATTCAACTCATGTTTGTGAAGTGTGGAAACTCCCTCTACCAGTTTGCCATCCATCTATAATTGATAAGTAGAAAGTTGCCTGTGGCTCAGACAGCCAACATCCTGACAGCTAATCAGTGTCAGAGAAGATATTTGAACCTAGAGCTTCCTGACTCTGATGCAATTCCAATACTCAATCCATATGGAAGAAACTAAATGAAAAATGTTTCCTGTCCAGACTGTTACACTCAGCTGAAATTTCCTGAGAACCACAGACCACAGGTTCCAATTTTGATGGTGAAAAATTGCATTTTTATTTTCAACAACATCAAACTGAAATGTTGTTTTTCTTTATTTTTAAATTATAATTTTTAAAAATTTATTTTTATTTCTGGTTCCAAATTATTTTTTCTCTCACTCCCCTCACTCATTGTGAATGTAAGAAATGACACTCATTATATATATATATATATATATATATATATATATATATATATATATATATATGATGTTAATTTAGCATTTCATTTAATTGTAATAAAAATAACATTCTGGAAAGGAGTACATAGGCTTCATTAAACTGCCATGGGGAGGCCTTAACATAACAAAGGTTGAAAAGGTCTGGACTAGGACATTTTTATATTTATATCGTAAAGATGTTGCAGATTAAGAGTGAGGTTCAGAATCAAATAGAAGAGAGTTAGCAAAGATGCACTGAGGGAAATTAAGGTGTATAATTTATCCAGTGATCCCTGGTTTAAAAAATGCTCCCTGATTTAAAAAAAATCATTATTATTATTATTATACAAGAACCAATCTGCAGGATGATTTCAGAGAGACCTGGAGAGACTTACATGAACTGAGGCTGAGTGAAGTGAGCAGAATCAAGAGAACATTGTACTCAGCAACAGCAAGATTATACAATGATCAATTCTGATAAACGCGGCTCTTTCCAACAATGAGATGATTCAGGCCAGTTCCTACAGACTTGTGATTGAGAAAGCCACCTGCACCCCAACAAAGGATAGTGGGAACTGAGTGTGGATCACAATATTATTTTCACTCTTTTTGTTACTGTTTGCTTGCATTTTGTTTTCTTTCTCACTTTTTTTTTTCCTTTTTGACCTGATTTTTCTTGTGCAGCGTTATAATTGTGGAAATATGTATGGAAGAATTGTGCATATTTAACATATATTGGGTCACTTGCTGCCTGGGGTAGAAGAGGGAAAGGGGGCTTAATTTGGACCACAAGGTTTTTCAAGGCTGAATTGAAAATTATCTATGCATATGTGTTGAAAATAAAAAGCTTTAATAAAAAGAAACAATTCAATACAAATGTTTTCCTAGTGATAATGTATAGTTTCAAATCTTGGAGTATCATTCGCAAAAAATAAACAAGACCAAAAAACTGGAGGAATGCTTCAGGGATAACTGGAGATTCCTGGAGGGTACAAGCAGAGTATTCCTACTGATAACCTCAGATCCAGTCATGACATGATAAATATCCCTGGGGAAAGAGAAGAACAGGAAAAGTCTAGGAGCAAGAGCAAGCTTAACATGTAGACGGCCACGTTGCTCTACTCTTGCCATTGTAAAACCACAAGAATCTTTGTAGATCACTGAGGGAAGAAAATAAGAGGTTCGGTGGCAGAGAGAGACTCAAGAGAAACCCTTTACACTTCAAGCTGCTTGCCCAAGACTTCTAAAGATGATCGTGCTGAGTCACATAGCTTCTTGTGCTTTGGATACCAGAAAATCAGTGATAATTTATGAAATCCGAGTTAGTGCCTGCAAACCATTGTCATAAATTATGCATTGGAGCAGAGGAATGCTAATGAAAAGAGGGTTGCCTTTATGATTGCCTATTGTAAATACAGCAGGCACCATTGTTCTGCTAAGTTAATTTCCTAGCTGCTTGCCAGATCTGGATCATGTCTTTGGACTTGGGTGTAAGAGCAATGCTGAGATTCGGTAAAGATGAAGCCGGTTCCCCTACAGTGTCAGTTATAATACTGATGTGACTGGGATATGTTGGCACATGGACAGCTAGGTCTCTTCACTTCCATCGATCTCGTGCCCTTCTATGCCCTGTAGTCAGAAAGAAAACATCCTTTTGACCTGCTAGCAAAAGGTCCCCACTTTATCTTTTCTTTTTGTTTAGGGTCACAGTCTTGATCTTTGCCCATTAGCCTAGGGGGAAATGAACTGGATAGACAAAGACCAAGAACCTGGAGCTTAGCTGCCTGTTAGCAATGTCGAGAGTCAGAAGGATATGTGTATGTGTGTATTTAGTCTAATCAACAATCAATCTGCAAGAACTCAAGAGCAATGAGCATGCGACCTTAGACCTTGCCAATGTGTTGATCGATTTTATTGATTTTTTTCTCTTCTTAAAAAAAATTCTGAGTATGGAGGAGGCAGAGAGAACACAGAGAGACAGGAGAGAGAGAGGAGAGCTATACAGGTGACAAAAAGCTAAAGGTATCCGTAAAATAGCATTCCTCTTTAGGCTATCTCCTGAAATTCTTTTACCATCACTCAGTTGAGCTTTCACTGGAAGGCCAATTTGCCCCTGGGGCCCTTTCCTCTGATTGGAGAGTGAAGGGCTCCTCTGAAATTCTACACCTGAGGTCTCCTGAGTCTGCTAGACCTCATTCTACTTTAGGTTCAGGCTACCACTTTTCAGCTTTTTAAAATATGTTGTCTTCTTCCATGAGAATATAAGTTCCTTGGAGGAACTTTCTGTTTGTATTTGTATTCCCAGAAATTAGCACAGTGCCTGGCTCTTAATAAATGCTTGTTGAATGCCAGACTAAAAATCTATTTAAAAATAAATCTATGGGGAGGGATGAGTTAGGGGAGGAAGAGAGAAGCAAATCTGGATCTCAAAATCTTATGCAAATGGATGTTGAAAACTATCTTTACGTGGATTTGGAAAAATGAAATACATTGGGAAAAAAGGAAAACCCCAAATATGGTCATAAAGAGTCAGATAAAACACATGTATACATATAAATATAGATGTATATGAGTGTCATATCATAAAAAGTTGCTAAATAAAAACAAATATATGAGATAATAAATATTAAGAGATTATTATATAATAGGTATTGTTCAATACAGCAAACACATGAGACCAAATAGGCCCAGCCTTACCCTCAGCGTGTTTTGTAATCTAAGGAAGTATGAATCAATTCCAGAACTGATTTGTAAATTTGGTTCTGAAGTTACAGTTAACAATGATTTGGGGATTTGTCAGTTTGGTATGCCAATGTCAAGACTACAGACTCAAGACTATCACAGAAGTAAGTTCTAATTACCAGGATTATTTTCAGTATTACCTGAAGCTCATCTTAGACCCCTTTTACTTCCCAGGGATCCTTTTGCGGATGCCCCAATGGTCAGGCTAATTCTCCTTGACCCTAAGGCTTGCCATCTTTGCACTTGAGCCGGAACCATCCTGAAGACTGAGTAGACTAGAAATACAGGCCACACATCAAATTCCCCAGATAGCTAGACCGAAAGACAGTAGTAGCACTATTAAAAGAAGGAAAGGTTAATCAAGCTCACTGAGGATGTGTCATTTCTGATATGTTGTGTATGTGTCTGTCCCTCAACAATTATTCGGTATTTGGATCACAATTACTAGGGAGTAAGATCATTGATCTTAATTGAGCATTGTTTTAGCTCTGTCTCCTCAGACAGATTTCCTTGAGGTGGTTAATTATCTCTTTCTTTAAGACATTGAAAGTTTTGTGATGCCATTAGTATGTGTATCTTCCAGCATGAGTCATCCATTCTCAATAGTATTACCTTCCTCTAGATCTCTTTCCATTGTATGGATATTAATGGAACTCTTATAATACCTTTCCTCTGTTGATCATTTCCAATTTATCTTCACTTTGTCTCCATCAAAGTGTGACCTCTTAACTACCTTAACTTAAAAAGGCCAAGGTCACCCACTGTCCTCCACATCTTTATCTTTCCACTGGACCCAGATTGCTCAGAAGGAGAAATAAGTCTGGTGCCTTAGCACAGCCCTCCTTCCTTTCATTCCAACTCACTTGCAGGTCATGGCATCATCTTCCTGATGTCATGGTGTTCTTCACTAATAAAGGGGAAAGGACAACAATCCCCAGACTTATCATCTGCCTTGCACATAGTAGGCATTTAATAAAGGTTTATTGACTGAATGACCTACTGATGCACTTTCTTTGGTAATAGTTCTTTAGCTTGACTTTTTTATGCAGTTCTTAGATGGGTCTGTATTTCAGCCTACAGACACATAGTATATGCCTCTCTGATCCTTTGGCAACAAATAGACAGTTAGATTATGGAGTAGATAGATCTCTGGACTTAAGAGTCAGGAATACCCGAGTACAGACTTCAGTTGCTTACTTGAAGTGTTACTACTGGGCTTATATCCCAAAGAGATCATAAAGAAGGGAAAGGGACCTGTATGTGCACGAATGTTTGTGGCAGCCCTCTTTGTAGTGGCTAGAAACTGGAAACTGAGTGGATGCCCATCAATTGGAGAATGGCTGAAGAAATTGTGGTATATGAATATTATGGAATATTATTGTTCTGTAAGAAATGACCAACAGGATGATTTCAGAAAGGCCTGGAGAGACTTACACGAACTGATGCTGAGTGAAATGAGCAGGACCAGGAGATCATTATATACTTCAACAACAATACTATATGATGACCAGTTCTGATGGACCTGGCCATCCTCAGCAAGGAGATCAACCAAATCATTTCCAATGGAGCAGTAATGAACTGAACCAGCTACGCCCAGAGAAAGAACTCTGGGTGATGACTAAAAACCATTACATTGAATTCCCAATCCCTATATTTATGCCCACCTGCATTTTTGATTTCCTTCAGAGTCTGATTCTTTTTGTACAGCAAAATAACGGTTTGGTCATGTATACTTATTGTGTATCTAATTTATATTTTAATATATTTAACATCTACTGGTCATCCTGCCATCTGGGGGAGGGGGTAGGGAGTAAGAGGTGAAAAATTGGAACAAGAGGTTTGGCAATTGTTAATGCTGTAAAGTTACCCATGCATATAACCTGTAAATAAAAGGCTATTAAATAAAAAAAAACAAAAACAAACAAACAAAAAAAAAGAATTCTGTGTGTATGTATTTTCTTCTTTTCTAAAACCAGTTCACATGAGAGTAAGTTTTGCATATTGCCTGTGCAGACCCATTACCCTCTCTTTTATATAAATTCTTCCATGTATACTCCATTTATTTGAAATTATTTTCACCATCTTCATCTAGTTTTCCCCTCTTTCCGCCAATTTTTTAACTCACCATCCATTCTTCTTTTGAAATAATCCCAATGTAATAGAATCACACAGGGCTTCTGTCTAATTAAAATCCCTTTAAGACCCCTGCTTTTGGTAAAAATCTAAGTGTCTATATGTATCATCTTCCCATACAAGAATATAAAACATTTGACCTTCTTTAATCCCTTATGATTTCTTTTTCATGTTTACCTTTTGTGCTTCTTTTGAGACCTATTTTTGAATGTCAGATTTTGTATTCATCTCTGTTCTTTTCATCAGGAATACTTTGAAAGACTTTCTTTTCATTAAAAACCTGTTTTTCCCCTCACTGATTATACTCAGTTTTCCTAGGCATATTATTCTTAACTCTCTTGCTTTCCAGAATATCATATTCCAAAGCTCTTTGCTTCTTTAAAGTCATGGCTGTTGGATTATGTGTGATCCTTACTGTCTCTTCAGATACTTGAATTCTTTTTTTATTGCTGTTTGCACTGTCTTTTCATTTCCTTGGAGCTCTAGATTTTGGATAAAATATGTCTGGGAGTTTTCATTTGGGGGGTTTCTTTCAGAAAGTATCTGGTGGATGCTTTCAATTTCTACTTGACCCTCTGTTCATAAGATATGTGAATATTTTAATTTATAATTCTTGAAATATGATGTTTTAATTTTTTTGTTCATGCCTTTCAGTAATCCAGTGATTCTTAAACTGTCTCTCCTTGTTCTATTTTTTCCATGTGATATTTCACATTTTCTTAGTTTTTTCAGTCTTTTGACTTTGTCTTGTTTTTTGATGTCTCATGGAACCATCAGCTTCCATTGGGCCAATTCTAATATTCAAAAAGTTATTTTCTTCAGTAAAATTTTGCGCCTCTTTTTCAAGCTAGTAATTCCCCTTTCATGGCTTTCTTCCCTATTTCCTCTTTCCCTATTCTCTCCTCTGCTGATCTTCTTTAGTTTTTAAAATCACTTTTAGTTCTTTCTTTAATTCTTGTTTTAATTTCTTTAGGAATTCTTATTTTGTTTATGTCCCTGTTGTATTTTTCTTTGAGCCTTTGCTTGTAGATGTGTTTCAGTTATTTTCTATATTTGTGTCTTAAGCTTCCCTCTTCCTGTATTCTTTTTTATTTATTTTTTCATTCATCCAGTCTCCTTCCAGAATTTGGATTTTATTTTAGTTCCAGACTCTGCACACTTCTTGTAGGGGTCTGGACTCCGACTCTTTTGGTCTACTGGAAGACTCTACAGATTTATTAAATATTATGGATAATTTTGTTGTATATAATATTCTTGACTACAGTACTAATTCTTTTGATTGTTGGTTTATATGATTCCAGGGCCCGTGGTCTTTTATTGTTGTTTCTAAGTGCTGTTCAATTCTAATTATAGCTCCAGCATATTTGAATTGTTTTCTTGTTTCTTGCAAAATTTTCCCTTTGATTTGGGGGTTCTGAAATTTGGCAATAATATTACAATGAGTTTTCCACTAAGGATGTCTTCTAGGTGCTGATCAGTGGATTTTTTTCTATTTTTACTTTCCCCTTATGTTCTATCACTCCAAGACAATTTTCTTGGATTATTTCTTGCATTATTTTGTCATGGTTCTTTTTTTGGTCACAGCTTTCAAGTAGTCCAATTATTCTTATGTTTTTTCTTCTTCCTCTGTTCTCCAGATCTCTTTTTTAAAAGATGTTTTAGATTCTATTTTTTTCATTTGTTATATTCTGTTTTATTATTTCTTGATCGCTCATAGTTTCACTCACTTCCCCTTGCCCAGTCCTTATTTTCAAAGAATTATATTCATCTTCCAAAATCTATATCTCCTTTTCTAACAATCTTCTTATTTTTCTTGAATTTTTTTTAGTTTTTCCTCAGTCTCTCATTTTATATTTAAAGTGCTTTTTGAGTTCTCTAAATTCTCTCTGGGTAAAGAATCATTTAACATTATTTTTTGGGGAAGAAAAAGCCTTTTTAAAAAAAATTTCATTGTCCTCCTCTGGCTTTATAGATTCAGAGGGACAGAACTACCAGCTCCTCTCTGGCGTAAGGCATCACTTTGTGCTCCTAGGATCAGAGCTACCCACAAAGTTATCTGTGCTTCCCCAAACTCATTCATAGACAGCCCCAGCTAGTTCCATAATTTATAATTATTCCTGTCCACTTTGGATCCATGACCCAGAACTGGGTAGTGGAAAACAGAGCTTCCAGATGGTACTAGTTCTTGCATTTAACACTAGTTCGGGAATCCTTTATAATCTTTTTTTTTTTTCGTGGTGGTTTGCCTTGGCCCTTTTTCCATCACTGGGCATGAATGTCCACAGACATATCTCTCCATCTTTCTAAACTAGACCCTGGATTGAAATATGATTTACTGTGACTTGACTTTTTCAATCAGAATCCTACATTCTACAGATATTTGTTAAGAAAGTGTGGGTCAGGAGAGAGAGCTAGACTCTAATGCTTCCTTCTACTTTTTGATTTCATCCTAGAATGCTTTCTATTGTACTCCCAACTGTCTTCTGCCTCTGAATAGTTGTGTTTCCTCATGCCACGGGCACTATCCAGTTCTTTCTCATCTGACTATTTTCATGGGGGAAGGAAGATGGATAATTTTAGTATGATTAAAATGTTCATACTTTCAGTACTTGACAGAATTGTTTTATGTTGACACTCTAAAAATGCAATGACACTGACAGATCTGGAACAAAGAATTCCTTAAGCGAGTTATCAGATGGCTTAAAAGCACCCTTTATACTAACCCTGCTCAGCAAAGAACCACTGAATATGTTTGTGTGAGCTCAATGTGTAATGTGTACTTATTCCTTTGGCAGGTTTATTTCTTCATTAAGTATTTATGCCAGAAGGGCCCTCACAATATGCAGGGCATATACTATTGATGTAAATTGGCCTAGAAATGTAACAGGTTAAGTAATCACATCTTTTATCATAGATTACATTCTCTGGCTTGTTACTGACTTGCTGGCATGCAAATGTGAGCCCACCTAATTGTGGATATTTGTCAACTATATTTGTATCACTTGTTTACCTCTGATTTTATTGGAGAAATAATAATAATTCAAAATCAGTTAGCCATAAAGAATGTTAAAGATGTGTTGAATTTAATCAATAGCGCATCAGAGCCCTGTGGAAGCATTATCTGGGTATGAAATGGAGATATGGAGTAAGGCTGGGGGAGGGGGAGGTAGAAGTCACATAATTCTGAGACCACTAGTAAATACCAATTTAATTATTGGATCTCAAACAACAAATCCTTAATCAGTAACTAATCCATAAACATGATGCTGGAAGAATGAGTTTTCTTCCACTCCTTGGTTTCCATCACCTGTACATCTAACCAGTTGACAAACTTGAGTGTCTCATAACTGTCATTTCCTTTCTACTCACTTGGCCAGGAACCTCATTCAGGGCCTTATTCTCTGTTGCCTGTGTCTTGGAGTAGGCTTCTAATGGGTCTCACTTCCTCAACTCTCTAGTCTGTTCCAATACACCCTTGTTCAACTGCCAAAGTCGTATTTTTCCAATCCAGATCTGACCATCTGACCTTGGGTAGGACTCCAGCCAGTAACTTCTGGTTTATGACATATTATCATCCTTCATCCACTATGTAGTTCAATATCTCCCACCTCAAAACTTTTACCCAGGCCACCTTCTGGCCCTGGAACATGCACTCTTCTCTTGTCAGCCTTATAGAATCTGTTTATTCCCTTGAAAGCTCAGATCAAATGGTACCTTCTCCATGAGGTGAATTCTGTTGCCCCAGCTGCTCATGTCCCACTTTATTCACCCTAATATGTACACACATACAGATAGATATAGAGATAAATAGTATTCCTTTTTTTTTCTTCTGAGAGAATGTGAGGTTTTTGAGGACAAGATCTATTTAATTTTTCCCATTGTATTTTCAGGGCCCTCTACAATAAATGCTTGTTGGTAGATAGATAGATTTCATTCAAGTTATGCAATGCCAGCTAGGTGGTGCTGCAGTGGAGAAAGCGCTAGGCTGGAGCCAGGAAGAACAGAGTTCAAATGCAGCCTCGCATACTTAACTAGTTGTGTGACCCTGGGCAAATCACTCTACCCTATTTTCCTGTTTCTTCAATCGTAGAGTGGGGATAATAATAACACCTACCTCTTCAGGCTCTTGTGAGAATTCAATGAGGTAATATTTGGAAAGTACTTAACACAGTGCCTGGTACATAGTAAGCAGTATATAAATTGTATTATATATTACTATTATCTTATAACAATACAGCAAAATCTAATTCATTATTGTTGTTATGTATTGTTAATATTGTATATCATTGTTATTACTCATATGGTACTGAGAGTACCAATATTGGTGAGAACATAGAACTGCTGAGTTTTGAAGTCATTAAAATGAAGGATGTAGGAAGAAAAGATGAGAAGGATACATTTTCCCCGGAATTTAGAAATTTAGTACTAATTAGCACATTGATATTAGCTTTTAAAAAAAAGATTTTATTTTTATGTACTTATTTCAATTTAATGTCCTTGCCATTAGACTTATAATAAAATAATCAAAGTAACCATTTACCAAGTTTGCAGTACCAAAGGCCTTTTCCACCAAACACAGCATGAGTCCTAGGGCTGACTGCAAAACTTGTCCTTCCAGCATTGCCTGAAGGCTGGACACCTTGCTCTCTGATGGTCACAAAGAGAAACGCAGCTGAAAAGACAGTCTTTGTTGATGTGCCTTCTCCTCCTGAGAAATGCTACTAGAGTCCACTATCACCAATGAGTTTATAAATACTTCCTGGGATAAGAGGCTTATTCCAAAGCTCTGTCCATCTTAGATGCTTCATAATTGCCTAGAGTGAAGGGAATATATGCAAAGGTGGAGTAAAAAATGACTTGGGTATCCAGAATACCTAGGCTCAAGGATTAAATGATGATGTTTGTAAAATGCTTTGTAAATTCTCAAGCTCCATGTGGTAAAGTATTGGCTATGATTATTATGATTCCAGTCCTGCCTCTGACACATGCTGACTTTATGACCCTGATTAAGTCCCTTGAACCCTCACAACTCTCTAAAATGAGAAATTTCAGAGAAGAATTTCAGAGTATCCTTGTGTCAAGGAAATCCCATGGTCAATAAATATGCTTTTTGACATCATTTGAAATTCCAAATAAATTCTTTGATGGGTTTTTTCATCCTTTCTCATATTGGTCCTTACTGTATATGAATTAGCAGCCTACTAAACCTAGGTTTCTCTGCACAAAAAAGGGACACCAAAGAAGTAGTGTCCTTGTCCTTAATAGTTGGGTAGTTAGAGGGAATTTTTGGTGAGAAAAAAGCGTGGAGGGGGAAGAATGATGATTTTCAAATCTAGGCTAGTGATCTTTGATTTTAATACACGTTATTAAATAGATGATTGGTGAACATCTCACAAAATGAACTGATGCTAACTCTATCAATAATGGATCATATCCAAATAGCCTCCTTTCCTTTTTTACAGAATGACTAAAGTATACAAGGGAATATTGGAGATAGAGTTTATATGATTTGTAACAAAGGATTTTACAAAAATTCTCATAGTGTTCTTATGGAAAAGATGTAGAGATTTAAACTATACGTGTTACAGTTACATGGATTCAGTACTTCTCATAAAAGAATAGTCCATAATGGTTCCCTGTGAACTTTAAAAGAAGTCTCTAATGGAGTGTCATGGAGATCCCTGCTCGGTCTTGTCCTCTTTAATATGTTTATCAATGACTCAGCTGAAACTATAGCTAGATGGCATATTAATCAGATTTGAAGATGGCAAAAGCCTGAAAATAGTCGAAATACATTTAGGATCTAAAATTTCTTGACGTTCTAGAATGTTGGTCTCAACCCAATAAAATGATATTAAATATATAAAAATGTAGTCTTATTCTCAGATTAACAAATCCAGCTTCAAAAGCACAAAATGGGCAAGGAATGGTTAAAATGGAGTCTCTGAAAAGAGCTGGAGATTTTAGTGGAGTGAACACTGAATATATAATTCAATACTACGTATGGCAGTCTTCCCCTCTCCCCAAATTAATGCACTTCTGGATTATATCAATAGAGGCATAGCTTCCCTGGATTAGAGTTTATAATCTTGCCATTCTCTGCCCCACCTAAATGTCATTTGCAGTATCGTCTTCAGTTCTGGGAATAGTCATTTGGGAAGGGTATTGATTAATTGGAAAAGATCCACAGGGGGTCAATAAGTTTTAGGAATAACCTTTTAAGTATATGTTATATAATGACTACTTGAGGAATAGGGGGGAATGCTTAGGCTGGGGAAGAGAAGACTCAGGGTATAGTATTGGTGTCCTCAAGTATTTGAAGGGCTGTTCCCTAAAAGAAGATAGTATGGTTTTTCCCCCCATTGGAGGTCTTCAGGCAGAAGTTGGAGGAGTACTGCTGGGATTTCTTAGCATGGGGATTCTTTTTCAGGTATGGGTTGGAGTAGATGGTCCTTGAAATACTTTCCTAGTTAGAAATTCAGTGATTTTGTGATCATAGATATTGTGAAGATGGAAGAGTTGGGAGGAGGTAGAGAGAGGGGGTAAAGAGGTCTGTATAGCAGTCATGCAAACTAGGTGTGCAACTCAAGTTGACTAATGGACGATCAAGTTCTTAATCAAAGTTCTGAAATCAAAATGGAAATGGAAGCTGGTTGGGATGGGCAGAATTGAAAACATTTCGATCTGTCCAGGATATTAATGGCCTGAGAAGGAAGTTACTGGGCTCACTGGAGAGGAAGAGGTCAGTCCTAGATAACTGGGCAATATCTCATTGGTATGTGTCCTCAGTAATCTCAGGTGGGAGTCTGAGAAAAAGTGTGCAAAAGGTCCTTCTGGCCTTTTAAAGTGGATTTTCTCTGGCCTATGTCTGATGCAATGAGAGATGCGAGAGAAGAAATCAAAGGAATGGGCACTGTAGACAACTTATGTCTGCAAAGACATGCTTGAAACAATACTGCTACAAGAAGTATATAATATATTACAATATAATATCCCGTAGTATGAGATACAAGACATTTAACTGTGGCAAGAGTCAACAGAAGAGAGAGCTTAGGACATGCTGCTAGAGCAAGTATTGAATGAGTACACTTGGATAAGAAGAAAGCTTGGGATAGGGTGATGTGTGTGCTAGAGACATAAAGGAACTGCCCTGATTGCTGGGGAGACAGTGACTACTAGGAAGTAGTGGGAGGTGAGGTTGGCCCATGTAATGTTCTCTTGTTTGGGTTTCTGGGGATCTCTGGGAGCAGCCTTCTTTTCAGTCCATTAATCACCACAAGAACAGCCAGGTGTTAAGGTCCAGAGCCTTTATTATCTCTCAAAGTCTTGTCTCTTTTCCTGGGACCCAGTTAGCTTTCTTAGAGGCCTATCTCTCTCCTTGGTTCCGAGAGCATGAACTTCCGCCTGTCTTCTTTGCCCTCTGAATCTCTCCGAATGAATCCTGATTAAGGCTCCTAGCTTATATGTTCTACCCTGAGTATAAACCAATCATTGTATCGCATGTTTGGTAACATGTAAATGCAAGCTATTACTAATATAATGTTTTTCACATAGTGAGTGGCACATAGTAGGTGCTATAAAATGGTAGCTATGATTACTAAATTGTGTATAATGCTTGGATAAATGAGCGGAACATGATAGAGATTATAACTGCTAGCTCTTACTCTTAATATCTGGAAATTTTTTTCAAAATCACTGGCACATACTCGGTGTGATCATTGGAAACTGTTACTGTTAATAAATGTAGATAGAGTAGGACAATTACTAGCACATAGTAGGTGCCATAAATCCCAGTGATGATCAATCAATGTAAAGAGCTTTGCGCAGTGAATGGCTCACAGCAGGTGCTGTAAATGCTAACCTTTTGGATGAATTTCTGTGAATTCCCTTCTACCATGACTGGTACCTAGTAGGGACCATCAATGCGAGTTATAATTATTAATCAATATAAAGCCGTTAGCACAATGACTGTCACACAGTAGGCAGTATTTCAATGTAATACATTATTTATATATGGAAATTGCTTGGAACAGGTAAAAGCACCTATTTGGCAGTAGATAAATCCTAGGTATTACAAATATAGAGAGAGTGTTTCACGTGGTGCCTTTCCTAGAGTAGGTGGTATCAAATTCTAGTTATGATTGTCCTTTTCTGTATCATGCTCGGCACAATCACTGGAAATAATTGCTACAAATGCTAGATATTTTTATTATTATCTGGAACGTTCTTTGCAAAATGATTGGCACTTAGTAGGTGATATAAATGTAAACCATTAGTATTAATAAATGTCCATTCTCAAGGACAATTGTTGGCACACAGTAGGTGCTATAAATCCCAGTCATAATCAAAACATTGAAAATGTCTGAAAGAGTGAATGGCTCACAGCAGGTGGTATAAAGGCCAACTCTTTCTATACTTTCTCTGAATTCCCTTCTAGAATGACTGAACATAATAGGTACCCTAAATGGTAGTTATCATCATTCATAAATATTGAGCCTGCAGCACAATGACTGCCACATGGTAGGCGGGGATGTCAATGTTAGCTATTATTTCTCTAAGGAAAGTCTTGAGAAGAGGGACAGGCACCAATGTGGCAGTAGGTAAAGACTAGATCTTGGAATCTATGGATAGTGTTTCACGTGGTTCCTGGCACATAGTAGGTAGGCTAGAGAGCTAAGTCCGAGGAGTCAGTTGTGTACAATGATGGGAAGAGTGCCTGGAAAATCACAAAGACTATGAAAGCTATGGAGCCGGGCTGGGGGAAAGGGCAGGGCAGTTCCCTGAGAGCCTCAGCAGCTGTGGGGTACGAGCCTTGAGGGGGTTGTGGGGCAGCCTTTCCTGAGGCAGTCAGTATTGCTTGTGGCCTGGGAAGGACATCAAATGGAGGCAGAGAGAAGAGGAGAGAGGCCAGAGAACGCAAAGGGCTCTCGGTGGGGAGCTAAGGGAACACAAGTGACTCTCTGGGAAGAGGTCAGAGAACGGAAACTGCCTCTCAGTGGGGAGGTGATTGAACACAGCTGCGGCTCTGTGGAGAGGGGAGAGAAGGGCAACTGCCCCCGGGGGTGGGAGGGAGGTGGGAGACACCGCAACTGCCGCCTTGTGGAGAAGTAGGAGATGGGCAAATGCCCCTGGGGTGGGGAGGTCAGAGAGGGCAGAGAGACCCAAACTACCGCTCTGTGGAGACCTCAGAGAATAGCAGCTGCCTCTCAGGCTCCTTGCATCATCATCATCCCCTCAAAGCAAGAGATCCATTCTACAGTAGGCCTGAGTTCCACTTCCAGCACCCCCTGGCCGGAGGCTCCAGGACCATAACAGCCGGATGTCCATGTTAGCTCTTATTTATCTCAGGAAAGTGCTTCAAAGAGTGACAAGCACCTATTTGGCAGGATGGAAGTACGAGCTCTTGGAGTAGAGAGAGAGCGTTTCACATGCTTCCTGGCACACAGTAGGGGCCATCAAATGCTACGGATGAGTAGTTATTTCTGCATATTATGTGCAAGAGTAACTGGAACGTAGCAGGGGCTATATGCTAGCTATTATTATTAATATCTGGAAAGATTTTGTAAAATGAACGGCCCATAGCATGTAGTAGAATTGGAACCTGTTCCTGACTGGCACATAGTAGGTGCCATAAATCCCAGTCATGATCAATAAATGGAAAGTGCTTTATAAAGTGGCTGGCCTACAGCAGGTGTAGAAATGCTAACATGTTTTAGGACTTTCTGTGAATTCCATTCTACACTGACTGGTCCATAATAGGTACTATAAATGCTGCTTATTCATATTAACCAATATACAGCCCATAGTATTGCAACTTTCACACAGTAGGCAGTATGGAAATGTCAGCTCTTCTTTACCTATGGAAATTGCTTAGAATTAGGACAGGCACATCCTTGGGAGGATGTAAATACTAGTCATTACTAATATAGAAAGTGTTTCACATGGTGAGTGACACATAGTAGGTGGTATAAAGTGGTAGGTAGCTATGAATTTTAACGTGTATATTGCTTGCATCAGTACATAATAGGGACTATAAAAGCCAACTCTTATTATTAAAATTATTTAAAAAATTTTTTTTTGCAAAATGACTGGCACATAGTAGGTGTTAGAAATGCTAGTTATTATCCATCAATATACAGCTCTTAGTACTGTGACTTTCACACAATAGGCAGTAGGTAAGTGTCAGACACTATTTACTTGTAATATTCTTTGTTTCTGTTTCTTGGGGGTCTTTGAGGCAGCCTTCCTTTCAGTTCAGTAATGGCCAAAAGAGTAGCCAGGGAGTCAAGTCCAAATCCTTTATTATCTCCTTGCTGGGGCTGGGCAGCTTTCTGGAGAGCCTTTGAGTCTGGCCTTGGTCTTTGTGGAGAAATGAAGGAGGAGAGTCTGAGGCCACCAAGGTGCTGTGAGAAGGGATGAATGGATTTAAGTCCAAGGGCTCCAGCCTTCTCTTTGCTTGTCTCCTCTGGCTCCCTGAATCTCTCTGACTGCATCTTGGTGAAGGCTCCTAGCTTATATGCTCTACCCTGAGTATAAACCAATCATTCTATCACTAGGGAACCATTATTTGTTGTCAGATTAAATCAGTCATACTGAACCATGCTCAACTAGATAACCATCGTCTCCTCAATTCCACTTAGTACCTTGTAAGCATCCTTGTTGCAAGTTCAGAGTTCTGGCCCTTAACAGGCCCAGAAAGGTGAAGACAAATGAGAGAGGACTGATGTTGTTTTGGGAGTCTGGACTGATCCTGTCTGTGCTAGAGCCATTAGAAAATCATAACCTGAAGAAATCCCCGGAAAAAAAAAAAGATTAAATTTACAGTTGTAGAACATGGATTCAAATCCCTGCCCTGACACTCCCTGTGCGACCTTGGGGAAGTGATTGACTGTTTCTGAGGTTTAGTTTCCTATACATAAAATAATGAAGGGGCACAGTGCTGGGCTTGGAGTCTCAAAGTCCTCTTCCTGAGCTCAAATCTTGACTCAAACAATCACTAGATGTGTGACTCTGAGCAAGTCGCTTAACCCCATGTGCTTGGAGTTTCCCCACCAGTAAAATGAGCTGGAGAAGCAAATTACAAACTACTCCAGGATCTTCTTTGTCAACGAAAACCCAGATGGGGTCGTGAAGAGTCAGACACAACTGAAATGACCGACCCGCAAAAACAACCTGGACTTTTACAAGCTTTCCAGACTCTCTGAGTCTGAATAAGGAATAGAGGATTGATTAGAGGAACTTTCCTCCTGAGGAGAAGCCTGGTTGACATTAGGTCTCATAAAATAATAATGCAGTCACACTGAAGTGATGTGTTCATCCTGGCCATCAGCAGATCCCTTCTAGGTATCTTCATGACAGTGTCTTCTTAGGCAAATAGTCTGCTGGGGGAATGTCTCTAACCCAGTTGGTTCCTGTACAATTCTAAGGAATCTTTAACAATAACATGGCAAAAAGAACCAATTTCAAATGAAACCCTATCTGGAAAAGAAAAGACACATCCTGGTCATGTAATTATCCAAGGACTTCCTGAGTGTTTGTTGTTCTCTGGCTTGCTTGCTGCTCTTGCTTTTCAGACGGTGGTGGAGACTGTATTTCCCGCTTCTCAGATGTCAGCCACAGCTGCTCATCTGCTAGTAGCCCTTGGGAAGCTGGGAGTGTTGTTTTGGCCGATGGCTGATGCTGCTCTTCCTACTGAATAATCCTGGGACTCAAAGACAGTGACGGATTCTTCTCCTCCTTTCTCTCAGTTCCCACTAGGGCACTCGCAGAAACTTTTCTTTAGTCTTTTCTTCACTCTAGTGAATATACAAACACTGCTGTCTTCTTTCCCCCTGTCCCTTCTGAGCACTTCACATCTTTTCTTTGGTCCCTCTTCTCATCTCATTTTTTTGGTCTTAGCATTGACTTGGCTGACGACTTCCCCCTGCACACCTCCCACAGAAAAATGCCATTGAGAGAGCTCCAGGTACTTCCTTTTTATACCAAATTTAACAAACATGGCAGGAAGAATAATTTCCAAATAATAGAACTGAAAGGGATTGTGCATGAAAGTGCAGGTAGCAGTTATGTAAAATTGAAGTGATTTAATATTTTTCTCAATCCCCTTTATAAGGGATTGTATAGAGAGTAAGGGGTTGGATTTGGAACCTGAAGATGTTGACTTGAATCTCCGCTCTGCTATTTATAACCTATGCGACCTTGGACTAGGCCTTTTACCTCTCAATGAATTAGTTGGTCTGAGTGACTCTAAGGTTCTTTCCACCTTGGGAGCTATGACCCTATGACCTCTGAACTCCATTTTGTTTCACGTATTCTAATCGAGGATTAGCCCATTAGACTAGATCCAATTCCTGAGCTAGATTGGAGAGAGACAGATAGATTAAAGCTGAGAAATGAGTAAAATATGTTTTGTACCATGAGCCTTTAGGGAGCCACTGTGTGGTGTTCTCTCCACTGACTCCAGTATGCCATATGATAGGAATATATTAAGAAACATTTCAGTTATCGTAATTTACCAGATTATTAAGACAAAATAGAAGATAAGTCAAGAGCAGAAATGCTCACGTTTTGCTATTAGGAGAATTCCCAAAGAAACTTCCCAGTGATCAAGGATAAACACATTTTATTGTATATGATATAATTAATGGATTCCCGAATGTGCATGAGAGAAGGCAATTACAGTATGCAGGAAATACCAGTGAAATATGTTTATTCAAAGTAGGCATTTTAGTCAAAGCCTGAATTTAAAACAATTGTGGAAGCAAAATATGGTAATAGTGGTTCGCTTTCCTAACCCAAGGGGCTAAGCTAGCTCCAAGGTACTGGCCTTTGGGTTAGCTATCACACAGCCCTTGTTCAGCTGCTGGACATATCAGAAAGAAAGGAGGAAAAGAAGGGTGGAAGGAAAATGCACTTAGGAAGTGCCTATCATGTGACAGCTACTGTGCTGAGCAATATGCAAATATGATCTCATTTTGTCCTTACAAAAACCCTAGGAGGTAAGTGTTACAGTTATCTCCACTTTACAAATGAGGAAACTGAGGCAGACAGGTGCCCAGCGTCACACAGACATAGTAATAAGTATCTGAGGCTAGGTTTGAATTCAGGCCCATCTCTCTATCCAACACTAAGCTGCCTCTGACTTGGCCATTTCTGTCATCTCTTAAAAGATTTGGACTACTGTGATCTACTGTAAGATGAATCCAGACTGAGTTCCAGACCAAAGACAACCTATTTCTATGACCTTCCCAAGTCAGGGAACATCCAAGACTGAACAAGCCAACCCTCAGATCCAGTATCACTGTGTAATGAATTAGGTGACTCCTTGACCCAGCTTCTCAAACTCATTCCTTACCCCTGCAGAGTTCGGATAGAACTCCTTTTCTCCATTATTTGACAAGTCCTTATGGCAGTTGGCAGGGTCAGGTATTTGGCTGATTCTAGGCATGTATAATCCTTCCTAAATTTGTCCAGGAGGACTAAATAATCAGAGGATCCTGCTGCAAAACTAAAACCTTGGCCCTGGAAGGTGCCTTCTTCCTGGAAAATAGAGAAATCAGCAAGATTAAACCTGCTGCTTCCATTTCTACATTGCCCATTTCCTTCTCAAACCATTGCAGTCGGGCTTCCCCCTCATCAGTGGCTTCAGAGCTATCCCTAGGAAGGCCACTATTCATGGGAGGCAGAAAGTCTGATAGATCACCTTTGGAAACCGCTCACAGCCAGCTCCTGTCACCATGAACAAACAGTGGTCATCTTTACAAGTTTAAGATGTGGTCATCCAGGAAGTAGTGAAGTTTCTTGAGATTCAGCATGGACTCTTTTTGCTAGTCCTTGTGCACTCTGAGCTGAATGCCCACAATGTTTAAGCATACTTTTCAAAAATTATTTTTTTATTTTACATTTTTTTATTGTTATAGCTTTTTATTGACAAAACATATGCATGGGTAATTTTTCAACATTGACCCTTGCAAAAACTTCTGTCTCAACTTTTCCCCTCCTTCCCTCCATCCCCTCCCCTAGATGGTAGGCAGTCCCATACATGTTAAATATGTTAAATCCAATATATGTATACATATTTATACAGTTCTCTTGCTGCACAAGAAAGATCGGATTTAGAAAGAAGGTAAAAATAACCTGAGAAGGAAAAACAAAAATGCAATTAAACATTAACAGAAAGAGTCGAAATGTTACGTTGTGTTCCATACTCATTTTCCAGTGTTCTTTCTCTGGATGTAGCTGGTTCTGTACATTACTGATCAGTTGGAACTGATTTGATTCATCTCATTGTTAAAGAGGGCCATGTCGATGAGAATTGATCATCATATAGTATTGTTGTTGCCATGTACCATTGTACATGTCTTCTGATTCTTCTCATTTCACTCAGCATCAGTTCATATAAGTCTCTCCAGGCTTCTCTAAAATCATCCTGCTGATTGTTTCTTATAGAACAATAATATCCCATAGCATTCATATACCAATTTATTCAGCCATTCTCCAATTGAGGGGCATCCACTCTGTTTCCATTTTCTCACCACTATAAAGAGGGCTGCCACAAACACTTTTGAACATGTGGGTCCCTTTCCCTCCTTTAAGATCTTTTTGGGAGAGAAGCCCAGTAGAAACACTGCTGGATCAAAGGGTATGCACAATTTGACAACTTTTTGAGCATAGTTCCAAATTTTAAGCACACTTTTAAAAAATATTTGACAGTGATGACGATGTTAGAAAAATGTCTGCTTCAATGAATTGCAAGTTTTCTTTTCCAAATCCTTTGTATATGGATGGATAGAATTTATCTGGATTGGTTCTTATGCTCCCCACTCATTAGAACAGGTCCAAGTAGATAGAAACCAAAGATTTTTGATACTTGTTGAAAAATTCATAAGGTAATAGATTCAATAGGATATGTATTAGATATCTATTAGAATCATCCGGGGGTGTTCTTTTTTATATTTTTATTTTTTATTAAAGCTTTTTATTTTCAGGACAGCAAGATGGTGCAGTGGATAGAGCAGCAGCCCTGAAGTCAGGAGAACCTGAGTTCAAATCTGGTCTCTTGATACTTCCTTGATACTTCCTAGTTCTGTGACCCTAAGCACTTGCCTCAGGAAAAAAAAAGCTTTTTCTGCAGTTCTTCCATGCATATTTCCACAATTATCAGGCTGCACAAGCAAAATCAGATCAAATAAGAAAAAAAATGAGAAAGGAAACAAAATGCAAGCAGACCACAACAAAAAAGTGAAAATACTCTGTTGTGATCCACATTCAGGGCTTGCAGTCCTCTCAATGAATGCAAATGGCTCTCTCCATCTAAAGTCTATTAGAAGTGGCCTGTATCACCTCATTGCTGAAGAGAGCCACATCCATCAGAATTGATCATCTTATAGTCTTGTTATTGCCATGTACAATGATCTCCTGGTCCTACTCATTTCACTCAGCATCAGTTCCTGTAAGTCTCTCCAGGCCTTTCTGAAATCATCCTGCTGCTCATTTGTTACAGAACAATAATATTCCATAACATCCACATACCATAACTTATTCAGCCATTCCCCAACTGATGGTCAGCCACTCAGTTTCCAGTTCCTTGCCACGACAAAAAGGGCTGCCACAAACCAAAAAAATGTTTTTTAAAATAGTATTTATTAAAACTAGGAACTTTTTTTGCTACTTACCACTTTTCTGGAATCTCTTCATCCCCCGTCTCTGCAAACAAGGCATCTACAAATCTTCCATTTGGATGTCTTACAAAGCAGAACATGGACAATGGATCCATCCCACCATTCTCCCATATTTGGTGCGTGTTTTAATGAGGATATTGGTTGATCAGCTCTATTCATTTTTTAATAACACTGTTGCTAAGTTAATTATTTATAGGACTGAGAAAACTCAAATGTGCTCTTCCTGGATTATTTTGAATGACCTAGACAGTTTCTTCTGTAATTAAACCAAATTCACGTTAGGACCAGTGGTATCCTTCAAAGAAGTACTCAGCAGAATGAGGAGATTCCAAATTGAAAAAGGTCTGCCGACAAATAAATGAGATCAATAGTTTGGGCTTCTAGAAAACCTAAATGAATTCAGAGCATCTTTGAGAGGACCTGGTTCAGAATCTGGGGGGTACCCCCATCCATGCTTACTGGATAGCGAATTACTTTAAGTGAAGCATTACCAAGGGTTTCCATCTCCAGAATTTAAAGACTTTCCAAAGGCTAATGTTGTCGTTGCTGTTTATCCTTCATTTTTGAAGATCAGTGACATTGCGATGCATGACTTGTATGTAAATTGAATTTAAGTGAGGCAGAGTTGCACAGAGTCAACAATCAAAGGATACAAATCTTTATTGAAGTGAACCATGTGTGGAATCCATCAGGGGAAAGGTGGAATTGCCCAGCTTTCTGGTTCTTCATCCATTTACTGGGCTTCAGGCTGTCCTAAATGTGGTGAGTGGAGCTAAGGGGCTGGGCCTATAATTAGGTTGAGTTTTTCTAGGAGCAGCAGAAGGACACACTTGAAATGTGGATTATGAATAGTGATCCTCAGCTGCAAGGAAGGAGAGATTGAGAACACAAAGCAGAGATAGACCCACATTCATGGCCCATTCATGCTGAGGAACAGAAGAAAGTCAAAGATTAGGAAAACAGAAGCCACTTCAGGAGAATATTAGACATGGGTAGATGTGGGCTTTGAGGGATGCCCAGAAACCCAATTGTTTTTAGCTCTTAAAGGACCAAATGCCATTTTGTTTAATTGCTAAGTAATTGAATCACCTCAATTATTATGGTGTCCAAGATAATTGGATTCACAGTTTATGGCTTGTTGATACCAGTGGTGTTAAGAAGTGAGGCTGAGTGATGGATCTGGAGGAAGAATACCTGAGTTCATAGACAGGCTTTGCCACTTACTTTCTGTGTGATGTTATGATAGGCACTGAATTGTACTGGTCCTCAGTTTCCTTTTCTGAAAAAAAATTTGCTTTATTTATTTATTAAATTTGATTTTTTAGAATCCTACCGAGCTTTAAATCTGTTTCTCAGATCCTGGGAAATAACTTGCTAAATTGTTCATCATTGCTTAGCACTGTGACAGGCCTGTGGATGGACAGACCACTAAGCTATAGAGACCCACTCACCATTCCAACTAATAAGTTACAATTGCAAGAGCTCACTTGGAATCGGTTGATTTACCTTGGCAAGCCCAGAATGCTGTCCTTAATTCCAACTGCATCAGTGATTTTCTACTGACTGAGTTGGAAAAGAACCCATTTGTTTCTCCAGTTGTTTCGCCCTAAATATCAATAGTGTCATTGAATAGTAAACTTATTAATAGATTGCCAAGATGTTACCCAGATGTGCCCACATGTGGATTTCCCTCTGTTTAGCAAAGTGTCTTGTGGCATTAAGTGTACAAGGGCCAAGAGGCCAGGCTACAGCCATTTTTTTTTCCCAAATGGGAAATGGGTATGTGCTTTTCTGACACCAAGGCAAGGAAAGACTCCCAGCCATTGCCTCTGCTAGTTTGTCCAAATGACAGAATGTGCCGACTCACAGGAAAGTGATTTTAAAGACAACTTTTGTTTAAGGTGAAAGCAAAAGTAGAGAAAAATGAAGAAAGCAGCCTGAACACTAAGGCAGAGCATTACCATCCATCCCATGACATCGCTCCTCCACCTGACAAAAAGGTGATTTGCTGTGATATAGCCACAGCCTTAGGGAGATAAACTGAAGTATTGTGTATCTCTTCTATATAAAATGAAGAAGGAATTTGAAATTATATGAGAGAATTCACTTTACTGTTCATATCCTTTGATCCACAGATCCTGGCACTGGGCACAAGAGGACTGATGGAAAGTTCCCTTATACACACAATTATAATCGTAGCACTTTTTGTAGGAGCAAACAATGGGAAACAAAGGAAATGTCTCCACTCAGGGCGTTGCCAAACAATGAGGCAGAAATGTGATGGAACAGTATTATAGAAAAGTGAATATCGGGAATTCAGAGAAACTTGGGAAGATCTGGATGAACTAACACAAAGGCACATAGGTAGAATCAGGAATACAACACACATGATCATGACAATAATAAAAACAAACAACACTAAGATGAAATTGAAGATTCTAATTGTAATGACCAATCTTGCTGGGAAGAGAGATAAGGAAATGAACCTCCTTCTCTCACTTGGAGAGATTGGGTAATATGAATGGAAGATGTATTACCGAAGAGATGAGACCATCACTTCTCATGTGGGTTTGCCCAATCCAATTTCGTTGTTACAAGGGAAGGCTGAGTAAGTGAGGTGTCGCAGTCTCAGATATATTTAGAAATGACTGTGATTAAAATCAAAACAAATGAATATAAGTGAAACTGTAACTGAAAAACAATCAGAGGAAATAATGTTTCTTGGATATCTTCTTTGAGACTGTGGAATACAGAAATGAGTAAAGCATTTGGGTCTTTTCAGAATTTGGGGGAGTAAATTTCCATTACTATTCCTTCTTGGATCTACTTTAGTGTCTTTGCCTAAGACAACAACAGTCTTGCTTCTGATGTCTTTAAGGAGAGTGGCTCGTTTTGGTTTCTCTTTTCAAATGGAATACTTCCATCCTTTTCATCTTGGTGGATGGTTTGTGTGTTGGCTCAGAGTCACACATATACCCCCAAATTTCCACATGCACGTCTGGGTTCCCATTTTTCTTATTTCTTCAGGCTAAAGAAATCAGTCCCCTGGCAGAGAAATCAAAGTTCTTCAGGGAAACCAGGTAAGTGCACATTTTCTTCTGGATCTACATTTCTGGTTTTGTCTCCCTAATTGGAATATTGCAGTGGTTGTTGGCAAGAATGCTTCATAGTGGGAACTGCTCTTTTGTCTGTTTTTCTCTTTATTATGTTCGTTGAAGAATGTAAGCATGACTCTATTTAACACGGGGATGGGAACAAGATTTGATTTGATTTTCTCTCTCTGAAGGGTCGGTCTAAGAGTCAAAAAAACTGTGTAGTCCCTGCACCTCTTCATGATTGGAGAGGGTGAGAGAACAGGAAAGTCTAGAGGGTCTGGCTAATCTCATTGTTTCTACCACTGGGCTCAGGATTACAGGTAATGCCATTTTCTCTGATTGTGGTAGCAATTGGTGGAGGTATATTTAAATCACAAAGCATAACTAAGGGCCTAGTATTCTGAAAAATATTTGGAGCAGACTTGAGCAGGGGATATTTTTGATCTTCCTCTAATTTAATGGTTCTCTCAAATTTAAAAACAAAAACAAAAACAAAAATTCCACACATGTGAGCATGGAACTTTTTCATGACCTAGGTATGTGTGATGTAGCTTCTAGACTCTCATTAGCTGTTTCTGGAATTCTCCGTTTTTACCTCTAGATTTTTAAGATGGCCGATCTGAGATACTCTTAGACCACATCCAGGGCAGCTTGTGACATAAACACCTCTATAATGTTCATGGAGGATCACTGAAAGCAACCCTTGCAGCCAAGACTAAAAAACCCTCTGCTACTAGCCTTGTCACTGAGTTTACATTCACACTATTTGCATCACTTAATATGACTAGCATTTATGCACTCTATGATTGGATCATCTTGAAACAATGATTTTTGTTATTCTTAGAGAAGAACAGTTAGCTATCAAAGCCATCTGAAGGCACTAGTATGTGCAGTTAATCTTTTAGCATCTATTATTGTAGCAGAGAGAGAGCGAGTAGGGGCCCTTGTCTCATATTAGGCTGACAAAGTGGGCAGTGGACACAGTTATTGTTCTGTATGCCCATATCTTCCCTCTCCTGCTACACTATTAGCTCCTGGGGAGGAGACTTTAAATCCCCCACAGCCCCTTAGATCACAGGAAGATAGGACTTAGCACTGAGAAGGACCTTTGAGATCATCATTTCATCCATCCTGCCCTTCTTTTATGGAGGAGGAAGCTGATTACCAGACAGTCTAAATCACATGTCCAAAGTCATAGAAATAGTAAAAGAACTGCCCTTCAAATTCAAGTCTTTTGATTCCCAAGCTCCTGTTCTGCCCATTGTATGATACACATGACGCTAGGAACAGAAACGATCATAGAACCATGGTGACTCAGAGTAGGAAGGGGCTTTCAGAACCACTTCACTCAACTGAGACTTGAACTTGAGTTTCTCTTCCCTCCCCAAAATGCTGACTGTGGAGCATCTGGCCTCTGCTTGAAGCTCTCCAGTGAAAGATCACCACATGAAGGGGCTTGTCTTACTGGTATATAGCTCTGTGTATTTGAACTTTGATTGACATCCATCTGTTCTCTCTACCTACAACTCCAATCCATTTGTGTTCTTGGTTACAAAGTCATACTTGTTGACTTGTTATGAATGAACATCGAATGGTTATAATCCTGGAGAAATGCCAGCTTCTCTGGTTGTGAAAGGTGAGAAGCCCAGAACATATGGGTATCCAACACTGGCATCTCTGGACACACTTTTCCTACCCCTCTCCTGCTTCATAGGCATGGCATCTCCTTTGTTGGGAGGACTAAAGGTCTGGTGTATAAACTTTGTCCTCTGCCCTGTTTTCCCATGGGGCTTATTCCTCAGGTGACCATTGGCCTTCTGCTATCTGTGGATGACTAGAGCCTCCCAGAGCGCTGTCCCTTTCACCCTCTCTTCCCTCATCCTTCATCAAAACGTCCCTGTCCATGTTCAAATTCCACGTCCCAATTCCCTCCTCTTTGTGAGTTGCTGCTGTGTTACCAGAGCAAACTTCCACTCCCACCCCTCTCCAACCAAGTAGCACATAGCAACCTGATCAGGGCCCTTAGTGGGACTATACCTTTGTTGAAAGAAGTGCCTTGAACTTGGGCATTCTGGGCCCTGGACCGGGTGCAAGGAGACATAGTTAAGGGTAGGCAAGCTCTTAATGGCGTTCTTCAGCCGAGGGGCAGACCAGTTGGAAAAAGTGCTATTAGATCCCTCATTAGTTGTTCCCTGGGATGTTGGGGACACACAACTTGTGTTGGGAGTGCTATAAGAAGATATTAAGCTGAGGAACTCACTGCCACATTCTAACCCACTACTGTGAGCATCTATCCGTAGGCACATGAGGAGGGGCTAGCTGAAACCCAGAGAAGCAGCTGCCAGCTTAGGGAAGGGTCTAATCCACTCTGGCCCATCTATCTTCTCTGAGTTCACCCATTGTCTACAGAAAGTAAAAATGCATTCACCATTGTTCAGGGAAGAAAATAGAAACCAGTCACTCCTGTTCTGAAAATGATTGATTCTTATCTTCTGTGTGAAAGAGTTGCCATTGGTTTATACATTTAGATAGCCACAGTCAAAACTATTACAAGCATAATGAACATTTGAAATATACCACTATCATTTTAGTATGGAACTTGGGTGTTAATATGGTTCTTTTTGCCTTTTCACTACCACATAGTAGATTTAGTGATGTAATTTTCAGATTGCCAAATTCCATTAACCTGATGTCTGTTTAACGTATGGAATTGTACCTTTGAGGGTAAAACGGATCATAAAAGAGGTTAAAACAGTTAGCCAAAACATCGAATTAATTGCTTAGCATAAACACAGAGAGCACCCAGAGAACTGTACCATACCTGAACTATTAGGAGACTTAGATATTTGTAGAATTTCCATTGGAAACACAGAAAGTGTAAGGGATGTGAAACATTACCACCACTAAAGATTGATCTCTGGTGCTGGAACTACAGCCCTGCAGTGGAAGCTTCCATTTTGTCTCCTTGTCTAGCTATGAGGCACTGCTGCGGCATGAGTAACGAGTAGGAAAGTACCCTCAATTAAGCCATGTTCTGCCATGATCAAAAAAGATTCTTTTTTTTTTTACAGATCAAAAAAGGTTAATATGCTCTCTTGTGTTTACATTTACAATACATCGGGTTAATGCTGTGCTCCTATTCTCCTTCCCTTGCCCCCCTCTGCTTGCCCATACTCTGCCTCCTACAAAGGTCTCTCTCTTTTTTCTTGTTTCTAAATGGTCTCTCTTATATTTTCATGTCTTGAAATGCACTTGTCAAAGAGAGGGATGGACTATTGTTGTCTGGGTTATTTAGATCAAAGTTTCTTAAACTGTGGGTCCAGACCCCATATGGGGTTGTGTAACTGAATCTGGGGGGCCATGCAATTGTGATTTATTAATAGTTAATGGTTGATTCGTATACCTATTTTATATCCCTATATAACCAGGGTCATGTAAAAACTTCTCACTCAGGTAAAAAGGAGTCACGAGAGGAAACAACTGAAGAAGCCCTGATTTAGATCACCTTCTTTGTGTAGCTAACAAAAGCCATACAGTCATGGGTATGGGTAACATGTGGCAGTAAAAGGAAGCTTCAACTGGGAATTGTGGATTCAAATGTCAGTTCTGCTACTTACTAGCTGTGCAACCTACAGAATGTCACTTACCCAAGCCTTAGTTTCCTCATTTGTAAAATGAAGGTATTGAATTAGGAAAAAAAATCTCTGAACGAAGCTTCCTGGATCAAGGGGAGAAGTTCATGGAATACACTAAGTTACCCAAAGAAGGAAAGGCATTCTCAGACTAAATGGGAACCAAAGCCAAAGAGTAGTGAAGGACAGAAGCATGGTGCAGGAGCAAACATAGACTTGGTCCTTCCTTAACAGCTGTTAGCTATGATTGTGCAGATATGAGGAGAAGTACCCCTAGTGCACCATGCCCCCTCCAACCCACGCCCACTCTAAGTCTTCACCCTTCTAGGTCTCAAGAAACTTATCAGTCCCTGGGAGGCATGCCATAAAGGGAGTATGATGGGCAGTAAGGGGAATTGCCCAACACAAGCCTAGGGCTAAAAGGTTGGAACAACAGTGAGTTCTCTTCTTACAAATCTTAGGTGGAAGAGAATTTCAGGGATTTGAAGAAGGGAAATTTGTTGCCATAATCCGTGGGAAGTCTAAAGGAAGAGTTCAGAAGCCAAGACCTTTTAGTATAATTAAAATGACGAAGGCCCAGGAGTTAGAGTTAGAAGGCCCCCAAATCGAATAAAGCACAATATAGGGAATGCTCAACTTGAAATGTTTCCCCTTCCCATCTTTTTTCCCTAATAAATGTTTTTCTCTCCCAGAAACTCCAGTTTGAACACCATTCATGTAGCCCTCTGGAATCCTGCCTGTCAGAAACATCCTTCCTCTTTGAACCTATCACTCTAGAAATTTTCTAATGCTCTTATCATAGAAATACATGTTATAGTTAATTGCAGTTGTTTCTTATTCCTGTCCTTCCTGCCCCCTCCCCATACTTCATGTCCCATAAAGTCAAGGCCCATATCTTATTGAAGATATGGAAATTGCTTTCCAAACCTATAAAATGTTATATAAATGCTAACTATTCTTATGATGATGATGACCCTTCATACTCTCCCCAGTAAAAGACAGGATGATGCTCTTCTCATAGTCAGTAGTCAAGGAAAGGTTGTTGAATGAATAAATCATTGGAAACATTGGTGGTTGTTGGATTGATGTCTTTGTGTCTTCTGCTTTCTGGAAATTTCACTTGCTTTTCACAGGTAGAGGGACTGCCCAACTTAATAACCTCATGGTCTGACCCTGTTTTTTGGGAGAAAGTTTATATCAGGACCTAACCTACAGGCATCTGACATCTCTTGTTTCTTAATTTGTTGTCCCTGTTGTGGTTTGGTTTGCATTTTTAGTGAACTGTCATTCCCAGGGCTACCTCCCAGAGAAGGTGGCACCTGAGCCAAACCTTGAAGTTTTGAAAAGAAGGATTCTAAAAGGGGGAGTGAGAGGGGAGCACATTGCTAGCATGGCAGGTGACTGATGGAAATGCAGGGATCAATTAGAATGCCAGAGTCAGAGATTGGAATTCCAGAATTTCACCGCCAGGAGGGAGTTCAACTCAAACTTGAGAGAATCCCCCCACTAACAGACCTGATGATTGCTCACATTTGAAGACTTGCCTGAAGAAGAAGCCATCATCTTGCTGTAGCTCAGTCCACTTTGGGATAGTCCTCAGGGCTGGGCAAAATATTCCCTGTTCCTTCATATGGCATGTTCTCAAGGATCTTCCCCTTATTCTTTTACTCTGGTATTCTTCCCCAAAACCCGATCTTCATACCTGAGCACAAATGTCTAGTGCCGGCCTGACCAGGTCAAAATTTAGCAGAACTATCAGTTCATTAATTCTTCATACTCTTTAAGTCTCCTAAGATTTCATTAACTCTTCAGCTCCATTGCTGATTTATATTGAGCTTTAAATCATTAAAATGTTCAATAGCTTTTTTACAGATAAATTGCTATCTAGCCATATCTCAGTCATCCCGTGCTTGCGATGTGGATTTTGGAATCCAAATGTGACATTACACTTTATCATAGTAGGTTTCCTTTGACATTGATAAAAATAGAGTATCCTAGATCTCATGCCAGAAGTGATGAGAAAGCATGCTCAGGGAGGTTATGTACTTACCTTGGGTTATAAAGATAGCAAGTAGCAAAAACAGTATTTGTATGCAGGTCCCCTTCCTGCAAATCCAACATTCTTTCCTTTGTACCATGCTGCTATCCTCCCATATCCTAACTCCCTCCCCCCCCCATAAAGTGACTTGCCAGTAGTCATCAATTATGTCCCAAAAGTAAATATAAGTCATTTCGACTCTCTTTTCATTCCAGCACCCTGTTGCAAATCATTTGTCAAGGACTATTTTGACCTTGATTCATTCAACATACTAACTATTCCTCCCTCCTAATTTTGTGTCATCTGCAAATTTGTTCAATATGACATTCATGCAGTAAACTGAGTACTGATAAAAATGTTAAATAGCATAGGACCAAGCATAGATCCCTCGGGGACTCCATTGGAGACTTCTTTGCCAGTTGGCAGGGAACTCTTAATGAGCTACTCTTTGGTTTTGACTGTTCAACTAGTTCTGAATCCACTTAACTGTATTCTTGTCCACTCCCAAGATCTCTCTTCTTTATACAAGAACAGCATGACGTGCCTTATCTGTTTTTTTGCTAAAATCTATAAACTATATCTGTAGCATTCCCTTGATTTACTAGTTTAATAATCCAATCAAAAAAAAGGAATGTGATCATTCTGACATGACCATCTTGATTAAAGCTTGATGACTCTTTGCAATCACTGCTGCTTTTTCTAGACATCTCCTAAATGTTCCTTTACTAATATGTTCTTGAATGTTCAAATGATTATAGGTTTAGAGCTAGAAGGAATTCTTGGATATTGTATCCAGGAATAAAGTCAAGATCACTAGCCTCTAGTTTAAGGACGCAATCTTCTCTTTTTTATGAAGACTTGAATATTTGCGAAACATTAATCCCATTGTACTCTGTCATTCTCCGTATTTTTTAAATATTAGAAGGACAGCCTTTCTTTCCTGTAGTCTTCAGTAGTCTGTTGTCTAGAATTCAGGAGCCAGGGACTCTCTGATGATCTCCTTTCTTGACTTGGGTTTTGCTTCTCTGTTAGCCAATTCTCCTCTATCTTTAACTGGTCCAGTGATCATTTTCCCTTCCTTTACTTAGAAAATAAAAGCAAAATAAAAATTACAATAATGAGATTGGCAAAAAAATGGAAATTTACTAGAGGGTTGAAAAGTTGAGGCCTCAATATATACAGGAAGTGGGCAACATTTCCTTAACCGGTACATTTCTTAACCATGTGAGCTTAATGTTCATTCTGTTAAGTCTATAAATGCAATTGTCCATTGATTGATAGGCATAATGAATAAATACAAGGAAAGTATCCTCTCGGAGGCCAGTTCTCAGTTATGATAATTGCTTTGGCTTTTCAAATTCCTTAAATATTTTGAAATATATTCTTAGTTATATGCATGTATGTAGTTATCAGGGTATATATCTGTAATTGCTATATTAAATTCCTGATTTCAAGTCAGGTGATGACAGGTTCTATGTATAAGGTAGGCTACTGAGGACATTTGCAAAACCTGCCCTCGCTTTGTCTATATATACTTCCAAAAGTCTCGAGAGAAAATGGAGATTGTTCTCCATTTCAGCTGCTCAGTGAAAAATCCGTGCTAGAGACAAGAGAACCTACATTTGGAATCCTTGTAACTTGTATTGATACTCTCTGTCTCTGTGTGTCTCTCTGTTTCTGTCTCTGTCTCTGTCTTTCTGTCCTACACTGCACTGGAAAGAATAGTCACTGAACTGCTTGGAAAGGTGATATCTCTCCTCTGGGCAGCAGTTTCTCCACCTGTGAAAGGCTAAAATGGACAAGGTTCCTGAACTCTAAGGATTCTTCATGGTGAAAACAATTGATGCATTTTGATCTGACTTGAACATCCATGACTTGTGTACAAGAGGCAACACGAGAAGTGAGATACAGAGAAACCAGTACCTAAAATAGGAACCAGGCTGATCCCAAGTTACTCTGGCTTCTTATTCTCTTTGAAAATAAACTTGAAAACTCTTGATATTATATATGATTTTTAGGTGTCCCTTTCTTAGCACAGGGCATGAACTAACTGACTTTTTAAAACTCTCTTTCTGAGCATCTCATTTCCAACAGATTTATTGAAAATGTGTGGCTCATTCTGTCAACACTTTGCTCTCTGCTAGAGCTTAGGGTAGAGATGTATCCTTCAGTTTTTGTCACCTTGATGCTGATATTAGGGGTAGATCTTTGGGGAAGCTTAGGCGGGAAAAGCATTTTTCTTTAACTTCAGAAATTAGGGTTCTTCTGGGAGAATGAATACACACATAGGAAAAGTGAGGTATGATTCGAGACCTTCAACCTCTGCTTTCAAATACACGTTTCATGTGGCTGAACAGAAGCACAATCTGGGAAATTATGCACTTATCATACTTTCCTGCATGCACTCATTCATTCATTCCTGCATTCATTCAACAAAAATTAAAACTACCCATAAGAAGCCCTGGGTGCCCAAAGACAAAAACCTAGATGATCCTTGCCTTCCAGAAGCTTCCATCCTCCATATCTTCTAATGTGGCATGTCCCCAGATAACCAGTTGGTGAAAAGCAATGGCTCCATCCCCAGCCCCACAGAAATTAAACTGATAACCTTCATATTTGTCTTAAGGAGTACATGTTGGAAAAGCTAGGTGGTATACTGGCTAGAGCACCAATGGTGAAGCCAGGAGGACCTCAGTTCAAATCTGGCTTCAGACTCTTCCTAGCTGTATGATCCTGGGCAAGTCTCTTAATCCCAATTGCCTCAGAAAAAAAAGGAGTGTGTGCTCTTTTTAGCTTATTTCTTTCTTCAAGGACAAGAGAAAGCAGGAGAGCCCACAACTGAAGTCAAATCTGCGTCCTTTTGAAAAATACAGACATCTTCCTAGACCTGATGGGACATTACACTATCCAGAAACTTTTTCATCTGCTGAATTGCACATATCGTTTTCTGACTTAACAGAAACATCGCTCCTTTGGAGTAGAATCTCAGCTGTTATCTGCCCTGGCCATTCCTTCCAATGGAGCTGCAAAGAAAGCAGATGAATCAGGCTTAGCTTTAGAACCCTGTGTCTTAGCATTACTCTAAACTAGAGAACAGATAACCAAAGCACTCAATGGGGTTACCCTTAAGTAGTCTCATGAGCGACAACTTTTCTTGAAGTTCTTGCTAAGTTTTATCATGATCTCTCTTTTTTATTTTCCTGCTAAACTACCTTAACACTTTACATTAATTGGAAATCAAAAGTTCTGGCCAGAACCTAATTCATGAGAGTGTTAAGCGCCAAACCGATTCTGGCTACAGTGGTTCTCTCCTGGTGCAATGCTATGTTATATAAATAAATTGCGTCTTATTTTGAGTTAAATGAATCAAGCACAATTATAAGCTATGAACATGTTAAATTATCTTGAAAGGAATGGAGGTCTCTACATGAGATTGAACGTTTTCTTCAGATGATGCTATTTAATATGTGTGCATATGTGCACACGTGTGTGTGTGCGCATGTGCGTGTACATGGGTGTGCATGATGATGATGATCTGGCCAAAAGGAATTGACTTAGAGGTGAAGGAACCTACTTCACTTTCCAGCAACTTTTGGGCTAGGTTTATGCAAACTGAGCTGAAGAGGGATTTCGAGATGATGATCTGAATTTAGGGACGGGCCACAAAGGTTAAAACTTGTCAGAATCCCCAATGACCAGGAGAACAGGAGCACGGGGGAGCTGAGGAAGCATAATGATAATAACAACAACAATAATAGCTATATGGAGTGTTTCAATGTCATAGAACATTCAATTATATAATATATAAAATATATATATATATATGTTAATTCATTTGATTCTCACAACAACCCTACGAGATACATGTTATTATTTCCCCCATTTTACAAATAAGGAAACTAAGACTCAGGAAGTTTAACTGATTTGACCAAAGAGACAGAAAGTAAGTATCTGAGTCAGAATTTATACTTGTATCTCCTCAACTCTAAGAATCCAACACTGTAGCCACTGTATTCCACAATCCATCAGATGTAATTAGACTATTGGCCCTAGAAAATAATAGTAGTATTCTTCTTCCTCCTCCTCCTGCTATTGCTGCTGCTGCTACTACTACTACTACTACCACCACCATTTCCCAATAAAAATTCAGAAGATTCTGAATTTAAATCCACCATTAGAGAATCACAAAGGCTCTCAGGATTGCCTTCCTTTGAGGAAGATGTCTTTTTGAACAAGGGGAAAGAGATTAAGTTGCTTACACACTACTCCAGTTTTGGAGGTCCCAAGAGAAAAGAGGTTGAGGTGAAGAAGAGCTCATATTCTCTAGTCGTTTTATAGGCCAAGAACGTGGCAAGCCACTTATCCTCCATTAATCTCAGTTTCCTCAATTGTAAAATGATAGATAAATAGCATGCACTTCCCAGGGTTGTTGGAAGGATGAAGAGATAAGAATTGTAAAGCACTTAACAGAGTGTCAGGAAGATAGTAGGCCATATATAAATGCTCTTTCCCTGCCCTTCTCTGGAGTTGGGAGCTCTGCAGAAAAGAGCTGTAGTCACTAGCCAGATGATAAGGTGAACTTCAAAACTCCCCTTAATATCTAGAGAAAGGAGTGGCCCTCCAGGAAAGAAGGCCTCTAGGAAAGCAGGCCATGGGCTGGACATAGATCATCTCATAGACCTGTGAGGTGATATGGCAGATATTTTTATCATCCTCACTTCTGAGATAAAAAGCCACGGCCCAATTGGTTAAAGTGACGGCAGTCTCATAGTTGGATAGCTTCTAAGTATCAGGGGTCAGATTTCAACTCAGGTCTCTCCTTCTGCCAAGTCTCCAGCTTCTGTTTCCTACATCCCATTATCTAAGATTGGTAAAGAAATCCAGGCTCTGAATGAGAGTTCCCAGGAAATGCTTTGTAGAAGCTATGGTTCTTTAGTTGGGTTTGAAGGACATTTTGGATTCGGACAGGCCATAAAGAAGACAGAAGCATTCCGGATGACAAGAAGAGAATGAGAATGGAAGATTTAAAAAGAGTATTTCAGGGCCAGCTCGCATACTGTACCAACTGCCGGCAATGGAAGCTTCATTTTGGGGAAGGTAGTGGGATGTTAGAGACATGATCTATTTCATTTTGAAAACTTTTCCCCTAGCAGGAAGCATCTTGAGAGAAAGGAGAAAAACAACAACAGAAAAGAAATGGCTTACCTTCCTCTTAAAACCCTGCAGAAGGCATGCTGAGAGGAAACTGTCTTGTTCTTTGATAAAAACCTACTTAAGAAATACTTTGTAGAGGTGAATTTCCTAACTCTACATAATGGCCTTCCTCTATTAGCTACAGCCCTTTAAAAGGTTTGGATCTGCTGGTTGATTTTTATGTGGTGGGAGATTGGATGTGAAGTTACAAGAGATTAAGAGGAGGGTTCACATTGGGAAGAACTTTCCCCAGAACAGGGGAAAGTGAGAAAGTCACATGAGGCTAGGTGTAAGACTTAGGCCAAAATGTGGCCCTTAGCACCCTGAAGGAGGAGGGAGCCTGGCTCTGGTGGTGAACCAGACCAGCTCGCCAATTCCATCTCCCTCTATCTTAGGGACTAGCCAAGTGATCATGGAAGAGTCCTTGCCCTCAAAAAGTGAAACAGAAAAGAAAGAAGAGACAGAGAGAAAGAAAGAGCTAGAAGCAGAGCCAGGGAACATTTAGTAATTACTTACTATGAGAGTGTTAAGAACTGACAATGCAAATACAGTCATCCCTTTCACATCACAAAGACTAGGGATGCCGTGGCCCCAGCAGCTGGAAAACTCCCTCCTTTCACATGAGAGGAGACATCGCAATTATTATTGTATTCAAAGATAAAATATGTTGCTATTTTACAATATCCTAAATCTCTTTTATGCATTTCTGAATTGCTTAAGTTTTCCTGTCATCTTCTAGCCTTCATATGTCATCTGTGGCTCCTTCAAAACTTGCCTCAAATTCCCATTTTCTTTCTTATTTTGACCTACAGTATGCTGAAAGTGCAATGGGGAGAGTTGCCATGGGGAAGGGCTACCGACCGGACAAAAAGAAAATCAGGTCTGTCCTAAGAAGCTTGCATTCTTGGGAAACTTAGAAAAGGAGGAAACTCTAAAAGGGTAAAACATTCCCCTAAAGGGAGCAAAGCAAATCATTCAGGAGCATTTCTCAAAGAAAGGTTCAGGGAAGAACCTGCCAATAGCAGGAGAGCTTGGAAGCATCTTCAAGGAGGAGGAGGTTACTTTGGGGAAGGTCAGGAGAGGGAATCATTTAAATGGTATTTAAATAGAAATGTTGAGGGTGAGGAGAGAACTAAAAGCTTTGAACGTGAAGAAAGGCCTTAAGGAAGAGATGAAAACCTGTGAAGCAAGAGAGAAGAGGAGAGGGAGTGCATTCCAGTGATGGAGGACAGGCTGGCCCTCTACCATGAACATGGAGATATACCATGGCCCACCAAGTTCAAGGTGGTTTGAATGGAACATAGAGGAAGCAAGCAGAGAAGTCTGAAAGGACAATGGAGAGAGAGAGAGTGAGTCAGACAGACAGAGACAGAGAGAGAGGGGCAGACAGACAGAGACAGAGAGAGAGAGATCAGTTCCCAGTGGACTGTGGAGGAGGGGTGAAGTGCTATCGATGCTAACATATGGAATTTCGTATTCATTCTGGTAATAGGGAGCTCTTGAAAATATTTGAGTGCTGACGTTGAAAAAAATGTTGAAAAATTATCTAAGTATATGTTTTGTCAATAAAAAGTTATAATAAAAAAGGGGGGGGGAAATGCAGGGATAAGGCAGGGGGAAATAGGGTTGCATTTCAACCAGATTAATGGTTGTATGAAAACCAGAGATGATGTACTTGAATGTAGAAGCAGAAGACTTTAGAATTGATTCAATATGGAGGGTTGCCTAGACATCTGCCCGGAAAGCTCCCGTCTTTCACAGACTTTCACTTGCGTCTGCCATTCTTTAAAGGGACCACCCCGTAACTACATTCTTACAGAGGCAGCTAGATGGTACAGTGATGAGAGTGATTGCTCTTTGCTAGCTAGTGATCCCCTCCCCAAATAACCTAGTATTTACTTTGTGTATTTATGTTGTGGGCAACTAGGTAGCACAACGGATATAGCACTGGCCTAGAGTCTGCAAGACTCTTCTTCCTGAATTCAAATGTGGCCTCAGACACTGACTAACCATGTCACTCTGGGCAGATCACTTCACCTTGTTTACCTCAATTTCCTCCTTTGTAAAATGAGCCAGAGAAGGAAACTGCCAACCACTGCAGTATTTCTGTCAAGAAAACCCTGAATGGGGTCTCGAAGTGTAGGACTGAACAACAACCATATAACTTATATTTACATATATGCCTGTGTACACATTCTCTTGTCTGATAAACTGGGAACTCCCTGATGATGGGGCCGAGTTGGCTTTGCCTCTCTAGCTACTGGCACCTAGTAGGGACAGGTACTTCGTCAAGGCTTGCTTCCTCATTGCTCACAGGGGCAGTTGTATTGGGGAAGGCATATGGGAGCAATTCCTTTCTTCTGAAATTCCAAGTTCAGCTCTTTACCTTCCCTTCTGTATGACTGAGGTACGTTCCTGCCCTGTGCCAACTCTTTAGCTAACCTTACATCTGCTTTAATGGAAAGAAATGTCTTCATGCACTTTTCATCTTAAGCTCCTCTTAGTGCTAAACTGGCTTTTACTGGTTTAGTAGAGAAGGGGAATTTTTGGCAAACAGATTGTAAAGAAGAAGTTTCTGTCTAAAGGAGGGAAGGGCCTTCCAGATTTTAAAAGCCAAAGGGGGAGATCATGTGATTCTAAGGGACAGAGTAGCTGTTACTGATCTGGAAGGGATTTTCTCTGTGTCCCTAGAAGGGCAAGAGATTGAGATGTGAGCAGGCTTCTCCCACTGTTCTCAAACGGCTAGAAATGGCATTAAAAACTTAGCATTCTGGGAATGCCTTTGCAGGAAAAAGCAAAACACAGCACTTAAGCCTTCCTGGCTGAGGCCTAGCAATGGGGCTTTTTGGCCAGTACTTCCCAATGTGCCAGAATGAGCCTATCTTATGTAGCGGGGGAAGCAAAAATGGGAGTGAAAGCAAGGGTCATAGGGGGGTGTGCGCTATTGGAGGCTGTGTGGTAGAGCAGACCCATCACAGTGCTGGAGTCGAAGGTTAGGGTTGAATTTCTGCTTCTGAGACTTGCTACCTGGGTACCTGTGGATGTGACAACCCCCGGCCTCAATTTGCTTCTCTGTAAAATGAGAGATTAGAGTTAGAGGTGATTCCTTCCTACTTGAAATCTGTGATACTATGAGAAAGTAAGGGAGAAAAACAGCATGTTCCCTGTTGGCCATATGTATGTGTATGTCTGCCTATGTATATATACTCACACAAGTTATTGTTCAGACATTTTTCAGTTTCGTCCAAATCTTTTGTTTATGGTTTTCTTGGCAGTGATAATGGGCTGGTTTGCCATTTCCTTCTCCGGCTTGTTTTACGGAGGAGAAAACTGAGGGAAACAGGGTGAGGTGACATGGCTAGACTTACACAAGTAATAAGTGTCTGAAGCTGGATTTGAACTCGGGTCTTCTTGAGTCCAGTCAGACACCATTTACTGTGCCACATAAGCTGACAGGAACTTTGGGACTCTTCTGGCCATCTTCTTCTCCTTCAGACTAACATCCCATGCACCAGGTGGGCGACAGGAATTGAAAGGGTTCAGGGGAGGCCAGGCAAGTGGCAGCAGGGAACAATTCCCCCTTACGCCATGTTGGTGACAAATAATCACAATGACAACTTGAATAGCAGGACAAGAACAGCACCCCAGAGAGGCAGCTGCCCAGCTCTATTGCTAGCTGTGATTTAGCCCGTTAATTTCCTGTATGCCTGAGGCAGCTGCCCACACACACACACACACACACACATGCACACATGCACACACATATGGCAACACCATCCACACACAGTAATGTGTCACTGCACAGTTATGGCCTGCTAGCCCTCGCCAGTTCACCCATCCTTCTTGCCTGTTATTTGACCCCGAACTACTATCCTCTTGTGATAGCTCTGTCAAACATAGGGTACATAATTTCCCCACTGAGCTCCTCTTTTCCGAATCTCCAGCTCCTCTTAAGGCCCTGCTCACGTGACGTCCATCTCCTGCGGCAAGCCTTGCCTCCAGCCGCGGGATTTTCAGATTCTGTCCTTCCTATTCAAATTGTCACATCTACCCTTGTCTGTTTACATGCCATGACCCACAGCCCCCTCACTAAAATAGAAGCTCTTTAGGGAAAGGATGGGTTTTCCTTCTGCCTTTGTATCCCCCAAGTGCAGCACTTCATTGTGCACCCTGTCCTCACTTATTAAGTGTTCGCTAGATTGGAATAAATTAAATTGCTGGCATTTCCAGCTCAGTCATTTTTTCCAAGGCACATGGCTCCTTCCTTCTTCTTCCACAGCCCTGCCAGGTTCAGATCCACTGAGCAAGCAGAAAGTTTTGAACTTCTTTCAGCTCCACCTTCTACTCTCACTTATCCTCCCCTCTTCCTTACTGGGGACAACCATCCATGGACTAGGCAACAGAGTTGCTGTCTGGGCAGGAAGCAGAAATCTCCCAGGTCTCCTGAAGCTGTGTGACTTGGGGTAGCCATTGTTTAGTTGTTGCTTGTGGTAATGAGGAAGGTAGGCTCATCCGTAGTAGCCACAATGATTCTTCCTTTCTCTTCTTGACTTCTAAAGGGAATGTGACTAGCCGTAAATCTCTGGGGCAAAACGTATGAATATTTTAGTCACTTTCTTCACATAATTTCAAATTGTTTTGCAGAAGAAATAAACCAATTCACAACCATACCGACAGGTTATTAAGCACTCATCTTTCTATAACCTCTCCAACACTGACTATCGCTGTGTTTCATCACCTTTCCTAATTTGCTGGGAACAAAGTAAGATCTCAGAGTTGCCTTGATTTGCATTTTTCTTGTTATAGGTAATAACCTATCGTAACCTGATCATAAAGCTTTGCAATTCTTTTCAAAACTATTCATTAGAGCCTTTAACCACTTGTCTATTGGAAAATGACTTTTAGACTGATATATTTCTGCTAGTTACCTATATGTCTCGGGTATCAGACTCTAATCAATGATAATTTTTTCACAAAGATTTTTCCCTGTTTTACTACTTCCCTTCTTATTCTAGTTACATTACATTGCATGAACAAAAGCTTTTCAATTTCAATAAAATCATTTTATTTCAAAAATTAACAAAATAGCATGATTAATAAAATTATTTATTTTACCTTTTGTAATCACCTATGTCCCTTTTTTGGTTGAGAATCGAGCCCTTAATCAAAGTTGTATCCAAATTTTTGTGGCATTACATTGAATATTCAAATTGCATTTCCATTTTGAATTTATTATGATACATGATGTAAGATGTTGGTCTAAACCTAATTTCTTCCATAATGATTTTCAGTTTTCCAAGAAATATTCAAGTCATATAGAGAGAGGCTTTTCCCAGGTAAGAGAAATAGATGATAGATAGATAGATTATACACTGGTTTATTGAGTTCACTTAATTCTGAGTTATCCTTATATAATATGTTGCATTGATTCGTTTCTATTTTTTATTAACCAGTACCAAATAGGATTTTTCTAGGTTATACTTATACATTCATTTTTTTACATCTTTCCATATTAGAAAAAAGGAAAAAAACATGAGAAAGCAAAAAAAGAAGAAAAAAAGATAAAAAGAGTGTGCATTGATTCACATTCAGTCTCCATGGGTCTCTCTCTAAATGTGGATGGCATTTCCCATCCAGAGTTTATTGGGAATACCTTAGATCAGTGAATTGCTAAAAAGAGCCAAGTCTATCATAGTTGATCATCACGCAATCTTGTTGTTTACAGTGTTTTCCTGGTTTTGCTCACTTCACTCAATATCAGTTCACGTGAATCTTTCCAAGCTTTTCTAACATCAGCCTATGTATCATTTTTATAAAACAATAATATTCTATCACTTTCATATACCTTAACTTATTCAGCCATTCCCCAATTGAAGGGCAAATCGTTTGGATGATTACTGTTTTATAATACAATTTGGATTGTGGGAGTTTTATTCCTACTGTCTTCCTTCTTTTTCATTGTTTCCCTTGAAATTCTAGGTCTTTAGTTCTAAGTCAATTTTATTATCATGTTTTTTTAACTTCATCAACTATCCCCTGGTAGTTTCATCTGAATAGGATTCATCTGATAGCATGGCCACCTTTGGATGCAAACATAGGGGGACCAGTGATATGTAAGAAGTGAGCTCTGAGATATTAGGGTGAAGTGTTTAGACTTTGTTCCTGCAATATCTTTGAAGTAATATTCCTTTGTAATTCCTTTTGCTAATTGATGGTTAGTGGCTAAATGAAACTGGAAGTGGGACAGTATCCCCTACTGGCTAATAGTGAGAACACAGTTGAAGAGATACCTCCCAAACCCTCTAGGTAGCCTAGCAAGCTGAGGAGAAGATGGTGCAACCTGGCTTCAGGCAAGAGAGGGCAGAATGCACTAGCTACATGTAAATAAATACTTATCCTTTGTCAAAAGCTTTTTCTGAATCTAGTGATATAATCGCTGGGTTTGAGATATTTTGTTTTTAATGCGATTAATTAGGTTACTTGTTTTCCTGATGTTGAACTGTCCTCCTGTCCTTGGTGCGAATCTAACTTGATCATACTGAATGATTTGTCGTTTGACTTGCTGAAATCCTGTGCCAAGATTTTGTTTAAAATTTTTGAATTATTATTCAGCACTGACGTTGGTCTGTACTTCTTTCCTCCCTTCCCTGGTTCAGGCATAAGGACTATATTTGTCTCATAAAAGGCTTTTGATAGGATATGACTTTCTCATTCTCTTGAGCGTCATTTGTATAGTATGGGCATTGATTATTTTTTTTAAAAAACTTTGAGAATTCTTACATAGATCTATCTGGACTGGAAAATATTTTCTTACTAGTTCCTTTAAGTTTAGTTCAATTTCCTTTTTGAAAAGTAGAATATGCATACATACATACAAACATACACATATGTACACATGTGTGCATATACATACACACATATACATATCATGAATCCTTAATATTTTTGAAGGGCCCAGATGAGTCCTTGTCTCAGTTACGGCTAGGCTGGGATTCTGAAGGCCACTCCTTGCTCCTTAGAGACTTGGTGCTGAGATGGCTACAGCCCTGGATGGTAAAATTCCAGGATGTGGTGAGTCCCTCCTAACCTTTTAAAATTCCCCCAGTCTTTCACTTGTAATAAAAACCAAATGCAGAGTCAAGGACCAAGACTCTTCCAGTGAGCCAAGTGTATGAGAAAGGAGAAGGCCCCAAGACATTTCCTCTGAAACCATTCCCTGTAATTTTCTCTTAACTCAGCTCTTTTATATTTTTGTGGGTAATCCTCTCTTTTGAGGGGAGGGGAGGAATTATCCAGTGTGTAGCTGCATATAGTAGATTCTAATTATTTTCTTTTTTTTCCTCTGTTGTGATTTTACCTTGTTCATTTTTTTTGAATTTTGTGAACCGATTTTGTTTTCTCCTTTTTCATTAAGCTGACTAAAGATTTATAGTCTAGGGAGGCAGTTCCCTTGACGGGTCCCATTCACAACTTGTGAGTCAGCTAGTATCTCTGCTTTGGGCTTAGTGGAGTCTGGTGTTTGATGTAATGCTTGATGAATTAGAATGCATAAGGATTTTTTTCTTGTTGGGCTTCTCTCTACCTGTGGCACATCCTTTTTCTGGAGAGTTACAAGGCCCGGAGAAGGCAATCAAGCTGGCCATGTGACCCAGCGGTCTTTGCTTAATATCTGATTGCTCTTTTTGTGCACTCAGCATTCATAAATGAATGGCTACCGTTTCAACAAACTGCCAGCGGCTTTTCGGAATTCAGAGCTGCCCTATTCCTCATGCCTATGATCATTTTGACCTATCGTGTAAGTAAAGAGTAGAAAGCAGAGGGAAGAAGCAAACAACACACTTATGCTAGAGGACAGGGCCATTATTTGCCTGCTGACCTGAACACTTTCCTGGGGACCACCCTGGCAAGGCAGCTAGATGGTGCAGCCAGTGGAGTTGTTCATCTAGAATGAGGAAGACGAGTTCAAATCCAGCCCCAGATATTTCCCAGCTCTGTAACTGGCCAGGCCATTTAACCTCGCTTCAGTTTCCTTGTGTGTACAATGGGAATAATAACAGCAACTATCCGGCAGAGTTGTTTTAAGGATCAAATGAGGTAATATTTGTAAAGTGCTTAACACGGTACCTTGGCTGTGCTTAGGTGCTGAGTAAAATGATTGTTTCCTTCCCTTTGGCCTTTATTGTTTGTCGAGCTATAGCTTCAGTTTACCCTCCGGTGGCGGCAGCAATACTGATGTTATCAACATCCTGACTGCCATTTTGTGGCCCTTTAAGGTTCATAAAGCATACAAGTTATCTCATAAGCCCCATAGCAACCCTAAGAGATTCATTGTGAGTATCAAATGAGATGATCTTTACAAAGGTTTACCATAGCCCTTGGCACATAGTAGGTGCTAGAGAAATGCTTTTTCCTTTCTCCTTCTCCCCTTCTGAGGTAATTGGATCTCATGGCAGTTAAGTTACCCATGAGTAAGTTTCAGAGGAAGAATTCAAACTTAGGACTCCTGGACTCTGGATTCCATGTGCTCTTAGTTTACATTTATGTAATGCTTCAAGGTTTGCAAGCACTTCACAAATTATCTCAATGGATCACAGTGGTCCTGGGAAGTAAATACTATTGGTCAAGAAACTGAGGCTGAGAGAATTCAATTGACTTGTCCCGGGAGACACAGCTACTATGTGTCCGAGGCCAGATGTAACTCCAGACACCGTGCTCCCAATTGCCTCCACATAGGGCTTTTCCATCCCTTCATGTTGCAAATTTCTTGAGGACAGAGACTTTGGCTCATAGTTTTCTCATATCCCCCACAGCACAGAACGGTAGCATTCGGTTTATGCTCGTTGAATGAAGAAAGGAATGATTGACTGTCTTACTCTTCCCCTAAATTTCTCTGCTTGTAGCAGGGGAATAAACCTGCCTGCCCTCTTTCAGTGGGATTGAGTGAGAATGAATGTGATTCTCAGTGTGTTGGCTCATCTTTCTTCTCAGAAGCCCTATGTGCATGGCATTTAAATGGAAGACAATAGGAATGCCAGTAACGATGGCATCCTCTTCATACCTGAGCTTTTCCAGCTTTCTCCTTTTTCTTCAATAGAGACAAACAGCTCCCTTGCTTTCCCCTAGAGGAGCCAAAAGTTAGGCATATTTCGAACAAACTAGTTGAAACTTTAAAAAATGTTCCACCCAGGGATGTTCCGTTCTTATCTAAATAATGTTCAAAAGCATCCCCTTCAGCAGGATTAGTCAGTCCCTAGCATCTCTGGTGAATCAGAAAACAAAGAAACTGGGTTCTCATTAGACTTCTTAGAGAAATGACACACGCTGTGTGGGGGCCGTGTGTGAGGGAGGGGGAGTGATAACAGTGGTAAAGATTGGCCTTTTTGCCTCTCTGAAGGCTAATAGCCTGAGTCGTCACTAGTGTTCACCTCTTTGAGATAGTGTCTTAAAATATTTGCATTGAGCATCCATCTTTAAAGCCTGCCCAAGTGCTTCTCAGAATGTATTTGCCGCAGCAAGTTATTTTCCGTGTATCCAACACATATGCTCGGCAATAGTAGAGGACACTTTCTAGAGGAACATTGGCAGGAAAAGAGCTTGAAAGCTGTCTAAAGACTGCAGAATCCATGAAATTGCTGACATGAAAGACTGTGTTATATACTGTACTACTCTTGATCTGCTTTTCAAAGGAAGAAATTAAAACCATATTTCCACAGGCTGCAGACTTTGATTACAGGAAGGATACACTTGTTAACAATCTGCTACAAAACCCCTTCTTGCACCTTCTCCTTTGCGTTCATTTGGTGGCAGAGGTTTCCAGAGAAGGAGAAATGTCTGGAATGAAATGTACCATTTCTGGAGAGCAGGTGAGGGGACCAGAAGCATGGGACTGAAAAATAGAATGGAGTTGGGGAGAATAACTAGAGGTTCCCAAAGTTAGCAGTGGCAACAAAAATTTGGAAGGATCAGTGACGGTAGGGGAACATGTTCAATCAGGATTTCTAAGTCTACACTGTCTTGTGTCCGACCGGATTAGACCAGAGAAGGATGGACTCTCAGAGTGGCCGTTATCATTCTTGCCGCCGCTGTTGTCATTAGACCACCCTCTCTGTGTGACATCTCTGGTGTACTGGCAGTCGTCAGTAAGAGCTCCAAGCCCCAAAGGCTCAGTGAGATCTTGTGTGGATGTCGTCTTCTTGAAATCGAAGACAACCGGCAATAATCAGAGTTCTCAGCTCTTCTATTCCAGGGCTCTGATAAGAATGGATATTTTTGTTATTAGACCTTCTTGGATTTCTTATTTGAGTCAAAGCAGTATAAAATAAGATTAATAGTCCTTCCTACTTCAGCAGGAAAATAGCTGGGAATACTCAATACTCAAATGCATGTATGATTCTCTAGGATCTGGATATTTCCTCTTCATTTATATTTCTTGCAGCCCATGTGTGGCTGCCTCCCCTGTCTGACTCTCGTTTATGTCATCCCATAACTTCACCATGGGAAGTCTGTTTGGGGGAACCATCCTCTTTTTTTTCTTGAGATCACCAGGATACTTAAGGGACACATTGCAGTCCAGCCATTACTCTTACTGTATCCTGATGATCAAGTTTTCTTCTTCTGTTTTTGCTTATTGATTTCCTTATAGAATCTCAGAGTTGGAAAAGACCTCAGAGGCCTTCTTGTCTAACCTCTACCTGAACAAAAATCCTGGGACCTGAATCCACCGTACAAGATATCCTCTGAAGGGTCATCGAGCATCTGCTTTAAGATCTAGCCTGAACCTAAACCAGGTAGGCTGAAAACAGAGAAAGAAAATTATAGACCAATCTCCCTAATGAATATTGATGCTAAAATCTTAAATAAGATATTAGCAAAAAGACTACAGAAAATCATCTCCAAGATAATACACTATGATCAAGTAGGATTTATACCAGGAATGCAGGGCTGGTTCAATATTAGGAAAACTATCAATATAATTGGCCATGTTAATAACCAAATTAACAAAAACCATATGATCATCTCAATAGATGCAGAAAAAGCATTTGATAAAATCCAACATCCATTCCTATTAAAAACACTTGAGAGTATAGGAATAAATGGACTTTTCCTTAAAATAATCAGCAGCATCTATTTAAAACCATCAGTAAGCATCATATGTAATGGAGACAAACTGCAACCATTCCCAATAAGATCTGGAGTGAAACAAGGTTGCCCACTATCACCGTTACTATTTAATATTGTATTAGAAACGCTAGCTATAGCAATAAGAGCTGAGAAAGAGATTAAAGGAATAAGAATAGGCAATGAGGAAGCCAAATTATCACTCTTTGCCGATGACATGATGGTATACTTAGAGAACCCCAGAGATTCTGCTAAAAAGTTATTAGAAATAATCCACAACTTTAGCAAAGTTGCTGGTTATAAAATAAACCCACATAAGTCATCAGCATTCTTATATATCACTAACAAAATCCAACAGTCAGAGTTACAAAGAGAAATTCCATTTAAAGTAACTACTGATAATATAAAATATTTAGGAATCTATCTGCCAAGGGAAAATCAGAAACTTTATGAGCAAAATTACAGACCACTTTTCACACAAATTAAGTCTGATCTAACCAATTGGAAAAATATTAAATGCTCTTGGATAGGGCGAGCAAATATAATAAAGATGACAATATTACCTAAACTAATCTATTTATTTAGCGCTATACCAATCAGACTCCCAAAAAACTATTTTAATGACCTAGAAAAAATAACAACAAAGTTCATATGGAAAAACAAAAGGTCAAGAATTTCAAGGGAATTAATGAAAAAAAAATCAAATGATGGTGGCTTAGCTGTACCAGATCTAAAATTATATTATAGAGCAGCAGTTACCAAAACTATTTGGTATTGGCTAAGGAATAGATTAGTTGATCAGTGGAATAGATTAGGTTCAAGGGATAAAACAGTCAACAAATATAGCAACCTAGTCTTTGACAAACCCAAAGATCCCAGCTTTTGGGATAAGAACTTACTGTTTGATAAAAATTGCTGGGAAAATTGGAAACTAATATGGCAGAAACTAGGCATTGATCCATACTTAACGCCGTACACCAAGATAAGGTCAAAATGGGTTCATGACCTAGGCATAAAGAATGAAATTATTAATAAATTAGAGGAACATAGGATAGTTTACCTCTCAGACCTGTGGAAGGGGAAGGTCTTTATGACCAAAGCAGAACTAGAGATCATTACTGATCACAAAATAGAAAATTTCGATTATACCAAACTGAAAAGTTTTTGTACAAACAAAACTAATGCAGACAAGATTAGAAGGGAAGCAATAAACTGGGAAAATATTTTTACAGTCAAAGGTTCTGATAAAGGCCTCATTTCCAAAATATATAGAGAATTAACTCTAATTTATAAAAAATCAAGCCATTCTCCAATTGAAAAATGGTCAAAGGATATGAACAGACAATTCTCAGATGAAGAAATTGAAACTATTTCTAGTCATATGAAAAGATGCTCCAAGTCATTATTAATCAGAGAAATGCAAATTAAGACAACTCTAAGATACCACTACACACCTGTCAGATTGGCTAAGATGACAGGAAAAAATAATGATGATTGTTGGAGGGGATGTGGGAAAACTGGGACATTGATGCATTGTTGGTGGAGTTGTGAACGAATCCAACCATTTTGGAGAGTAGTTTGGAACTATGCTCAAAAAGTTATCAAACTGTGCATACCCTTTGATCCAGCAGTGTTACTACTGGGATTATATCCCAAAGAGATTATAAAGAAGGGAAAGGGACCTGTATGTGCACGAATGTTTGTGGCAGCCCTTTTTGTAGTGGCTAGAAACTGGAAACTGAATGGATGTCCATCAGTTGGAGAATGGCTGAATAAATTGTGGTATATGAATATTATGGAATATTACTGTTCTGTAAGAAATGACCAACAGGATGATTTCAGAAAGGCCTGGAGAGACTTACACGAACTGATGCTGAGTGAAATGAGCAGGACCAGGAGATCATTATATACTTCAACAACAATACTATATGATGACCAGTTCTGATGGATCAGGCCATCCTCAGCAACAAAATCAACCAAATCATTTCTAATGGAGCAGTAATGAACTGAACTAGCTATGCCCAGAAAAAGAACTCTGGGAGATGACTAAAATCCATGACATTGAATTCCCAATCCCTATATTTATGCACACCTGCATTTTTGATTTCCTTCACAAGCTAATTGTACAATATTTCAGAGTCTGATTCTTTTTCTACAGCAAAATAACGTTTTGGTCGGGTATACCTATTGTGTATCTAATTTATATTTTAATATATTTAACATCTACTGGTCATCCTGCTATCTAGGGGAGGGGGTGGAGGGGGTAAGAGGTGAAAAATTGGAACAAGAGGTTTGGCAATTGTTAATGCTGTAAAGTTACCCATGTATATATCCTGTAAATCAAAGGCTATTAAATAAAAAAAAATAAAAAAAAAGATCTAGCCTGAAAGGATCATAGATGGAACTGACCCACTGAGACCACCTGAGTCTACTCTTTCCCCCCATCTTATCTTGAGGGAGTATCCACTCTGTATTGAAGCAGCTCATTCCACATGTTGACACCCTTCTTTATAATATGTCACAGCCTGTAATTCTCCATTGCTCTTTGATTCTCCATTTTAATTCTTCAAAGACTGCATTGCTTCATCCCTCACAGATACTGCCAGAAGAATATTGACATTCAAAATGTGGGCTATTGATTCAGAGAGAAGCTTGGGCTCATTAAAATAATTCTGCAGTTTCCCAAAGGCAATTCAGCCCACTATCCTCTTACTCAACACCGGGGTCCAAGGCTTTGTCCCCTTGCAGAATCCGCCTGATATATACTGATGGATTAGCTTTAGAGGTTGCCAATTAAATTACATATCGGAGTCTGGACAGCAGACATCCTTGAACCCCTTGGTTTTCCTGTGTGGTCAATTAGGCCAAATTCCCTAACATGGTTGTGGATCTCATTTAGAAAATTTCACAACATTTTAGGGCGTGAAGCAATCAGCACACTGTCATCTATAAATAGGAGAATTGTGGTGACCTCACCAAGTATGGAGAACCCTTCCTTAACTTTGCTTCTGCATTAGATTTCCTCCGTGACAGTGGCAGGCGCTTTTAGCATAAAAAGGACATCTCTCTCTGTTTTGTGCTTCATTTAATATTAATGCTCAGAAGCCCACAGACCAGGTTCTAGCTGTGTTTTTTATTTCTTTCAAGGCATTTTACAAAACTGGGATGTATGCACGGAAGATACCTTGCCCTTTGGGAGATATTTTGCTTTACTGAATCAAATGTGTTACATTCAAGAAACCATCAGCCCAGTGGGTTCATGTGGCCATCTTTCAGTCAACTGAATGATGCTAAAGATGTGGTTGGCTGTGGATTATTGCTTGTGAAAGCCTCCTTCTAATAAATAACCTCCTTGGGAATGGTCTTAATGCATGTATAGATATGTATATGTATAGATAATGTCCTAAAATTTGGATAGGTAGGAAAATAAGCCCCTGGCTCAGCACTTAGTGATGTTCACTTGGTCGGACTCTAACTTGTCAATGTGTCTTTAAACTCAGCAACAAGAACTGAACACATCCATATGTGGAGGCCCAAGTCCAGCGGGGCCCTTTCCAAGTGAGACTGGCCAAATCACAAAAAAAGAAAGGAAAATTTGAGTCATGAAACCTTGGAAAGAAACATAGTGATCATACTTCTCTCCATCTTTTGTAGGGAAACATTTGGTGTCCCATAGCGTGGGTGGAAAGGAGAAAAAGTCCCAGGAGTGGATGAGCAAAAGAGAGTTCAGGAAAGGAGGGAGACAAGGCCTGAGCATTTCTTGATTTTTCTGTTTTACCTCAGACCTAGTGACTTTTCATCTTTTCCCCAGCAAATCCCCAAGAGAAGTATAGCTCATGTTTGTCTAGTGCCTAGACTATCCCTTGTACTTTTGGAGTAAAATGTCACAGATTGAATTGAATCGAAATTCACTTGTGCTACAACAGTCACAGTGACCACAAAGAGTCATGGACATTGGGGCATCGGCTGATTCACTGGGATGAGATATTTCTTGACAAGGAGAGCTTTTTCAAAGCAGAAGGGGCTGCCTTGGGAGGTCGTGACTTCCACCTTTGTGGGAGAGTGGGTAGAATCTTCAAGCATACAGTGGATACCCGCTTGTCAGGTATGTTGTTCAGCTCGAAGGTGATGAAATGAGGTCCCTTCCTACTCGGACCCTGTGATTCTCTGGTCAAGGATCAGAGATTCTGAATGACAGAGACCTTACAAACCATAGAATCCAAGGGTTTTAGCTCCCAAGGAGGCCACAGATAGTTTTCAGGAAGGTCATGAATCTGAAGAGGAAAAACAAATTACATCTTTACTTGAATAGAATTGGTTCCCATAGTAGTCCTGTGTGTTTGATTTGATCCTTTTAAAAACCCGATTCTGAGAAAGGGCCTGTAGGCTGCACCAGGTGAGAGCCAAAGAGTCCTGTCATGCACACATGCACAAAAACATACATACACACATACACACACACATCCGGACCGACGTCAAGGATCTCTCATTGTCCAATCTTCATTTTACAGATGTGTAAACAGCCTCAGAGGGGTGGATTTTCTGGCACATTGGGTCATGTTTCACAGAGGCGTGGCAAGGAAGGTGAGCCTTTGGCAATGGCATGGCAAGAAAGAACGGTCCCACTCCACATCTATACTGAAAGCGGTTCTTGGCAGGCACTTTAGGTTCTCATGTAAAAGTATGCATTGTATGGGGGATTGATTAATAGGATAAAAGACAACTAACAAACTAGCTTCCAGATGAGGAAAAAGTTCAGACACAAAACCACCAAGTATTCTTCCTGAAACTGATAATGGGCCACCATCTCAGAGCCATGTGGACAGAAGAGATTTATGTCTGAATAGAGGAAGAGGTTGTTACATGGGAAGGGGGATGGGGAGGAAGGCAGGGACGCAAGTAAACCCTTCCTACCAGGTGCCAGAATCAGCATTCCCTTTTTCGAACAATTCATTGGAATTGCAATCACGTGGGACGTGTGTAGATGGAAATCAGATTGAAAGGTGCCAGGAATGATGTCGGATCCCCCTGGGAGAAATGATTGACAGTGACACCGGATTCCACAGCTGCCGCAGGTCCATTTAAGAGGAAACCTTCTTATCGTGACCTGCAGCTGAATTAGTGGTAGAGCCCTGAGGGCAATGCCCTCAACTGCCTGGGCAGTGACCCCAAGAGGCAAGCAGGGCTGCTTCGCAACTGATCAAAGGGAAACAGACTCAGGCTGCATCCAGCAGCCATTCCCTGACCCGGTGTCTTCTCCCCACATATTGGCTAGTCTTTTTTTTCCCCTTCAAAAGCAATTGGAACCAGTAATTAGCTAGTCCAAATGTTTCTCATATAATTGCAAACAAGCTATAACAGCTTTAAAATTCTGTGACAAATGAATAATGTTAGTGACGATCGACGCCATTTATAAAGCATTTTAAGGTTTACAAAACACTCTACAAATGTAATCTCATTTGAACCTCACAACAGCCCCGGCATGTAGGTGCGATTATTTACATTTGAGAAAATTGAGTCAGACAGAGGTTATGTGACTTGCTCAGGGTCACAAAGCTAGTGTCTGAGGTAGAATAACTGAGCTCCACATTTAATACCTAATTGCTTCATGAGAAAAGCATGTGTGATCGCAAGACAGCATACCAAGATTCCAAAGTGCCTGTCAACTTTGAACTGAGGGAGGCACAATTAGGTGGTGTGCGCCAGGCAAGTCAAACTACCAAGAGGCTCCAAACTACCAAGTCACCCCCTCAGACCTGGAGGGAGAAAGCCCAAGACCCCGAGCCCAAAGGTCCCAGGAATAGCCACACTCTCCTCTTACCACCGTAGGCAGCTCTTCCCACCATAGACAACTGGCTCTGGGTGCCAACATCCAGAGAATCGACCCCACTGAGATGTGATCTGGCTAAGCCCTCCATACCACCTTGGCAGCTATAGCTACTAACCATCTGGAAAAGGAAGTTCCTGCCACAAAAGTTCTTGGTGCTTTTGAAATCTCAAAGGAGAAGCAGTTATCTGTGAAAATTACTTCAAAGAAGGTGTCTCACTACCTGCTTTGTTATTGCACCCTAAGGATCAAGGGACATTTCAGTACAACTTGTTACTGAAGTCTTGGCTATCCGTCACTTCCCCCAATAGACCATAAGCTTCTTGAAGGTGGGAGGCAACTTTGTTTTTCCATGTGTCTCACTGGCATTAAGTGTTTCCCACATATTAAATGCTTGAAGAAGCTATCGTTAATTTACTCGTTCATCTATCCATTCATTCTCTGAGCCTCTTTTTCCTTCTCATAAAAATCAGAAGTTGGGTTAGATTATCCCAAAGCCCATTCGGACTCTCACAGTCTATAATTTTGTGACTCGGCAAGTCATTGCAGGCTCCTTTCTTGTCACCTTGGCTTTTCCCCAGAATAACCTCCCAAAGAAGAGCTTAGACACAAGCTTCGATGAAAATTCATACCCAAGCACCAGACTTACAGAGCTCAAATTCATCACACAAGTTCAAAACAATGACTCTAAATTGGGATTCCTGTTAAGGTTCGACTCCTGGCTCTGGGGACAAAAACAAATCCCCTTTTCAACAAAAAACATTTGACTGAGCACCATTCCTGGCTGCATTGTTCAACTACAGAAGGACTTCTTTCTCCACTTATAGACATATAAGCCTGGGTATGGACAGTGATGTGCATAAATGGCATACCACAGCCACTGGCACTGCTTACAACACAGCTGCTCCTTTTTTGGCCTTTTTTCTCATATTTTTATTTGCATAGTGGTCCCTCTCAAATGCTTTATTGGCATATATAAATCATACTCTGCTTGACAGGTGTTCCATTTTTTATTTTCAAAACACATGCATAGAAAATTTTCAACATTCACCTTTGTCAAATCTTATGTAGAACAGAACGGAGCTTCTTAAACTTTTTCCACTCATGGCCCTTTTTTTGCTCAAGAAATTTTTACGCAGCCCCAGGTAGATTGGTGTATAAAATAAGTATACAAGTCAAACATTTGCTGATAATAAAGTATAAAGAAATTTCTTTTAAAACAATTCTTCGGTATGTATATATATATATGTGTGTATAAAACTTTATTATTTGTTAAAGAGGAAAGCAGATTTGCACACTACTGCAAAGGATATGCTTGTTTATTGTTACATCTAGAATGAAATCTTGGTGGAATATTTGATACCTTTTACTGGTGCCAATTTTTTTTGCAATTCCCACATTCAGTTACATGACCCCATCTGGGGTTGTAACCCACAGTTTCAGAAGCCTTGGGTTGGTGATGGTGGCCATGGGGGAAATGGACATTGGCTGCTGGGGATGAAGTAGATTATCTAGGAAAAAAATATCTTGGGAACCCTAGTTACAAGTCTCTGGGTGGGGGGGAGGGCAGCTATGTGGTGCAGTGGATAGAGCACCAGCCCTGAAGTCAGGAGGACCTAAGTTCAAATCTGATCTCAGACACTCAATGCTTCCTAGCTGTGTGACCCTGAGCAAGTCACTTAACCCCAGATGCCTCAGCAAAAAACAAAGCTCTAGAGGACAGAGCACTTTCTATGCTAATTTGGCTTTCTTTCACTGCTCTAGTTAATGAGGATTATTAAAGTGTAAAGGCTGATGAGTGGCTCCCCTGTTCTGTACCATGAAGCCTCTCCAGAAACACTTGTGAGCTTCTGATCTAATTCATCCCCTAAAGCCAGAAATCCCATTTCCTCCACTGCTGTCCATTGCTCTGACCAGTGGTGGTGACTGTGGTATGCCATTCACAGAAACCACTGTCCACTCTGGAGTTAGATGGCTGTACAGGTCAAGTGGGAAGGAAAAAAACTCAAACAATTATCTGGATTAATTGAAATCTCTCCCCCCAAATCTTGACATTTGGGACTCATTTGTTTGGGTAGTACGGGTGGGAATATTCCTGTGATTGATGGAATTCTAGAATGTCAGAGCCGGAAGGATCTTAGATTAGCTAGTCAAATCCCCTCATTTTTGCACTCCATGTTATTCGTCTGGATGCCCAAGTCACCCTCTGGCAGCAGTCGGAGCACTTAACCTTAATTCTTTCTGGCCAATATGAGAAAACTTGGTAGATTTCAACATCGCTCTTAATTACATGGTGCTCACGTCCGTGCCATCCAGCTCTGGGGGCAAGCGCTGCCTAAGAACATTTCCGTGGCCATATGAATGATGGCCAGAACTGGGGTGGGAATTTGACAAGAGGGTTTTAATGTGAAGAGAGAGGTTGGGGAAATGGTGTTTGAGTTTTGGACAGCCCCTGTGACTCTCCATCTGCTTTGGCAGGACAGTGATATTAAGGCAGCTTAGGTCCTGTGGGGGAAACCTACACAGATCTCTCTGGTAGTAAAGGGACCAGGCTACAGTTAAATGAGCACAGTAAATAGTGAGGCAGGAAGTAGCGATCTGACTGCCGAGCAACAAAACCAAAGTCTGCTGTTGTTTTGCTTTTTCAACTGGTGCCATTTTCCAGAGAGATCTCCCTTCCTGAATTGGATTAGTGTGCAGTTGACCCACACCAGGACTCTGAGAGTGGAAAGTCCTGAATGAAAGTCCTTGCTCTGCTCCCATCTGGAAGTAACAGGGAGCTGACTTTTGGTGCTTTTGTCCTCACCCCACAGTTGGGAGGATTAAGAAGGGACCCCAAGGGCGCCATGCTGTGAAAGGCCAGGGGTTGGGCTTTGCAGTTGATATCTCCTGTTTGCTTTATCACCTTGATAAATGATTTTCCACAATGACATCAGAGATGGAAGTAATTCACTGAGCTAGAACCCACCTCTCTCCCAGTGGATGGGGAGGACCAGGAGGACACCACCCATTGGTGGGAACACAAATCCATACCCCTAGACTGAAGAGAGCTCTAAGAATCTCTGTACCAGCCGTTCAGTGCTAAGGTTAAAAGCTTGCTGGAAACAGACTTCTGATTTGTCACTCAACTAGTAGGTACTTCTAAAGTACCTATTATGTGTCAGTCACATCACTAAACAGTGGGGATTCAAAGGCAAAACAGACCTCAGTTTCCTCCTCTGACACATGAGGGGCTTGAACTGTCGAATTTCCAAGGGCTCTTCCACCTCTATCTTTCTGTGATCTCAGATTTTTCCAGCTTTGTTTTGAGCCAGATTTTCTTGCAGGCTGGCCAGCAGTAGGTCCCTGGTTAATACTCAATGGCCAAAATACCTTACTTTGCAATGTGCAAGAGTTTTCATGATGACTAACTCGTATCCTGAATTGAACCATACTGCTCCCTTGCCCCACTTCTGCCTTCTTTCTGCCTCCAACTCTCCCAAAGCCCTGCCTGGTCAAAGTTTCTCTGGGGTAGGATTCCTCTGCTCTCCCCATGAGGTCAGACTTTACCATCAGAGCCAACATCTTTACAGCTCTTTAGTATGCAAAATTAAGTTTCCACATCAATTCCCCAAAATAATAAATGTCACCCAGCTACTCTCTAACTTAATTTGATATTATAGAAAATGAAAAATAAATAATTGATCTGAAGAAATCTCCAGCTGCGTCATGTAAGAGTCAGCTTTCATTTGGGGCACGGGACATTGGTGGCAGCTCTAAACTAAATTCCCTTGTAGGTAATTATTTGAAGAGTGCTTTTGATGTGTGTGTTTAGCACATACAGAATGCGATCAATGAATCATTTGTTGTTGTTTCATACCTTAAGACAATAGGCAAGAAAACATGTCAAGGATTGCACACTCACATTAGTTTCTTTAGATCAGGAAGAATTTTAATTGCGTCTCTACTGGTTTCATGCTTGGAAGAAATCCTCAGTGGTCTAGATGGGCAGAAAAATAGGGTTTTGGTTACCATAAATAATGATTTTTATTTTCCTGAAAGGATATTCAAGTGTGTAGTTAACATAGACATTGATCGGTCTTTCCTCGTTAACTGAGCCCAGAGATCCAAAGTTAAGCTGGGAGGATTGAAACCAGGATCAACAGACAGAGAAGGAAATAATCTCCTTCCAACTTAATGACTCCAACCCCCACGGGGTCTCTCTTCTCTGATGTCCTCTTGCTCCAAAAAGTTAATCACTATCATTCTCCCTTTTTGTGTATGTTTCTGTGCTTCCTTAGGACTGGGGGGGGGGGGCGTTGTGCTGTATCTCATACTTCTTTGAATGACAGATTTGGGATTGACTCAGATAACATAAAAGTTAATAGAGGAAAATGTAAAGCTTTATACTTAGAAATTTCAGTGAACTGCAAGCTCATTGCAGATCAATGATGGCCACCTCAAAATCCATTGAAATCTTAGGGTGCATCAATAGGGCCGTGATGCTTAGACTTAGGGTAGTAAAAGTCCTGTGGACTTAATCTGATAGAAAGGAGGGTCTCATCCTGGGGGCCACATTTGAGGTAGTATCCTGATAAGCTTCAGGATAACCTTGATGCTAAGGTCCTGGACTGCAAGGAATGCTTCGATCACTTGAAAGACCAGGGAAGGTTGGAGGTTTACAAAGCACTTAACCTGCAGTGTCTGTTATTTCATCCTCGGAAGAGCTCTGTGACTATTATGCACATTCTCCAGATGAGGGAATTGGCAAAGAGAAAGACTGGAGGGAACCTGAAGACTGTATCCAAGTATATGAAAGTGTCATGTGAAGGGCAGAGAAGACTTCTGTCTGACTCGGGGGCAGAACCAGGAACAGAGGCTAGGAACTACAAAGAGCCACGTTTAGGCGAGATGACCAGACAAGCATCTTCACAACTAGGATGGCCCCAAAGTGGGATGGTCTGCCTGGGGATGTGATGGGTTTCGACTAAGCAGGGGCTAGGGTTACCATTAATTGCCTATCTTGTAGGGGGGGATTCTTGGTCAGGCATAAGTTGGAAGGCCTTTGGGATCACTTCTCTGACCTTCTGTGATTTTACACAAGGTACAAAGTAGCACTCAGTGAATCCTGTTGATTGACTCAGTCATACATTTATATTCTTGATCTGCTCTGTGTGGCCCTAATTTCATTAGTTTTGTGAAGCTATGAGGTGATTCATTTCCTAAGTCTCACACTTGCCAAACTATGGTTTCCTTTAGAATTTGACAGCAGTTCTGATAAAGAATTGGGCCCAGAGTTCATAGCCTCAGTTTACTGATTATGTAGAAACAGATAATAATGACTCCCAAGTCTTCCACACAGCATCATCATGGAGGTCCAAAGTGCCTAGACATATTTTAAGTGCTTGGTAGCCCTCGTACCACAGCAATGAGCCCTTTTCTTAAAATAAGAAAAGGCTAAAGAAACCTGAGATTCTTTTTAACCTCTGGGAGAAAGTCAAAGAATGACTTTTATGCCTTAAATATGTGAAAGATTTTTATAGAATTATATATTTTGGTAGCTAGGAGAGACCTCAGAAGTCATTTAGACCATACTTTTCACTTTGGATTAGAAAACTTAGTCCAATGATAAATGGCTTGTTCAGTATCACATAGGTCATTAGTGACTGAGCTGTCCTAGGGAATCTGGGCCTCCTGAAGTTCAGTCCAGAGCATTTCCCATTCTACCTTGCTAATAAGGAAGATCGGCATTATATTGAACATGATTACTTCTTTGTCCTTGTGCCCATCCCCATTTGCTCTTAAATGGAGACTATACATTTCCCATTTCCTTTGGTATTTCAATGACATCGGAAGGGATTTAGAGTTGCTATGAAGAAGGCAAGCGGGAGGTTATTGTGGCAAGGACAACCTTCTTTCTCTCTGCCCTTCTGATGTACCTCCAGAGGTCATACTGTGGCTCCCCTAACTTCTACTGCTTTGGAACCTTTGTGCCCTCACTACCTTGATTCTTTAGTGAGCGTGGGTGGGAAGGCCAACTCACATGACCCATTATATCTAGCCAGCCCCAACCATGCTTCATATTCTACCTCAGCCATCATCAAACCAACTAACTCCTATTGCAGCCTCCTTTCCCACCTCACTGCCTTAATCAACTCCTCCACAGTTTAATTTACCATCCTGATGATTTTCCACACTAAAAAATCCCCACCAAATAACATCCCCTAAATCCTTATTCTTTTCCTCAACGTATCATTTTCTCTTATTAGAACGTAAGCTTCTACTCTGAGGGAATAAGTATGGACACTGAGGAAACAAAACTAGCAGATGATATAATGATGGTTTACTCTCTAAGTAGTTCTCTAAACTAGTCAAATCAATGAAGAACTTCAGCAAAGTTGGAGGATATAAAATAAACCTACAGAGATCACCAGCCTTTTCTATATATTGCCAACAAAACCCAGTAAGAAAGATTTATAAAGAGAAATTCCATTTAACACAATGGCAGACAGCATAAAATTCTTGGGAGTCTGCCTGCCAAGACACACACACACACACACACACACACACACACACACACACTCAAACTATATGAATGCAATTACAAAACACTCTTCACAGAAATAAAATATATCTAAATAAATGGGGAAGTAGTAGTTGTTCATGGTTAGGCCACCCCAAGAGAATGAAAATGGCAATACTGTCATGTATTTATTTATTTATCTATTCATTCATTCGTTTATTTGTTTGTTTGTTTATTTATTTATCTAGTGCCAGGCTAATCAAACAAATTAGCTTATAGAGGCAGAAAAAATAATAGTAAAATTCATCTGGAAAAACAAAAGAAGAATATCAAGAAAATCAATGAATAAATGAAAGAGGCAGTACCTAACAGTACCAAATCTCAAACTGTATAATCATCAAAGCAGTTTGGTACTGAGCAAGAAATAATTGTGATTGGCAGTGGAATAGATTGTAGAATGGGCACACAATAAACAAAAGCAAATGAGCAAGGTAACCTCGTTTTTGATAAACCTAAAGATCCCAGCTACTGGGACAAGAAGTCCCTATTTGTTAAAAAAAAAAAAAAAGCTAGGAAAACTGGTAGAAACTGAACATAGATCACACCGTACATCAAGAGAAATTGAAAATGGGTACATGATTTTGACATAAAGAGTGATATCATAAGCAAATTAATGGAGTGTTAAAGAAATCACCTGACACCAGAACAAAAAAGAGTACAGGCAGCAGCAAAAGCAGTCTAGGAACACAGTCAGTTGCCATGTGAGGAAGGCCAGAGTGCAAAGGACCAGGGGGCCACAACCACCATGAGTTTCCTAGACAAGCCCAAGAGTGAGAAGAGCCCTGATTTGCTGCAGAAGTGGGAAGAGGAGAAGTTCAACACTGGGCCCCTGTCAGTGCTCACAAATTTGGTGTAGAACAGCACTTAAGTTCTTATCGACTGCTGCAATGAGAAGCTACCGGGCTTCGTGAAGGCCTTTGACAGGTATTGCAACATGATTTTGAAGAACATGAAGGAGATGGGGACAGAGGCACTCAAAAGCTGCAAAGACAAGAAAAAGTCAAAATCGGTGAACAAAGATCATTAACATTTCCAAGATATTCCTGAGGGGGGATTTGGGCTCTGTGGTCTTCAAGAACCCACTTATGGCTGACAAGTAGTGGAGCCAGAGCCTCTCCTTTCCACCCCAACACTCAGCTCAGCCCAGTAAGGCTGAGGGGTCTCCATGGTTTCCTTCTTGTGAATAAAAACATGTTGTTTTTTCTAAAAAATAAAAAGAAAAGAAAAAAGAAATTACCTGTGAGATCTATTGTTCGTGACCAAATAAGAGATGGAGAGGTTCATAGGAGTCAAAATGTATAATTCTGATTATAGAAAGTTCAAACAAGATTTTGCACAAACAGAACCAATACAGCTTAAATTAGAAGAAAAGCAAGAAAATGGGGGGAAATCTTTGCAGCAACTTTCTCTGCAAAAGGTAGGATTTCTCAAACATATAGGCAACTGAGACAAATTTTAAAGAATAAGTGTCATTCTCCAATTGAATGAATAGACAGTTTTCAGAGGAAGATATCAAAGCCACCAAAAGCCATCTGAAGAAAGGCTCAAAGTCATCATAATTGGAGAAATACAAATGAAAACAATTCTGAGCTAACACCTCTAACATATCGGATTGGTTAAGTTGACAGAACAGGAAAATGACAAATACTGTAGATGATGTGGGAAAATAAGTACACTCATGCACTGTTTGTGAAGCTATGAACTAGTCCAGCAAGTCTAGAAAGCAATTTGGAGCTATGGCCAAAAGGCTATTAAACTCTGCGCATCCTTTGACGTTTGAAATACCACTACTAGGCCAGTACCACGGAGAAATGAAAGAAAGGGGAAAGGAACCCAGAAGTCCAAGAAGATATTTATGGCAGCTCTTTTTATGGGGCAAAGAATTAGAAACTGAAGGGATACCATCAAGTGGGGAATGGATGAACAAGTTATGGGATATGAACGTGTGATGGAACATATTCTGCTGTAAGAAATAATGAAAGGGGTGTTTTGGGGAAGAGATTGAGGCTAACTTTTATATAAACTGATGCAAAGTAAAAGAAGCAGAAACAGGAGAACTTGTCACAAAGTAACAGCAAGATTGTAAAGATAAGCAACTGTGAAAAACTTAGCTTCTCTGATTAATACAAGGATCCATAACCATTTCAAAAAACTCACAATGTAACATTCTTTTCACCTCCAGATAGAGAATTGATGAATTCAGAGTATAGATGGAAATGGTTTTTCCCCATTTCTTTTTTCTTTTTTGGAACATGGCTGATGCAGAAATCTGTCCAGGGTCACTGCACATTTATAATGGATTTTGTATTTCTTCCCTTCCTAATGAGTCACAGAAGAGAATCTGAAATTGAAAATAAAAATAGAATTAAAAGAAAATAAAGGAACATAAGTTTCTCAAGGGTAAGGACTATCTCATTTTAAAAAAAAAAAATTGTATCACCAGAGTTTAGCACAATACTTGGTTGTTACGGGGCAGAACTTGAAACAAGATACTAAGTGGAATTAAGGAGACAATGGTTATCTAGATGAGCATGGTTCAGTATGACATTTAATCCTACAATAAATAATGGTTCCCTAGTGATAGAATGATTTATAAGCTAGGAGCCTTAACCAGGATGCAGTGGGAGAGATTCAGGGAGCCAGAGAAGACAAGCAGACAGAAGGCTCTAGGCTACAACCCAAGCCCTTGGACTTCAATCCATTCATCCCTTCTCATAGCACCTTGGTGGCCTCAGACTCTCCTCCTTCATTTCTCCACGAAGACCAAGGCCAGACTCAAAGGCTCTCCAGAAAGCTGCCCAGCCCCAGCAAGGAGATAATAAAGGATTTGGACTTGACTCCCTGGCTACTCTTTTGGCCATTACTGAACTGAAAGGAAGGCTGCCTCAAAGACCCCCAAGAAACAGAAACAAAGAACATTACAAGTAAATAGTGTCTGATATTTACCTACTGTCTATTGTGTGAAAGTCATAGTACTAAGGGCTGTATATTGATGAATAATAACTAGCATTTCTAACACCTACTATGTGCCAGTCATTTTGCAAAAAGTTTTCCAGATTTGATATAATAAGAGTTGGCCTTTATAGCCCCAATGATGTTCCTGTCACTGATCCAAGCAATATACAAGTTAAAATTCGTAGCTACCATTTTATATCACCTACTATGTGTCACTCACCATGTGAAACACTCTCTATATTAGTAATGACTAGAATTTACATCCTGCCAAGTATGTGCCTGTCCTAATTCTAAGCAATTTCCGTAGGTAAAGAAGAGCTGACATTTCCATACTGCCTACTGTGTGAAAGTCTCAGTACTATGGGCTGTATATTGATTAATATGAATAGGCAGCATTTATGGTACTTATTATGTTTTTTTAGCCTTTTATTTACAGGTTATATGCATGGGTAACTTTACAGCATTAACAATTGCCAAACCTCTTGTTCCAATTTTTCTTTTTGTTTTTGAACAATTTTTATACTTATTTATTGCAAGTTATTTAAAGAAAATTATTGAAGATTGACTTCACAGATGACATTTATTATTTTTTTTTAATTTTTTTTTAAATTTAATAGCCTTTTATTTACAGGATATATGCATGGGTAACTTTACAGCATTAACAATTGCCAAACCTCTTGTTCCAATTTTTCACCTCTTACCCCCCACCCGCTCCCCCAGATGGCAGGATGACCAGTAGATGTTAAATATATTAAAATATAAATTAGGTACACAATAAGTATACATGACCCAAACCGTTATTTTGCTGTACAAAAAGAATCAGACTCTGAAATATTGTACAATTAGCTTGTGAAGGAAATCAAAAATGCAGGTGGGCATAAATATAGGGATTGGGAGTTCAATGTAATGGTTTTTTCATCTCCCAGAGTTCTTTTTCTGGGCATAGCTAGTTCAGTTCATTACTGCTCCATTAGAAATGATTTGGTTGATCTCGTTGCTGAGGATGGCCTGGTCCATCAGAACTGGTCATCATATAGTATTGTTGTTGAAGTATATAATGATCTCCTGGTCCTGCTCATTTCACTCAGCATCAGTTCGTGTAAGTCTCTCCAGGCCTTTCTGAAATCATCCTGTTGGTCATTTCTTACAGAACAGTAATATTCCATAATATTCATATACCACAATTTATTCAGCCATTCTCCAACTGATGGACATCCATTCCAGTTTCCAGTTTCTAGCCACTACACAAAGGGCTGCCACAAACATTCGTGCACATACAGGTCCCTTTCCCTTCTTTATGATCTCTTTGGGATATAAGCCCAGTAGTAGCACTGCTGGATCAAAGGGTATGCTTATGATCTCTTTTTTTTGAGCATAGTTCCAAACTACTCTCCAGAATGGTTGGATTCGTTCACAACTCCACCAACAATGCATCAGTGTCCCAGTTTTCCCGCATCCCCTCCAAGAATCATCATTATTTTTTCCTGTCATCTTAGCCAATCTGACAGGTGTGTAGTGGTATCTTAGAATTGTCTTAATTTGCATTTCTCTGATTAATAATGACTTGGACCATCTTTTCATATGACTAGAAATAGTTTCAATATCTTCATCTGAGAATTGTCTGTTCATATCCTTTGACCATTTTTCAATTGGAGAATGGCTTGATTTTTTATGAATTAGAGTCAATTCTCTATATATTTTGGAAATGAGGCCTTTATCAGAACCTTTGACTGTAAAAATATTTTCCCAGTTTATTGCTTCCCTTCTAATCCTGTCTGCATTAGTTTTGTTTGTACAAAAACTTTTCAGTTTGGTATAATCGAAATTTTCTATTTTGTGATCAGTAATGATCTCTAGGTCTTCTTTGGTCATAAAGTCCTTCCTCTTCCACAGGTCTGAGAGGTAAACTATCCTGTGTTCCTCTAATTTATTAATAATTTAATTCTTTATGCTTAGGTCATAAACCCATTTTGACCTTATCTTGGTGTACGGTGTTAAGTGTGGATCAATGCCCAGTTTCTGCCATATTAGTTTCCAATTTTCCCAGCAATTTTTATCAAACAGTAACTTCTTATCCCAAAAGCTGGGATCTTTGGGTTTGTCAAAGACTAGGTTGCTATATTTGTTGATTGTTTTATCCCTTGAACCTAATCTATTCTACTGATCAACTAATCTATTCCTTAGCCAATACCAAATGGTTTTGGTAACTGCTGCTGTATAATATAATTTTAGATCTGGTACAGCTAAGCCATCTTCATTTGATTTTTTTTTCATTAATTCCTTTGCAATTCTTGACCTTTTGTTTTTACATATGAATTTTGTTGTTATTTTTTTCTAGGTCATTAAAATAGTTTTTTTGGGTGTCTGATTGGTATAGTGCTAAATAAATAGATTAGTTTAGGTAATATTGCCATCTTTATTATATTTGCTCGCCCTATCCAAGAGCATTTAATATTTTTCCAATTGGTTAAATCAGACTTAATTTGTGTGAAAAGTGGTCTGTAATTTTGCTCATAAAGTTTCTGATTTTCTATGGTACTTATTATGGACCAGTCAGTGTAGAATGGAATTCACAGAAAGTCATAAAACATGTTAGCATTTCTACACCTGCTCTATGCCAGTCACTGTGTAAAGCATTTTCCACTTATTGATCATAACTGGGATTTATGGCGCCTACTATGTGCCAGTCAGGAACAGGTTCCAATTCTACTACATGCTATGGGTTGTTCATTTTACAAAATCTTTCCAGATATTAATAATAATAGCTAGCATATAGCCCCTGCTACATTTCCGTTACTCTTGCACGTAATATGCAGAAATGACTACTCATCCATGGCATTTGATGGCCCCTACTGTGTGCCAGGAAGCATGGGAAACGCTCTCTCTCTCTATTCCAAGAGCTAGTAGTTCCATCCTGCCAAATAGGGGCTTGTCACTCTTTGAAGCACTTTCCCGAGATAAATAAGAGCTAACATGGACATTCTGCTGTTGGGGTCCGGGAACCTCCGGCCAGGGGCTGCTGGAGGTGGAGCTCGGGCCTGTAGAATGGATCTCTTGCTTTGAGGGGATGATGATGATGCAAGGAGCCTGAGAGGCAGCTGCTGTTCTCTGAGGTCTCCACAGAGCGGCAGGTGTGGTCTCTCTGCCTTCTCAGACCTCCCCACCCTGGGGCAGTTGCCATTCTCTCACCTCTCCAGCAGGTGGCAGGTGTGGTCTCCCTGCCCTCTCCCACATCCCCACCCCGGGGGCATTTGCCCATCTCCTACCTGTCCACAAGGCAGCAGTTGAGGTGTCTCCCACCTCCCCCCACCCCCGGAGGCGGTTGCCCTTCTCTCCACTCTCCACAGAGCCGCAGCTGTGTTCAATCCCCTCCCCACTGGGAGGCAGCTGCTGTTTTCTGAAGTCTCCACAGAGCAGCAGTTTGGGTCTCTCTGCCCTCTCCCTCCCCTCTCCCACCTCCCCACCCCGGGGGCAGTTGCCCATCTCCTACCTCTCCACAAGGCGGCAGTTGCGATTTCTCTTACCTCCCCACCTGGGGGCAGTTGGTTTATACTCAGTGTAGAGCATATTAAGCTAGGAGTCTCAGCCTGGATTCATTGGGAGAGATTCAGAGGGCAGAGAAGACAGGTGGGAGCTCAAGCTCAGGGAAGCAAGGAGAGAAATAGGCCTCTAAGAAAGTTAACTAGGTCCCAGGAAAGGAGACAAGAATTTGATAAAGATAATAAAAGATTTGGACTTTAACCCCTGGGTACTCGTGTGGTGATTACTGAAATGAAAAGAAGGCTGCCCCAGAGACCCCAGGAAAACCGAACAGAGAACATTACACTTGGCATATTAAAAGCATGGAATAGAAGATTTTTTATTTTCACTGATTCATTTATCCAGCCAGTAATTCATTCACTCAGTCTCAGGATGTAGTCGACTCTTTATCCCTGAAGCTTTTAAGATGTGTTCCCTTCTTTTCTGGATAATTCCAAAGAGATTCTTTCCAAAGGCTGGGAGATGTTTGAGGTGATATTCCTTTGGTGATCCTTTTGCTAATACATTATTTTGTGAAAAATCCCCCAATTGTTTAACAACATCTCAAAATATTTATGTAATAATAGCAATTGGGAAGATCTCACTCGGAGCTGAAATGAAATATATGATGCTGAAAATCAATGGCCGGAATGTTTTTTTCCAGTCAATAAGTAGAAGAGAGCTAAGTCTGGTGGGCATTTGGAAGGAGGAGAGAAAATTGACTCGTTAAGCTCCTTTTAGGATTCTTTCCATTGAATCTGGGCCCTTGATCTAGGCCAGATTCCAACACTTTCAGGATGAGAATGAGGAGCGTCATGAGAGCTGTAAGAGCTAATGCAGCTTCCCCACACGCCTAAGGTACACCTAAGGAGCAATTAACAAAATAGGAGAATATGGCTCATTATCTTGCAGGCACCGACCTACAGCAGCATCTGATGTTAGGAAATTGCAACGGATGGTTCTGGAAAGTTTTTCCAGCTTGGTATTGGGCTCAGAATCCCTACCCTTCCTTTATAGAGCATATCTACAAGTCTGGCTTTTCTCTCTTACTGTTCAGACAGCCCAACCTACCCACATAGCAAACAACTTACTTCCTATCACTCTGTACAAGGTAACCCTGAACATTATAGCAATAATACCCGCGCATTGTCCCTATTACTGCAATACACGGGAATCCTCAAGCTAAGAATCTGCCTCAGCAGCTCCTCAAGGCCAAGAAAAAGAAAGGCTTGTTTTCACTCCCACCCCCCACTCCTGTGGTGGTATTTATTTAGATATAAAATTAGAGTCTCTCCAGAATCCACAATATCTGTGTGACTAAATTAGGAAAAGTTCTTTTTTTTTTCTGTACAAGAGGAATTGTTCAATAAATTCAAAAGATAATATTTACCCATCCATACTTGTGCAGACACTACAGATTTGGTGCCAGTTCCAATAATAGATAACATTTATGTAGCACTTACTGTGTGCAGAGCACGATGCTTTATAAGTATCTCATTTCATCCTCACCACAATCTTGGGAGATAGGGTGCTGTTATTATTCCCATTTTACACATGAGGAAACTGAGGAAAACAGAAGTAAATGATTTTCCAGAGTCACACAGCTAGTACGCATTTAAGGTCACATTTGAACTCAGGTTTTCCTGCCTATAGCCAATGTCATAAGCACTGTGTAACCTGGCTTCTTCTCAGGCAGGATTATGTTCTTTATGGATCCAACACAATATAGCCATTTTTTTTTCATGATTTAACCTAACCTACATGTGTGTGTATACACACATACACACACACATGTATGAGATGTTATGGGATCACTGAGAGAGGATACAGAAGGAATGGAAAAGAGCCTAGGACAGAGTCTGGATTCCATGTGGTAGAAAGACAGGAGGTAGGGCAAGAAATAGAAGATGATCCACCATGGGAGACCTAGGAGGGTACCCAGGAGGTGGCAGCATTACAAAAACCTAGGAAAGAGATTATCTGGATGCCATAACCAGCAGTATCAAATGCTGCAGACACATCAAGAAGGATAGAGACTGAGAAATGACCATTGGATTTAATGATTTAAAGATTTCTGGTTCCCTTGGAGAGAGCAGTGTCACCTTGGAGCAGAGGGAAGACATGACAAGGCTTGAACAGTAACATAAGCCAGCAGAAGTCATAGAAGCCAGCCTCAAGCAGCTTTGACCCAGACCCACTTGTTCTTATGATGGCAACCAGTCGTGGCCCTTGTTCCATCATACACTAGGCTTCAGACCTAGTAAGCCAAGTTGCCCCGCAGAGTGGCCGTGCACGAATGAACTGGCGCCGTCCCTGGTTGAGGGGCCTAAGTCACAGAGTTGGTAGTCTTGCTACTGGTGAAGATTTCAATTTGTAGCAGCATAGTCAGTATGAATTCATTTCTAATCAGATCCATTAGACTTGTGTAAACACCATCCAGGAGTCAAAAACAGCTGAAATTAGGCATTCCGAGATTTTAAAATGTATTCAGAGCCTCTCATTCTTTTGATTAAAATGCCAGTCTTTATTTGAAAACAAACATGAAACCTTCAGATTCCTGTTCCCCGTGTCCACTGTGATTTCCTGATAGGAATTTAAGAAGGATAAATGAGAAATTGCTCATTGTTGACTTGAGAAGAATGAAGTTAAAGAGAGAACCGGTGAAGAATACTTAAACAGCCTCATGGGAGAAGGCATGACTTTCCTGACGATACCTGGAGAGTGGTTAGAGGGTGGCAGCGGGGAGAGGGTAGAAAAGCAGGAAGAGCCCATGGGGGCTCTTGGCATCTGTTCTCTCCCTCTCCAAACATGTCGGGCCCTGTCCATCCATGTGCTTCACATGTTACTCTAGAAGTGGAAGGAACCTTAGGGATCACATAATACATCATACTCATTTTGCACATTAGGGAATAGAGGCTCGGGAAAGTGAAGTGAACCGTTCCAATCAGGAAATAACACTCACCACTGGAACTCAGATCCTTGGACTCCAGAGGCATTAACTCATCCTCAAGACATTTGGGAGGTGAAGCACAGGGCCTGCACTGCTAAACACCTGAACTCCAACCCCATCTTACTACAGTAGCTGTGTATGAGCCTGGGCAAGTCACTTAACATCTGTAGGCCTCAGCTTTATAAAACACTCACAAGAATAATGCTTCCTCCCTTAGGGCTTTTGTGAGACTCAAATGAGGAAATGCTTGTGAAGTGCTTAGCAGAGTGCCCTATACATAGCCGATGCTTAACAAATGCTTGTTTCTTCCCTTCCCTCCTCCCTTCCCCCCTCCCTGCCTCCTTCCTTCCCTCCCTCCTTCTTTCCATCCATCCTTCATCACCACCAAGGTACTTCCTGCATCTTATTCTAAATGTCAAGAAGGCCATAAGTCCACACTCTCAGGACAGGTTTCCTTCTTAGAGGAGAAAGGCAGCTTCTCCCAGTGCCCAGAGAAGGAACTTAATCAAGTCATTTACCATCACAGCTCTAGCCTGAGTGATGGGCTAGTAACAAACGAGGCAATTGAAAGATAAGGGACATATGAAGAGCTCACACTTTTGAAAGGAGATTGATTTTCAGCTAAGTTGAAGGCCCTTCAAAGATCGGTGGGGTTTTCCCCCTCTCGTTCTTTGCTAGTATTGGCTTCCGACACCCTGAAACCTTAGCCCTCTATCTCGTTTTTTCTTTCATTCACCGATTTATGGAGTTGCTTTTTGCATCTAACTGTCCCCTCACTCACAATCTACTATAAGATAAGCACTGTGGCAGTCATGAGCTTTTCGGTACAAACACAAAAACAAGGACTTTAGCAATCTTTCTGCAACCCAGGAGTGATCAAATCATATTTCAAAAAGCACTTGCAGGAAGTCACAGCAAAGATTTAATTTCTCAGTTCACTAACATTATTTTGTGCAAAAGGGTTAGATACAATTACTTCTTCCATTTTTCAAGTCAGGTTGTAAACCACACCGTGTTTATCTCCTTCCTTCGTCCATATTGTCTCTCATCTATTTTAATTTACAGAATTGTTGGGGGTTGTTGGTCTCAATTATTTCAGGAACACGAATGGAAGAAGACATAAAACATGCGTGCAAGGTGTCAGGAAAGGGTCCTCGGTCTGTTCTCCCCTCTCTTGGGCCACACTTTTGCCTTCATTGCACATATGTGTAAACAGTTCAAAAGAATCCCGATTCATATTGTATCTAGGAGGCAGCTAGGTTGCACACAGTGGATAGAGCAGTGAACTGAGTTCAAATCCAGCCCCAAATGCTTACTGGCTGTGCGATTCTGGTTGAGTCACTTAGCCCTGTTCACTTAAATCCACCAGAGAACGAAATGTCAAAACTACTCCAGTATCTTTGCTCAGGAAACCCCATGGCCATCACGAACCACAGAGTCAGACACGACTGAACAACAACAATAAAATTGGGGGGTATATTCTTGACCCCCAAACTATCTCCTTATGTGGCCATACTTTTCCAGTGACAAATGTCTTTTTTTTTTATTTAATAGCCTTTTATTTACAGGTTATATGTATGGGTAATCCAGTGATAAATGTCAAAGAAATGTGTATCACTGTGCTCTTGTTCTGTGGAGTCCCCTCTGAGTTACACTGTGCTCAAAAGCCCCATACACTCTAACATATACATGACTAGCCAAAAACAGCCCACAGTGAGCTTAGGCATTCTGGACTTTGACTCCATAAGGTCTGGGTTCAAGGTCACTCTCTGATGTTTCTTAGCTGTGACTTTGTATAAGTTATTTAACCTGTCTGAGCTATAAGCAATTCTCTTAAGACATATGTGATATATATGCATATATTTCTATATACATATACCACACATGTATATGTGATTCCTGGAATGAACCCTTTTCCCTTCGTAGAGCCTGCATACTCAGCACGAGGCTAAAAGGGGTCCTTTTAAAAAAGGACTTAGGCAGCCCCTCACCAAATCAGTTTCCCCCTCCAGCCTACCATGCATGGGGACACGGGAAGTTCACTTTACAAAGATCTGTGCTGCTCTCTGCCTTAACTCCTTTATGATGACACTCTCAAGGACAGAATGCAGATAGAGCTGTCCCTAGAATTCTTCCCCAAGCTTCCTCTTGACTGAACTAGCTGGTTTACTGAAGAAAACCTCCAATTTCCTAGACCTTTCAGGGGCATTATAATCAGTGGATACTTCCATTTCTTTCTTTGTATATATAGTACTATATATATATTTTTTTTCTCTTCTCAAAATCAGTCCAATTGATTTTTTTTTTTTTTTGCTTCCAGAAGTATCAAATGGAGGCAACTGTAGGCAGAGAAATGAGCAAGAAGAAACAGAAAAATCAAATAGGGACAGAGTGATATTTCAGGTACCTTATAAACTGAATTTCAGGAATAAAAGAAGCCCCAAAGGATTATCAGTTTCAATGGGGCACTGTAAACATTACACTAACATTGCCTTATTGTTATTGCTACGAGTCCCCGTTTCACAAATAAAAACAAACTTGACCCATCTGAGTAACTGAATTTGACACCTGGGGCTTCACCAATTCTGTCAGTATTTGACCATCAACATATAAGGTATGGTATGTGTCATCCCTAGACTCTTTGCACCTCAGTATTGGTCCCCACAGGGCAGCTGGGCAGCCCAATGGATAGAGTTCCAGGCCTAGAGTCAAAAGATTCATCTTTCTGAGTTAAAATCTGACCTTGTAGACATACTAGCTGTGTGACCCCGGGCAAGTTACTTCACCCTGTTTTCCTAGTTTCTACATCTGTAAAATGAAGGAGAAGGAATGGGCAAACCACTCCGGTATCTCTGCTGAGAGAAGCCCACATGGGGTTACAAAGAGTCAAACATGACTGAAAAGATTTAAAAACAACAACCAGCCCCCCAGACTTGCTGGGCTGCTGGAATATCGGAGGAGATGTTCTGTTACGGGCACTCTGGATTAAGGCAAAGCAATAGTCCTCGCTCACTAAAAGGGATTCTGTCATCTCAGTTCTTGCACATTCCATTTCTTTGTTTGAAGTGAGAAGGCTATCTTTAAAATGACTTCTGTACAAAAGTCTCACACCATGAAGTTTGCCATTCGGCTTTCCGGTCATTGCCCTCGGAAATCAGTTCCTAGAGACTCAGAAAGAGAAAACAATGATTTAACTAGAGTTTGCTTGGTAATTCAAACATGTTCCTTTGGCCTAATTATAGGCAAGCCACCCTAACTAGAATTAGACCTTTTCACTCTGCAGGTTTCATGTCAATATTGGTAAAAATTAACCAGCAAGGAGCAGACCGGCTTCCCAATTAAACCTGCCATTTTAACGGCTGCCAGGTTTGTTTCAAAGTTTTGGCCGCCCCCCCGCTGCAATCCAGTGAGACTCGGATTTGGGTGTGCTGCTCCTGGCTCTCTCCAATCCAAGGAGACATCGTGGCTGAGATGCTCAGGCAACATCCCTGGTGCGCCCATCCACCTGCAGTCCAGCTGGGGAAGAGCTGTGAGCAGCCACTGGGGGTCAGCCACAAGTCAGAGTCCTCTCTGGGTCAGTTGTCCGGAGGGACTGGAAATCCAGTGGCAGAATGGGGAGGTGGGGAGAGGGAAGTCTTCAGAAGGTCCCAAATCGAGGTCAAGAAATGACAGTGATGGGGAGGGGGGCAAGGGAGGGTGGGAGAGAGCACCCATCACTATATCATTCAGCAAGCATTTAGCAAGAGCTCACTTGCTCTGAGCCAGAAGGATCCTGACCATCCTTGCGACAAAGCCAAGGGATTCCTTTCTAGCCTGAGAGGGCCATTCTGGGCCTACCATTTGGAGAGCGCTTGGAGCATTGCAAAATATTTTCCTTAGATTGTTTCATAGAGTCCCCACAACACCCCTCCCCCCTCCATTATATCCATTTTACAACTGGGAAATCGAGGCAAAGACAGCTTCGGTGATTTGCCCTCAGCTCACGGGGAGGGGGGAAGGGGGGGGTCTTAACTCAAGTAGATCCAGCTGGGAAGTATTTGACATCAGCTTTGAAGTTCAGCAACTCAGCCTCCATCGGTAAGCCGACCAAAAGCTTTTGATCCAGGCCGGTGCTTGGGCACCTCGATGCACAGAGAGCCTTTACCCAGTATGTGCTTTATTCACATGATTCTGTTCTCATGTTTTGCTTTGGGATATCCCCACAATGCAGTGAAGCTGAGAGTATATCTGTATGAGGAAAGAATGGCAGAGAGCAAAACAATCTGCACTGATATTTTCACCCATTTTCATGACCTGGGTTCCTTTCTGAGCTCAGAGTAAGAGACCTTTGGGGAAGAAGTGGCTTTGGCCCCATCCTCCTCTCACTGACCTCACATCCATTCTGAGCTGGAAGGAGGGAGACCTGGCCCTTGCGTGCTAGGAACATTGTGAACTTTTTTACTGTTTGTCTTACTCTGATTGACTTGACTTGTCCCCCCACTAATAATTAGGGGGTAGGAGAAGAGGTGAGGCATGAAGGGACTACTAAATTAGAAAAATTAGAGATCGTGGCTCCCGGTAACTAGCCTGGGGGAAATAGTGATACCATTTCCTGGCATAGGCCCAGATGAGGGGACCCAGAGATGGCCAGTTGCAGAACAAACAAATGGTCTGGGATAAAGGCAGAAACAAAGATAAAATAAGAGGAGACATAGTATTGTAGAGAGAATATTGATCTTGGAGTAATGAAGACCGGCTCTTACAGAAACTAATTAGCTTAAGCCACCCTGGGCAAGTCACTGTCAATTATTTTGTGCTTCAGTTTCCTTATGTGAAGGTTGAGGGTTGAATCCAGTGGTCTCTAAAATCCTTTTCCTGCTCTAAATCTTTGATCCTACTGTCCCAGAACCTGAATAACAAGAATTCCAGTTATATGTATTTTTTCTAAAATGGCTTTTATCTGAATGCATTTTTTTTTTTGGTAACGAGTTTGAATACGGAGATGTAATAGCCTTTGTAATTTTTTCCCCCAAGTCATCAAGTCGATTCATGTGACCTCATTTCTTACTATTGTCAGAAGGCTCCCATACCTGACCCTTTGAAGAAGGCAGCACTACTTTCAATTAATAAAATGAAAAGGCCAGCCAGAGAGTTCTACATGTTTCAGCTTAGTGGGCATCAGAGAGCTGTCTGCCCAGAAAAGGATGGAGACATTTTTGAGTTAAGCCTTTATTATCCTATAGAATATATTTTTTCCTGAAGGGAGAAAAATCAATAAAAAAGAAATACAATTAACTAGGGGGAATTTTTTTAAATGCTATACCCCTTTTTCAGATTGTCAGGACCAAACTAACGATGAAACCATTCCAGACTTAAATCCAAAACTTTTCTCAATGACGCGTTTGAGACAGAGGAAGCTGTAAATGCGGACATCCTCTGGTCTGTTTGGTCTTAACTTGAGAAGAAAACAATGGATGATGACTTGGTGAAAAAAATGAGATAATACCAGTTATTCTGAGCCAATCTGTTTAGAAAGACGTAAAACTGAGGCTGATCTGCTACCTGAAGTTAAACTCAAACCATATAGTTTATCTAAACTTAGCTGAAAACAGATTCAACATTAGACAAAGGGGGAAAGCGAAGGCTCCAATATACCATCACAGAAAGAGACCATTGTTGCTGGTAAGTGAAAAAGTGCTGAAACAGACCAAAGTAGTGGGATTTGTGACTTCTTACCAGGCAATAATCAATAAAAAACCCTGAATATAACATCCTGATCTGTATAACTCACACAGTTAAATGTGTATATACAGATATTATTTAAAGATTTCTTTTAAAGATATATAAAAGCCACTTTATTTTCCTATGTACTCTACAAATTCTTGAGGTCACAGGACCAAGATTCACATTCAGAAGCTAAGTGGTGCAGTGGATGGAGCACCAGGCTGGGACTTAGGAAGACCCAAGTTCAAATCCTGTCTCAGATAATTATTAGCTTGTGGCCTTGGGCAACTCGGCCCCATTTGGCTTAGTTTTCTCATCTGTAAAATGAGCTGGAAAAGGAAATGGCTAATCACTGCAGTAGCTTTGCCAAGAAAACCCCAAATAGGATCTTGATGGGTCAGTCATTTCTGAAATGAGTAAACAAAACTGCCCTTGTCCTCAGTTTTCTCAAGTGTAGAAAGAGATGGTTAGAGTAGATGGTTTCTGGGGCCCTGTAATCTTCTGATTAGAGTCTTAGTTCACAAAGTTGTTTTTTTTTCATCAAGAAGCAATAAATGATTGAAAATCAGGCTGATAAAATAACATTGATTTGTGCCTCCACATTCATAAATCTAGCAGATCATAGAAAAAACAGGCACCTTCCACATGAAGGCTACAAATTCCCAAACTTTACTCTCTTTCCTGTTCTAGTTAGTTTTGATTATTTGCAATCTATCCATAAATACAAAGCAACCTTAATGATGCTGTCTGGTATGGGGAATGTCCAGTCTGGTAGATTGAGCCTGAATTTTTCTGCAGTCCAGCAACTTCCCAGGCTTGACCCATTCTACTATTATAATTTTCAACTGGAATCTCCACCTTTCTCCTGGCCAAAGTCATTTCTTTCCCTCTGATTCTAGATCTTCAAAGGAACGGCTTAGGAAACCAATGTGAAGGATCAAACCACTAAATCAGAGCCAAGGATACGAACTCATTCCTGTTTACCATTCAAGACCCATATTACATTTGGGTCACTGCCTACTTTGGTCACGATCATCAAAGTAATTAATATACCATGTTTGTGCTTTGAAAAAAGGTGGCTCATAAATGCTTCTCAGAGTCAGAGATGGTGAACGGCGAGATTGCGATTAAGTAAAAATGAAGGCCAGATGGACGAGCACTTCAGTTTTTGAGGCTGAAATAAGATTTTTCCCACAAGAATTGAGGGAGTAGTATCATTTTTCAGTGAAGGTACAATTTAAGGGAAATGCCAACCTAACGAATGTGCCTCATGAGGACAAATCATTTATTCATTTAAGTCACTATCACTATAAACAAAAACCATGGCAAACAGTAATGACATATTTGTTGTTTTCTTATTTTTATTATTAGCAGACAACTAATGTACATCTTTTTTTCTTTAATCATGCCATTGAACATAGAAACAAGAATCAGAGCCTTGATGAAGAGCCAAAGTAGGAATCAAAGTAATTAGGAGCCCAAAATTTGAGAAAAGAATCTGAATTAAAACAGAAGGCAGAGCAGTATTCAGTCCATCTCCATCTTGGTTGCTTGTTGTATGCCCATATCTATCTAAAACTCCTAAGCTTCTGGCCCACCCCTGGGCCTATTAAATGAATTAAAGGAAATGAAACTCTTAATTGATCTTCTTTTTCCCTGTTCTTCTGGGAAACCTCTCTCTGGAGAAGTGATCACTCTCTAAATCTATGGGTTGCTCTTTTTTGCACAAAATCTGTTATTTCTATCATTAGTATGGAAATTAAAGAGAACGGTTCAACAAATCATGAGCACAAAAAAATAAAACCCACTTCCATCCTAATTTGTCTTGGATCAGAGATCCTAAATACTGTCCCACTGCTGTGCCCCTGCTAACAGTTCTATCCAGAATGCTTGTGACCATGGCCAACCCTCTTGCATCTGCTCCTGGCATCCCAGATTGGTGCAAATGGCAGAATTACACTTGAGGGTCAGCCAATGAAAAGCCCTGTAATTGACATCGACAATGCATTGATTGCCTTGTTTGGGGGATTATGGCTAAAACCAAGCAGGGACCCAGTGATCAGAAGCACACACATACACACACACACACACACACACACACACACACACAACTAAGAGGAAGCCTTGAAATGTTCCACCTACTATTCCTTTCACATCATGTCAGATGGAAATCTGGCTGACTTGAGTTTCTCCCCCATTCAAAGCTGCTGTTTAGATAAAAGGGCAGCCAACAGAAAGAATAATTTATTAGCTTCACACAGGTATAGGCCAGGGAATAGAGTAAAAGGCCAGGAAGCCAGAAGCCTCACAGACAACTATTGGATGAGGTAATATGTCATCTCCTTCCCCACCTACCTCATCAGAGTCCAAGTGCTCATCTTCTTTCACCTCTCCAGTCCTATGATTTTCATTGTGGTTCATTAGCAGCCTCTTGGTCCTCTTCACAACCATTTCTATCTTCTGTGTCTGGGAGGGTAGGTTCTTGTGATGATATCCAAAGGGTGGAGAAGATGATTAAGTCTGTAGCAAACTGCATGGAAGCTGTGACCAAGAAGGTGTATTCATAACCATACTGTAGAAGCAAAGTGGCCAGACACGCTCCCAAGGTGTTGCCCACAGAGACCCAGGCAGCCCAGAGTCCAAACATAGAGCCCTGATCAGTTGTGCAAAACCAGCTGTCCGTGATGGGGTCATGCCCGTGGATTCACGGCATTGAGCATCCCCAGAAAGGAGTCAAACCATTTGCTGTAAATCTGGGGCCACTTAGGGTGCCAAAGCAGTAGGATTCTAGAGCTGAGGAGCACATGCCAATGGTTGTGAGCCACCATGCTTCATTATTTAATTATACCAATGATGGCAAGTCCCATGGCATAGGAGAAGAGGAAAACGGTATTCAACATCCCCCAAAGAAAGATGGCTTGCTTGCTATTGAAAAAGGAATAGGTATCATCGGGGGACATGTTCTTGGAGTCGTGAGGTGCTCTGGTGATGGAGCTACTCTCTTTGACCTTGCTGAAGGTCTTCCTGGAAGCATAATACAGAGTGTAACCAGTTAAGGTGAGTGGGAACACTTCCAAGTAGTGTACTGGGGGAACGTGGGCCCTATGCTACTTAAGAAATGTGACCAAGCCATGCTATAGGCCTGAGGTCTGAAGAAACCAGATTTGGAGCCGGATCTAGAAATAAAACAGGAGCACCAACCAGTCCCTGTGCAGAATGGCTAGTGGACTGACTGACTGACTGCTGAGTACACATTGCCTCAGATCCATCTTCACCTAGCAGCCTGGAAATCGGTGATTTGTCACCTGGGAATGTGTGTCCCCCAAAAGAGCCAGAGCAGCCAATTCCCCAAACCTAGAGGCAACAGGCAGGCACGTGAGCAATCAGGTCAGGAACAGGGCACCCCCTAGCGGGATCTTCCCTATTGCTCAGCACCACGGCCAACACCCCTGCAGCCTTAGTCAATTTCACAGAAGTTGGACCCCAGCAGAACCTAAGCACTTCTAGGAAACAAATTGCTGCTTCGCCTTTGATGGCTCTGGCTCAAACCCTCAAATGATAAACGGCACCATTGAAGAGGTTCACCTTCCTCCTCTTGTGCTAGAGGCTCCTTGGGCAGTAGCCTTAAAATAAAGTAATAGCTTTAAAATAACTCTGGGGATTTGGCCAGTGCCTAACATAGCTCACAGCAACACCTGCCCATGACTGGTTCAGGAGATTGTTTCCTTTGAGCAGTCGTAGAAATTGCAGGAAGAAATAATTATTCAGCCAAAGCAACGTTTCTCCAGGGAGGCAAGTTTTGTTGTAAGATTCCACTTTAAAGTTATTTCTCAGTCCAAGGGGAAGTCAATATCAACTGTTGTTGTACAGTAACTAAAATCTGTTCCCAGAATCCTATTTGTTTTGACATGTCCCCATCTACATCTTTAATCTTCAAAATGGATTCAGTCTTAACTGACATTAGATTTAAATGGAATTAAAGAGAGATTTTCCTGAGACCCCCCAGTAAATTTAAGGGTTTAATAGGGAGAGACCACAAAGTTTGTTTGTTTGTTTTTTATCTCCTGCATTTTCTCATGCCTGACATTTAATTTCCAATACTTTTGGGAAGAATCGATGCTCTCTCAAAAGTATGTTTAAGAAGCTGAGACACGACCTAGCTTCTCATAGTGCTTTGCTTTGTATCTTCAGAAACCATGCCATTTAAAATATGTTATAATAGAAAGTTGTGTCTTCTTTGCAAATAAATAATAAAGTACAAATGCAGGAAATGAAAATTCCTCCTATTACTTTTATAAAACTATCTATCAGCAAACATTTAGGAATAATGAACGACTAGGAGTAGCCTAGGGAGCTAACCTTAAATTTACCTGTTATGTGATGTAAATTGATGTAATCCCTTCTGTACATAAATGAGGAAGGATTGTATCAATTGAGAAAAAAGAAGAAAGTCTTCTTTCATAAATTTAATATTGCCTTTCGAAGAAAAACATCAAACATTAACAGCCCATAAAGTCCATAGCAAATGCTTTCCAATTCCTGTGGCTTTGGGCATAGAGAAGTTGCAAACCAAATATAAAGTTACTCAAATTCCTTTTTTTTAAGGAATAAACAGATACACCTACTCTTTATTTGCAGATATATGGAGTCACTTCTGAAATTCATATATTTTCACAGGGTGTGCCTCTGATGGACAGACTCCCAGTCTCAACATGTCTCTTTTCAGATATGGCCTATTATTGTTCTACACTAAAACCAGCTTTTGACTAGGCTTTATCTCAAATAATGCATCCATCAGAATACAGGTGATAGATCTGAAGTCAAGAATTCTCCAGACGGGAAGCTTCAAGCCCCATTTCTCAATATAATTCTTTCCGTCAGAGAGTCTTGTACACTTTTGAAGAAGAGACAAAGATAATGTTATCTAAAAACCGGACTTGAAAAAGATCCTGTGAAATATCATTTTGTTTTCCCCAATCAACTATCTAAAGACAGTAACATTTAGTGTCAGTGAAAGAAGTCTCAGCTCTCTTGAAACCAATAAGAATTAATTAAACCTCTATTATATTTAAGACACTGGGGATCTGATTAGGGACCGGAACTGTAACATCATTGGCAGAAGGAACACCACGGTGAGGAAATTCTTTCTCCTCAAAAAGGTCAGCATCTTCTCTGCTAAGTCAAGTCTTAGAGAGTTGATGAGAGCACCTAGAGGCTAAGTGACATGCCGTAGGTGATACAGCTGATGGGTGTCAGAGGGGAGACTTGAACTTGGATCTCCCCTGGCTTTGAGGTTGGCTCTCCAGTCACTGAAGCCTTGCTGTGTTTCACGTTGGGGTGCAAGAGACAAAAATGAATAATCGCTTCTCAAAGAGCATGCGTTTTCCTAGAGGAGACACAACATGATAATGCAAAAAAGATCATCTGAAGAGGTAGATCCTTAAGTCTCCTTGAGCTGAGGAATTTCAAAGTACTTTGGAAATGCTCAAACTCTATTGTCAGAAAGACAATAAGTACTACAACATGTGTCCTCGAAACCCAGATCTGTGTTTCCGTGGACTGGAGTCAGTCTTCATTGGGGAGGGTTCCACAGATCACTCTGACTTGGCTCCTGTGTCAGCGAGGGCTTCTCCCGGGACCATAGGCATATGACTCAGAACACAACTGAGCACAAAGGATAGAAAAGGTCCAGGCTTGGGACTTTACAACTTGGCTCTGTCTCTTGGTGTGCCTCAGTTCCAGCTCCTGCAAGGTTCAAGAAATCAGCATAGTCCACAAGTTCTTCTTTTTTGTTTCAAGAATAAACTCTAAGACCTTATAATCAAATGGAAAATGAATTCTGTAAAGGCAGAGAGCAAAGTCTGGGAAATCTTATAAAGAGCATACAGCATAAGAGTCAATATAGTGTAATGGATAGGACATTGGGCCTGGAATCAGGAAAACTTGGGTTCAAATCCTGCCTTGGATATTTAGTTAACATAATAGATATGTTAAAAAGGGGAAGTCACTTATACCCTCTGTGCCTCAGTTTTCTCTTTTATAAGATGAAGATCTTGAACTTTTTTGAGTTATCTTGAACTATTTCTAAATTCATGAACCCATGACCCTACTGTAAACAAGAATATGTCAATGACCCAGAGTGTCCCTTACAGATCTCAGCAAGGTGACTCACTTGGAGACCTCTTGCCAAGTCTTGTCACTGTACCTTAAAGACAACAGGCCAGAAGTTGTCAACTCCTAGCCCACCCTCTCTGTTTTACCTTTCTTTGTTACCCTTCTTGCCTCTCCCTGCTTCCAAGTCCCTACAGTTTTAAGATAGCCAGGGTAATTAAATATGGAATCCCACAAACTCTTGGACCCATCTCCTGCTTACACAAAGTGGCCAAAATGTCAGTGCAAAAAAAAAAATAAAAACTACAATCAAATTAAGCATCCGTTTATTGAGGAATGGCAAAATAGATCGCAGGACATTTGTGTGATGAAATATGACTGTGCTATGAGAAGCGATGAATGTCATAAAACCGGGAAAATGTGGAAAGACTTATGTGAGCGGATGCAAGGTGAAGTAAGCAGAACCAAGAAAACCATGTTGACACTGACTATGACAATGTGAGTGGATAGAAAAACAACTACAAAACAACTGACACTGAATGCTATGAAATTATACAGAACAATCTTGACCAAAAAGGAGAGGTGGGAGAAGATACAATCTCTTACTGCTTTTCATGGCTGGGGAGAGGGTAGTCTGTGGGTGTGAAACATGGTGTATTATATCTGATCTTTTTCAATCTGTAATTCTGTTTTGCTGAATTGTAGTCTCTTACAAGCAGAATATGTAAACAAATGTCTCTTGTAAAAAATAATTTCCTGGGTCCTTCTCCCTTAATTGCCATTGTCAACTGATCTCCTTTCTCCTTTCTTCATTGTTACCAAGCACACCCATCGCTATTCACATTGGGGTAGTTTATTTTCCAGAATTTATCCAAGGGAGGGGAAGGAGAAAACATTTTAGCCTTATTTGTGTTTATATTGCCTTTTATGTAAGAATTAGAGACCTCTTGGATGTAACTGTTTTTAAAAAGAGTTTACTGGTTTCTTATCATGTTGAATCAGAAAAGGGTTAGATCCCTCTTTGAAAATCTGATAAGAAGATGACCACCATCATTCCATTCTACCTTGTGGTATGCTAGAAAGAGCAGGCGGCTCAGTGGACAGAGTGCTGGACTGACTCGGGAAGATCTGAGTTCAAATCATGTCTCAGAAACTTCCTGGTTGTGTTAGCTAACCTCTCAGATTCTTTCAATTTCATCATTAGTAGAATGGTGATACAAATAGTATCTATCTCACAGGGTGCTTGTGAGGATCAACTGAGATAAGATATGTAATGTGCTATGTAAATCGTAAATCAGGGTTGGTTCGATTCTAGATGTCACATTTTAGGAAGAAGATTTGGGTATGGCCAGAAGAGAATGGACAGGATGCTGAAGGTCTCAGTGAACCAAATGAGGGTCAATTAAACGAAATGGAGCATTTAGGAAGATTGAGAAAGAGAACAGAGAGGGGATCCATCATAGTGGCATCCAAGATCTAGAAGGGATAGAGAGGGAATGGAAGAGAAATTAGAAATATTCGATTTGACAACAAAAAGAGGAATAATCTATAGAACCAGCAGAAATTTAGCCTTGACCTAAGGAAGAATTTCCTGACTGCCCCAAAGTGAAATGCACTGCCTCGGGAGAAACTGGGTTCCTTTCCCTTGAGATGTTCAGGCAAGGACTGGATGACACCTAGTTTCACAGAGATATTGTGTTCTGGTAGATATGTTAAGTATTTCTATCAACTCCTGCCAGATTTGTTTTCAGCCTGATTTGGAAAACAGTTACAAACCCACGGTGAATGTGTTAAGTGAAAAACTATTTTCTGAAAGTTGGCTTGTGATAATCCAATGAATGAGGTATGTTTCTGGTGAGTCTTTTTCCATCTGTCCTGCATCTGCACTGCCTCGGCTTCACGTGGATCCCATCGGTCTCATGGTAGGTTCATTTGTTGTAACGCAGGCTCAGTTGGAAGGAGCTCCTAGGAGCAATTTCTTTTGAAATTTTGCAATCCAGATGAAAATTTAAGTATGGTCTTGGAGAACTTAGCTCGTTTGTCAACCCCCTTTCTCTCCCCAAATCCTATTCCAAAATACTTCACTGAGGTATGGAGAGAACAAGCCCTATGGAATGAAAGCTCTTTCCAGTCCTACTAAGCTAGAAAAGATCTTGTGATGGCTTGGACACATCTTAGATGAGTTGGCTTCAGAGTGACAACACGTTTCAGTGACAGCAGTGCCCAGAGAGCATCTACTGAGGGGCAGAAGAGCTGCAATCTGTGTTGATAGAGGATATTTACACATGTAAAATCCTAGATCCTTGCAATGTTGAAGCAAGTATCGATTCTCCCTTTCCTCCAAAATGTATCAGTATGTTTCTGGAAATGCATTTGTTGGAACCCTATTCCCAAACTAATTTTCCTGGTTCTGACTGCCTGCTACAACAAGGGAATCAAATGATTACAGCCCAGTGACCTACAGTGGGATCAGTAGGTTGACTTCTGTCTCTTGATCAAACTAGGATCTTACATAGATACAAGCAGAGGATCGAAAATGAAACCTAAGCAGGACATTCATAAGAAACTATATGATGTGATCTCGTGTTACCAAAAAAAGAGCCCCAGAGAGAGGAAATAAGTTGGAAGGAGAACCCACATTGATGACTTCAGCAGTCTTCGGCAAGATTAAAGCCAGCCCTGGAGTGATTTTGTTCTCAAGACCCAGAGAGACAGTTTCTGAGTACAGTCAGTGTAAGATAAGTAATGACAGTCAGCAGAAGATACCCAGCAAACTTTTTCTTAAATTTGTGTTTTGTTGAATAATTCCCCCCCCCAATTAAAGCCTTCTCTCTCTTTGCATTTTCTCAAAAGATACGACCCCATCACCCTGTACTCTCACTGAATGCATGGCACATCCCTGAGACGACCGCGCTAGCACCCAGGACACCCCAGAATCAACCAGAGTCAGGATAAGCAAAAATCCTTAATCTTTATTCTTGGTCTTAGACGCAGGATTGAACAGGATGGAAGCAGAATCTCTGTGACCACCTTCTCCCTAGTCTACCGCTGAGAGTGTCTCTTTGGCTCGTCTTACTCCACCCCCTATTCCCTCCTACAATCCTCTATATGCCAATCACTGAGCCAGTACGGATAGTGGGAAGGACCATTTTCCAAGCATATGACCATAGAGTATTGTCCAATCAGTAGTTAGCCTCAAGCGCTCAGCAGTCCGGACCTCAGTGCATCAAGCCAATAGTTTCAGCCCTCTACACGTTCCCCCTCTCCATCCCTCCATCCTGACACATTCCCTAAGAAGGAGTTTAGGTTCTAGAGGACAGGAACTATGTCATAATTTCTTTATCTCCAAAGGCCTAAAACTGAGCCTTGCATGTGGCAGATGCTCAGTAAATGTTTGTTGAATTCAACTATCAGGATGGGTTTGTCAACTTTTACGTGGACTGTTCCAAATGTACTTATCAAATAATTTTGATCGGTGGGGAAAAATCCAAATAGTGAAAAAAGATCAAGAATTACTCAGTGTCAATTCAAGGTCATTGTGGTTTGTCCTTCCTTTTGGAAGAGGACCAGTGATGTCGTGGGTCATGTCTTAACTTGTGTGTGAAGTGGATTTAGGTGAGGAAGAATTACACAAAGTTATCAGCCTCACTTTTCCCGAGTCATCAGAGTCCAGTAGGAAGACAAAAGCCGAGATGACTATTAAGGGCCCAGGATTCAGTGGCTGGACGACCTTGGTGTTTTCAGTGCCTGAGTGAGCTCTCCTTAGCACCTGTTCCAGCCATATTCGTTGACATTGGAACAACTGTTCTCATCCGCCCATTCCGCCAAGGGAAGTCTTTACATGTTTGGGGCAGACAGCCTCCTAACTCAGTGATGGGTCTGAGTTCCTGTGGTCGCTCTCAACCTGGTTCAGTCCATGTGTCAAAATGGCTTCTGGAAGGGTAGCCAGTGTGCATGCTATAGCTTTCTGGAGTCACAGATGAGTTGGGTGAATCAAGGGGACAGCAATGGTGGATGAGCAACCCTGAAAAGGGATCAGCAAGCTCTTGCACCAGAGATACTTCACACACCTGAGTTACAGGTAAAAGTGAGAAGGAAAGGTGGTATGGTAGACAAGGTATCCTACCGCTGATATTTCCTAGCTGTGAGATCTAGCAGGGTCTTAGAGAATTCTCTAAGACTAAATATAAATATAAATATTGAACACAGACTAAAGCTACAGCTGTACAGTTTCTTAAATGTCTTTGGTATGGCAGACCGGTATTTTCAGCCATCTTGGCAAATAGGTGTACAAATGGTTGCCACAGCAACAGAAATAAGTGTATAGATTGGGTAGTGTGTTTCTTTTTGTAATCTGACTACAGGTTGAATTCTTTTGACTTTACGTTAAATATAATAGTATTTCATATAAAAGGTCCTTATCCACATTCATGTTTAGCGTAATGCCTTTTTCATATATTTTTCCATTCTGTGAAAAGGAACTTCTGGTGTGCAACTTCCCTCCACCCACACAAGCTAGCAACTCGACTGGACATTATTGTCTGAGACAATTGTCTAGCATTGGGAAGGATTAAGTAAATTACTCATAGTCACAAAACTATTGTGTGTTCAGAGTAAGATCCAAACAGCAAATTTCTCAATTCTATCTACTATGTCATGCTGACTTCCACTTTTCAAAGAGGAAATATTGAATAAATAATTCAATTCAGCCACTTTGTTAAGGGGAAAAAACAAAATAGAAGATAAAAGTAATAATTGTAATAATACCTGACATTTAAATAGCACCTAGTATCTCATTGGGATTTATAATGGAGAAGTAATATAATAAAGTGGACAGAAGGCTGGTCTTGAAGCTGGGAAGACTTGGTTCAAATTCTACCTTTAGCCTATGCTGGTTGTATATCCCCAGATAGATCAACGAACCTCTGGTGGCTGTCGGCAAGTCTCCGAAAATATGTCAGAAAATATGTCCATCTGTAGACATATCCACACTGAGAGTTCCTTAACAAAGGAAATCATAGATCTGGACTTTGGGATGTAAAAAATTCTTTATTTTGATCCTAAGAAGAGGCCTGAGAGATGCTCTTGTTATCCTCAAAACAAAGGCAATGGTACTGGAACTCAGGTGCCCTGGTCACAAGACTAGCTAATCCAAATCTATATGGTGATTCCAAACCAGGTCTTGTTGACTCTGATCCACTGGGCAGAGAAACGGGTCCTCTCTCATTTGGACTATAGGCTTTTGAATGTGTCATCCATGTCAAATATGGTGACCATCCATCAAGGGCACACACGTACACATCATTACTGCCAAAATTCTGATTCATTGCTGGGATGAGGACATATCTTTGCCTTCCCTCCCCAACTCTGTACTAGTCTTTCCCCTGAAAACTGTCTCAGATGGTCATCTTGAGACCTAATGGCTCGCCTATCCTGACAAATATCACAAGGTGTTCTGCAGTGGCAGGAAAGAAAAAGGGCCCCATTTGTAAGGATGATAAAACTGAGTAGTAAATGAAGGTGAACAATAATAACAATCAGCTCCTGGGAGACTTAGCCCTTTATGGCAAATGCAAACTTCAAGTACTTGCCTTGGGCACTTAATATACTGCTAGCACATTCACTAAAGTAAGTGAGGAGATAATGTATTGGAATAAAGGAACTTATTTCTTTTATCGATAAGAGAATAATGAGTCTGGGAAGGATTTGGAAAGGTTACTTTTGCCTTCAGGTGAACTGTACCTAAAGTATCCAGTTACTGATGTTCATCTCCTCCCCCAATTCCAATCTTCAAGATGGCTGACGCTGGATATTAACGTTAAATGAGCTTTTCTGGGGTCTTTCTGGCTTCAGGGATCCAAGACATGGCGTCTTGTCCTTAAACAAGCCAAAGAAAACAAAATTTAGGCTGGATGTCTTTCCCATCCTGTATTTTGGACACCCCAGCTACTCTACGAATTTTCCAAAATGAATGTCAGAATGTCAGAAATGGAGCCTGTGAGACTGGTTAATGAGCTGGATATGAAATCGGGAAGACTTTGATTCCAGTCTCCCCTCCAATGCTTCCTAGTGGTCCCTCACTACTCTGAGCCTCAGTTTCCTCATCTATCCAATGGGGGTAATAAGATCTGCAGTTCCTACCTCACTGTGTTATTGTGAAATTCAAATGGGGCAAAATGTGTAGAGTACATTATAAACTCAACGCATTAATTTGATGAGAGCTCTAATTAATATGGTGATCTTGCTTTTTGAGTCCAAGGACCCAAGTTCAAATATTGGCTGTGCTACTTTCTGCACTTCTGACTTGAGGTAAATAAGTCACTTCCTGTTCTGCACTTTGGTTTCCTCACATGTAAAATGCCAGGGCTGGGCTGGATGGCCCCTACAGTCCTTCCTCCCTTTGAATCTGAGACCCCCTGTGACTGCAGTTATTTTCCCATGTAGCCTAGGGCATAGGTAATCTAACTTTTCTGCTTGGACTAGAGTTTTCAAAGCACTATATGACTGATTTATTCTCTCTCTGCTTCCTGAGCTCCCATCACTGGTGATTATCTTGTTCCTTTTGCCTTTTGGGCCAGGTCTTGAAGTTCAAGTGGATACAAAATCTTTCTTTGGGCTTTTGATGATTAGGGTCCTCTCTCTTAACTTCCTCTCACTGTCTACAAAGGGACTGTCCCCTTTGTCGAGCCACATCTGACATCTAATATATTTAAACAATGTTTTCTTCCCATCGTTGCCTCTTTTAAGTAGGGCCTCTGTATTCAGCCTGGCTTTTCTGGGTTTTTTCTTGCCAGGTCCAGCTATCCTTTGTAATTTTCCTTTTGAACCTGGCCTATTTGGAAGGCATTGTGAAGTAAAATCAAAAGGAAAAATTGTTGTCTGTTACCTTTCATTTTAATAATCAACTGATGTAAGGAAGGCCATCTGTTTCGTGGCCCCATAAAGCAGGCCAAAGCCTGAAATAAGGTTCAACAGTGAAGCTTTGAAATGGAACTGAGCAAGTCTCTCTTGGAGAAAATCCAGTCGACTTTGAAGCCAGGTGATCTTTAGGCAATTCCAGTTGTATACCTAACACTCCCATTCTAGTCGCCAGGAACTCTCCCCAAAGCGCATAGCAAAGTTATGTCTTGTTGAGCTACAGAACTTTGATTATGATGGGTGAGCTTGAAATCTTCCAAGATCTGGAAACAAAAGCTTTTCTGAGGGCACATGATAATGGTTTGCCTTTGTTTATATTATAGCCGTAGACCTTTTTCTGGCATTTTGACTAGAAGAATGCTGGTTTAGTTTAAAGGGGAGACCTGCTTGGAGTGGTAACTGAGGAACTGTCCTACAATGCAGAAGACAAGTCTCTATTATATACTGGCTGTGTGACTGTGCCTAAGTCACCCATCCTCTCACTGTTCTGGGCAATCCTCTTCAATAATAAAATTTCAAATCACACATCGGCAAATCATTGAAACTCTCATACTCAAAACAACTACTTTTAAAATTGAACTTAGTATTTTATTCTTCCCTACTTGCACGTAAAAACAATTTTAACATTCTTTTTAAAATTTTGAGTTCCAAATTCTTTCCCTTCCTCCCTCCCCAGCTCCCTCACCGAAAAGGAGAGCACATGTATAGGACATATATGTGTAGTCATGCAAAACATTTCTATAATAATCATGTTGTGAAAGAAAACATAAACCAAAAAGATGGATGGATAGTATTTTTCATCAGAGATCCTTTGGATTTGTCTGGGATCACTGTATTGCTGAGAATAGCCAAGTCATTCACTGCTTATAATATCACTGTTGCTTTTTACATAGTACATTTCATTTTGCATTGGCTCACAGAAATTTCCCCAGGGTTTTCTGAGAGCATTGTGCTCATAGTTTCTTATGGCACAATAGTATTCCATCACAATCACGTGCCACCACTTGTTCAGCCATTCCCCAGCTGATAGGCACGTCCTCAATTTCCAATTCTCTGCCATCAAAAAGAGATGCTATAAATATTTTTGTCCATATGGGCCCTTTCCCCCTAATTTTCAGTCCCTGTTTGGCTACAGACCCAGTAGTAACATTGCTAGGTCTAAGGGTATGAATTTGACTATAATATTTCTGAGGCTTTTCATTTTGGGATTTCTTTCAGGAAGTGACCTGTAAATTCTTCCAATTTCTGTTTTACTTTCTGGTTCTAGAATATCAGGATAGTTTTTCTGGATAATTTGTTGAAAGCTGTTGTCTATGCTCTTTTTTTGATCAGAGTTTTCAGGTGGTGCAATAACTGTAAAATTATCTTTCCTGAATCTGTTTTCTAAATCAGTCATTTTTCCAATGAGATACTTCCCATTGTCTTCTATTTTTTTCATTCTTTGGTTTTGTTTTATTCTTTCTTGATTTCTCATAGTCATTAGCTTCCATTTGCCGGATTCTAGTTTGTTTGTTTTTTGACAAGGCAATTGGGGTTAAGTGACTCACCCAGGATCACACAGCTAGGAAATGTTAAGTGCCTGAGGCCATATTTGAACTCGGGTCCTTCTGACTCCAGGGCCACTGCTCTAACCATTGTACCATCTAGCTGTCCCTGGAGTCTAATTTTTAAAGAATGGTTTTTTTTTTTTTTTTTTTTTCTGTGAACTTCTGCCCCTCCTTTTCCATTTTGTCAATTTTACCTTTTAAGGTTTTTTTTTTCCTTCAGTGAATTTTTGTCCCTTTCTTTCCACTTTAGCCAGTTCCACTTTTTAAGGCCTTCTTCTTCTCATTGCATTTTTGTACCTCTTTTATCATTTGACCTAGCCTGTTTTTAAGGTATTATTTTCTTCAGTATTTGTTTGTGTCTCCTTTCCCTAGGTGTTTGATTTTTCATTATTTTCCTGCATTACTCTTATTTCTTTTCCTAATTCCTCTTTGAACCCTACCATGGCTTGAGACTAATTCTTATTTTTCTTGAAGGCTTTGGATGTAGGAATTTTGACTTTGTGATCTTCTTCTGGGGGTATGTTTTGATCATCCTTGTCACCAGAGTAACTTTCTATAGTCAGAATTCTTTTCTGTAGTTTGCTCATTTTCCCAGCCTATTACTTGATTTTTAACTCTTTAGGGCTCTGCTTCCAGAGTAAAGGGTGGACTGTCTTAAGTTTCAGGTGTTTTGTGCAGCCATTTTCAGAGATACTTCTAGGAACTTGTAGATTTTCAGTTCTTCCAAGCGGGTATGATCTAAGTTGGGGATGTTTAGAGGTCATGGTCTGTGCTATAGTCTATGGCTACAAGCTCTGGTGTGCTAGTATTCCTCACTCTGGGAGTATCACCCAGGACTGTGACCTGGATCTGAGTATGAGAAAAGTAATAGAGTCCTGCCTCGTTGCCTTTAAAGAAACCCCTATAGTCTCCTGACCAATTGTTTGACCCTCTTATCATCTGTAGGATGAGAGCTCTGGAAGCAGCAGATGCTGCTTTTGAGTCAGTGGCTCCCAAGGCCTGATTCTGGTTTGTTTGGCCTGGATCTATGCTGGCACAGCCTTTGCTGGAGTGTGTTCCACTCTCACCTCAGTAAGGCAGACATTTCCTACCAATGTTCTACTTTGTCTAGGGCTGGAAATGGTTTCACTCCATATTTTTGTGGGTTTGGCCACTCTAGGATTTATTGAAAAGTATTTGGAAGGGTTTGGGGGAAAGCTCAGGCAAGTCCCTACCTTTACTCCTTTGAAGCAACTCTTTTAAAGTGAATTCAAGTTGTAGAGAAGGTGCCAGAATTCATTGGTAGTGAGACTTTCTTCCCTTGGGAATTCCCTATGAAACCACAGGTCTAGTCCCTATCATATTTAGTGCAAAGGGGGGAAAAGGGTATAAAACTTTTGTTTTCATCTTTTTTTCCTAGAAAAAAATTTGCAAAAATGAATTTTACTATGAAGATTTTTGTATTCAAATAAGTTTTCTTTAACTTTAAAAAAATATAACGAGAATGACCAAAGCCATTTGTATTCAAATAGTTGATTTGTCAAAATAATTGATAAGATATCCAAATGATAAAAAGCAAGGAGGAAAAGTAATGTTTGGTTTTAGCCTCATCTGAACAGGCTTAGTTTCTCAACTTTTCAGTCCAGTTTTTTAGGCCTATATGATTCCAGAGCATTTTTTCCCCATTCACATGCAAGAGCAAAACCAGATGGGGCTATTTTTGGTTGGAATATTGGATCTCATTGTCCACATGTCAGTAGCTGGAATTTTGGAGGGTGCACTTTGAAATTGGTCTAGTTCTCTAGTACTGTCTAGTTCATAAAGAGGTCTATGTCACCTTAACGAACAGGCCGGCCGGCTTTGGCAAAAGGAGCTGGAGTAGAGGGAGCTGAGATCCTGAAAGTAACTCAAGGGTCACTCTAATCAAGCCCACTGATGACAAATGGCAATTTGGTTAGCATGCAACCTGCAAACTGCTTATATTCATAAGAGTGTGTATATATATACATATATACATATATGTATATATATATATATATATATATATATATATATCCACATACACACATACATATATACATCCTACATACACATACTCATGTACTCATAACTTTGGGGCACAGACTTGGGGTAGAGAACTTGCTATCTGTTCAGTGCAGGGGGGAGATTTTATGAAGGTACCAACTGGAGGGTATCCTTGGCATATGCCAACCAGAGGGGATAGTGGAATGGAATTGGAAATGAAGTTTGGGAATATTAGGGATCCAAGAAGCCCTGGACTTAACATAATTCATTCATACAGAAAAAACCCAGGACAGGTCATGATTCAGGATGGCTGTCCACTAGAGTAAGCAGCAGCCCATAACAGGGAGAGTAACATAATGGATGTGATGAATATGGAAAGCCTCTCATCCTCTTGGACCTTCCTGACCATCACCTCACTCGGACTGAAGGAAAAAAGCCTCACCAACATAATGAAGGCAAAGGGAATTTTCAGCCAGAGCTCGAATTCTTCCCTGAAAATTAGAAAACTCAAAACTAAAGAGAAGCCCTTGAGATTAAGTAATTCTTTATCTAATCTCCCTCATGGCTGTTCGGAACCTTTTTCTGAGCCCTCAAACCCAGCCTCCTTTTCTTACTCCCACTTGGATTCATAAAATCTTTCAATTTATTTAAAAGCTTGGGTCATATGGACAGGAGCTTACTTACTCAACTCCATTCCCAAATTCTCAGAAGCGGCAACTAATGCCTCGTGCCTTCCTTGCAGCCGTCCAGATGGGAAGAGACATTCCTTCTTGATAAAGCTAATGCTTCGTCCTGTATAACTCCTTTGCCTCCCCCATCACTAAGGACCTTGCTCATACTCACTCTTGTAATTTAATTATACTGAGCCTCCCTATCTCACCAAGCTTGGAAGTACAACTGAAGCACATGGACCTCTTGATCTCTGTGGGAGCTTTGAGCTGTTCCACTTTTTCAACATTGCTATTGATCATACCTGGTAGTAATAGCAGCAGTAGCTGTAGTAACAGGAATCAGTAGGATTGTTTGTTATTGGTAGTAGTAGTAGTAGTAGTAGTAGTAGTAGTATCAGCAGGAGTAATCACAGTATCAACATTAATAAAAGCAGCAGCAGCAACAACAGTAATAATAGCAGCAGCAGTAGTAACAGTAATCACAGTATTATTATTAGTAGTACTATTAGCAACAGGAGTAATCCTAGAAATATTAGTAGCAGGAGCAGCAGCAGTAGCAACAGTAATAGTAGTAGTAGCGGGAGAAGGAGCAGTAACAGCAATCACAGTATCGTTGTTGTTATTAGTAGTAGTGATACTATCAGCAGTAGTAATCAGTAGTGTTAATAGTAGCATCAGCAGCCACAGTAATAGCAGCAGCAGCAATATAGAGCAATAGTAGGAACTATAATCACAGTATTATTGTCATTAGTAATAGTATCAACAGGAGTAAGAAATAGTAGTAGTAGCAACAGCAACAGTAATAACAGTATCAGTGGCAGTGGTAGTAACAGTAATTATTCTGTTGTTGTTGTTGTTAGCAGTAGTAGTACTATAAACAGCAGGAGTAACCATAGGAATCTTAGTAGTAGTGGTAGCAATAGCAGCAACAGTAATACTAGTAGTAATAGTAATGGCAGCGACAGCAGTAGAAACAATAGTTCATATCCCTCTTCAGGGGGCTCACCATATTGGAGTTGGATTTAGAGTAGATACCCAGTAGGCTTCAGCTCTACTATAATTCAGAACCCCCAAGCTCAAGAAATCCACTTTCCTGCTAATTTAGAACTCAAACCCTAATCATTTTCAGTGACAAAACTATGAACTCTGAAAATTTTCTGATGTCTCTGCCTTTGGTTTGCTAACATCAGTCTGGTCACTTGCTCCAAACATCTGATCCCAATTTTCAATTCACTGACGCTTTAGAGACACAGCTACCCTTCCATACCAACTGTGTCTGGTGTTGGTAAGAATAATGCTCGAGGCTTCCCACATACCTAATATTTTCTCTAACCTTGCCCCTGCTCAATCCATTAAAAAAATAAATGGATCGCTAGCTATTTATTAGGGATTATAGTCCCTTTATGTTATGGGAGGCCATGGGGAGACCTAGGCCACTACAACTAGAATTACACAACATGGAATGTTAGAGCCAGAAAAAAAAAAAGAACTTAGCCAAAGCTAGTCCTCTCTCTTCTTTTCCTCTCTTGGTTTATGGAAGTGGAAACTGAGGTTCCTGTGGCATGCCATATTTCATGTATTTTTGACATTATTATTATGGAAAGCATTTGATCGTGATTTCATGAAGTACATAAATATGAAATGTACGCGAACTGGGTATTTCACTCTTTTATGGATGAAAATAACCAAAGAACTGGAAATTATATTTATATTTCTTTCAGGAATTAATTATGTACCAGAACTGGAAAGAATTTATTAGAATTGTGCATTGAGTCCCCTAGTGTACTGCATCTTGCCTTTCTAAAATATAGTTCTATGATATGCTCTTAGGAGATCATAAAATTGCACAACAGTTAAAAATGTGTTGGGTAATAGAATGAAAACAGTAAATACAAGCCGACTTGCCTTATCTTCCTGGGCAAAGAAAGCCATGAGGAGAGGTTTGATTGAAAGCAATGGAAAATTCCCTTTTGTCGGCTTGTGTGCAACTTTAAAAATATGCTTTATTTTTCGGTAGGTTCTTTGTTGTTTCCTGCTCCAGGCTCCTCTAATCCCTTCTTCCTCAATAAGTTAGTAAGTACTTTGGAAATTCTTTCATAGACACGCTTTTGTTCTGGGAGCTCTGTTTTCATCTCCAGCAGCAGCAGAGGCTCCGGAAGTACCTATACCCCTTCTTTCACATTCCCTTTAAAGAAGCAGGCAAAGGTAGCATTCTGCAGTGCAGCCTGATGATCCCTCTACAGTAAAGGTTGGGGATATGAACCAATGGATTCTCACTGAAGATGAATGGAAGGAGAGAGAAAGGAAGCATGCCAGAAGAAAAGAGAACTTTGGGTGCCTGCCCGGTGAGGGCTGGAGAGAGGGCAAAGCACCTGTGGTATTCTCTGTATCCCCCCTTTGCCCTCACCGGGCACAGGCTCTGCAGAAAGTCAGACTTCATTGCTTCCCTGCTACTTGCTCCCACCCATATCTCCTCTCTGACATGCAAGGGGTCCTTGGATCTGTTTTCTTATTATTTTGATAACTGTATTTCAATGTGACTGGCTTCCTTTGTAATGCTATGTAGTTTATTTTACAGATTTAAAAGATGATTTCAAGAAGTGGTGCATCAATTTTACCCAGATGATTGTCAAAAGGCTTCCACGGCACCAAAGAAGGTAAAGCAAACCTATTCTAGACCATCGCTTGGCAGCTTGGGGGTTAATTTGGGCCAATTTTCTCTCTTGACTGCCTCCCATCCCATCCTTACTGGCTATTTAAGGGATAATTTGGGTTCAAACTGTTCATATTACAACCCAAATTAGCCAGACAATTGATTCTGATTTCAAATTTGTGGCTGACTGTAGAAGGCCCGCAGATATTTACCTAAGAATTCAGTTAGAAGAATCAATTCCCAGTCTGTCCTCCACGTCTTGAGCCCATTTCAATCAAATTGTCTCCTTCTTGTGATAGCAACAATAGCAGCAATTACAAGGCAGTTGTTCTACTTCCATCAAGTCACATTAAATCACAACACTGGGTACTATGAAAGGGAATTCTGAAGACAGACGAGGCATTTTGTCTGCTCGCTCCTTCTGTGGGTGCGTGCACCATATGGATGGCTGTACATTGACACAATAGTTAGCACCAGAAAGTACAGAGGGATATGGTGGGACAGACCTAAAGCACGCAGATGTTGCCCACGTGCAAAGTGCATGTTTACATTGGAAAACTGGGAACGATTTCTGTCTCTCTCAGTGGTTTGATGTGTCTTATCCCAGACAATTACGCTTGGTCATTGACATTATTTACAACCTCGTCAAATTAGTCTCATTTTGATGTGGCTCAGAATCCTTTTCATCAGTCATTTCTCCAACTTTCTGAGAGAAGGGTGACTGTCAAACAAATCTATTCCATCAAGCGGCACTGCCTAATATGTTCAAATGTCAGCATTCCCAAAGTAAGTCCTCTTATTTGCACGCATTACTTATCTGTACTAAATGACATAGTGCTTGATGTGAGGGTAGAGAAATTTTGTTCAAATCCTAGCCTTGATTACCTGCTCCCTATTACGACCTTGGGCAAGACATTTAGATGTCAGTTTCTGTTCATCTCTAAAATGAGGTGGGGTATGCTGTTATTGTTGCTGGTGGTGGTTAGTCACCTTTGACTCTTTGTGACCCTGTAGACCACAGTGTGTAAGCGTTGTCCGTTGGCAAACAGACATTTACACACTGGCAAAAACGCTGGAGTGGGTCACCATTTTTTTCTCCTGAGCATTGAGGTAAATAGGTGAAGAGGCTCACCCAGGGTCACATAGCTGGAAAGTGTCTAGGGACTACTTTGAACTCAGGTCTTCCAGTCTCCAAACCCAGTGCTCTATCCACTGCAGCGCCCCCTAGCTGTACCACTTGTTCTCTAAATGTCCCCTTAAGATCAAAGTCTTTGATCTTAGAATTTTCACATTTTCTGTAATATGCTACCTTGGGATGCGATCATTGCCCTGGATGGACAGTAGGTGCCTACGTTAGGTGCCTAGTAGACGTTCGAAGTGATTGTGAGAATTGTGCCGAATTCTGAGCTGTGCTTTCGTGCTGCAGATTCCTAGGAGAGGAGCTTTGCCCACCTCCTATGCGTTCAAGATCAGTTCTTGATATTTAAGATCCAGCATTGTAACATAATGTACACATGAATGGCATTACATTGCTATTAATATATTTTCTCATGATTCTAGCTCCTGAGAGCCAGGAGACATGTCCTGAAAACTATGGGGATTTTCTAAGTGACTAAGGCCCCTTTTCTGCCCCATTTGTAAGAAATTCTTTCTGTAGAACTGCTAACCATAGGGTATTGGATTTTCTTCAAAGATTTAGATGCATTTTAAAGTAATTGCTAAGCAGAAAATGATCTGTCACATATTAGCCACACATGATCGATTCTGTCCAATTTGAAAGTTTAAGAACCTTATTTCCATAACCTGTCTAAACATGTTTAGTCAAATTTTTAAAAAAATCATCTCTTTTAAATATTTCTCCCAGGATTGCCCCAAAATTACAGAATTAAGAAGATCTGGCACTGAATCTCTGAACGATTCTGCTACTTCAATTGGCCCAGAGTAAAATTTAAGCTCCTTGAAGGTGGGGACAGTTAGTTCTTATCTCGGTAACCTAGCCCCTACCACATAGCACTGTGGGTACTTAATGAATGTTTGTTGATTACTCGATTAATTGATCTCACCTACATAGGCACTCCCCCAACTCAGCCTCTCTTCCAAATATGAATGTTTTGCCTAGTCTTACAAACAGCATGCATTTCATGGAAAAATACTGACAAAACAAGAAATGGAGGAAGACTCAGCACGGCCAGACTGGTAAGCTCGCTACGAGCAGGTATGGTTTCATTCTTGGAACTTGTGCACAGGGTCTGGCAAAGAATAGACCCTTAACAAATACTCGCTGATTGACTCATTGACATAGGGCACTTTCTCTGGCAGTGAAGACCCGGACTTTCTCTGCAATTTATCATCATACTTGCCTGGATGTCTGAGAAATTAAATTTCTTTTACAGGGTCACACAGCCAGATGTTAGAGATGCTTTCTAGCCATCTGCTATATACATGGAATAAGGCAAGTAAATGAGTAAAATAGAACAGAAAGAAGACATAAAAAAGAGGAAGAACTGTCTCCTTGCACAGAGTTTTGTAGGAAACTGAACAAAAGTTATCAAAAATAGAATTATGGTGCCCCAAACAAGTCAATAAAGAACAATTCTGTTAAACTGAAACCACTGATGACTTCTTCCTTGAGCATTCTGGTATAGCTCACGTGGTGATACACTTTAGAAAACACACACAAAAACCTCAGTGAATCGGGCACCAAATAGAAGACAAATGCAAACCGTGGCCTAGAAGAAACCCAGGTCACATGATGGTTAGGGCAGAATAGACAGGGGGAGGAGAGCAGGAGAGCTTATTCAGCCCTGTTGTGTCAGTGCTAACATACCGACTGCTTAGATTTTCCCCCAAAAAAAGGCTGTGCACTGTGGTCTATGGGGAGATCCGGGTCCAACAGTTGCCAGTTCTCCCCCCAAAACAGATTTTCATCGATAATTAAAGATCTCTTAGCCTGAACTCTCATACTAATCATAGGTTTGAAAGGTAGTTTCTGTTGGGAAAAAGCATTTATATAGTACTTACTCTGTGCCAAGAACTGTACTAAATCTTTTAAAAATATGTTCTCATTTTATAACCTTCTAAGATAGGTACCCATTTTATTGTCAAGAAAACTGAGACAAACAAGAGGTAAAGTGACTTGTCTAGGATTACACAGCTACCAAGCATACAAAGCTGAATTTGAACTCAAGCTCAGTGCTCTGTTTACTTTACCACTTAGCTCCATATTCTTAGGCTGTGAAAAAACACAAATTTCTTGGGTAAAATATAGAAAAGAGAGGGCCCCTTAAAGGGAGGCGGTGCATTATATGTTGCTTCCTAGAAAATAGAGAATGGACTATTTCCCTCCAGTTTCTATATGATACGATGGCCACCATAAGGAAAAAAAAGATGGAAAAAGCTTGAAAGACCATGGAGCAAATCCCCCATGTCCACACGCCACATACTCTAGCGAGGCCCATTTTCTTTGTTGCCTGAGCGGAGTGGCCCTATGGGAATCAATCTCCTCTCCTCCCATTGCCATGGAAAGCCACCACTAACGCTGAGACCTGGTGGCACTCTTCCCCTTCAGATTATAGGGCTGGAATTCATTCAATGTCGCTGATCCTTTCCCCCCAAACCCCTCGCTTAATGACCAGCACCGTCCCAGCAGCCTCCACTCCCTGACAGCCTGCCTAATTGAAAGCAGTTGGCGCTTTGGCACATCTCTTTCAGAAGGTTGCCAACCTCTGGGATTTCTGGCATTAGGAAAATAAAGTGGGATTTCCAAACCTTATGAAATTAATTGATGAAAGACAAAGAATCAGCTGGCTCCTCTCCTTTTAACTCCAAAGGCCACTGGACCACATACTCCTGGGGCCAGAGGAGAGAAAAGCCTCTTCTTTGTGGCCTCTCCCTGTTGCCAGCTCAATCTGCCTGCCGCAAAAATTGGCTTGTGCTGCCAATTTCTCGGTGCAGCAAGTTCTTCCTACTCGTGGAGCCAGAAGGAATCAGCCCCCTGCATCCAAGGCAGGTGAGAGTCTCCATCATCTAGGCTGTCATCGTTTAGTTGAGCAGTCAGTTAGTCGACAGAGGGAGGCACCTTGATGCCATGGAAAGAACACTGAAAGGGGAGTCGTCGGACCCGAGTTCAAATCTAGGCTCGGATGCTTCCTACTTGTATGATATCGGTTTGGTTACTTCTTCTCTTGACCTCCATTCACTCACCTATAAAATTAGCTACTTACATTTAGATAGCTTCTTGGGGCCCCTTCGGATCTAGAGCCATGAGCTGACAAAATATTTATAGAGGCACTGACTAGTAAGAGATTCAAAGACAAAATCTGTGTCATCACCAACTTCCCGTCTGATTGGGAAGGGCAGATTTGCAGAAATGGATCAATGGACTGGTTTCTACCACAGAGTACGATACCCAAGGACCGAACAGAGTGCGAGGGGGGCAAAGTCACTCCTACAAGAGTTGAAAGAAGGTCAGCGGTCAGGAAGGTCAGAGAAAATTTCTGAAGGTGGTAGGTCATGTGCTGAAGGAGTGAAGGGCATTGCAGAGGGCACGCTATGCTTGGGGAAGATCAAGCAAAGGGGCTCGTATAGCCGTGCTTCAATCTGCTCAGAGAAGAGGGCTAGATAAATTTCTGGAACTCCGCTGGGCCAAAGGTCCACCACCTCCCAGAAGATCTAGTACCGCCATTGCTGGAGCTTCCTAGCAATTGCAAAACTCTAGTTTCTGCTTTTGAAAAATAGCAGCCCATTTTTATCTTATTTGACCGTCATCTATATACCTTGAAAACCACAATAGGCCCCTTTTAAAAACATTGTCAAAAGAGTATCAATGTAAGAAAAGCAATCAAGACTCCCTTGTACCTGTTAAATGACCTCTTCATATAACCACATGAGACCAGTTCTTCACTCTTTTCTCACCTCTTCTCTCCATCAACTTCCATTTCTCTATATCCCTTTTCCAAAGAGGTGGTCAAGACTGAACACCATACTCTGGAAAAGGTCTGACTGTGGTCAAATGGAAAGATCACTGCTCTTAGAAAGGATATTCTGTTAAATACAGTTGAATCTACTGGTGGCTTTTCCCATGATGGATGGCACTGCAGATCTGACTCATCCTCAGCTTGTGGGTAACTGTGATGCTCAAAACTTCTTCTATGGTTATGCTAAGCTAAGTTCTTGGTATTTGACTTCGGTATCATTTTTCATCTCTTTTCCCTTTTCTCTGCTCATTCAGAGGCAGTTTGACATAATGGAGAGACTGCTCTCTCCACCTGGAGTCAGGAAGACTTGAGTTCCAACAGTGTCATTTACTGGCAATGTGACCCTGGATGAGACACTTAATTGCTCTCAAGATCCCTTTTTTCATGTAAAACGGGGATAATAGAAGCACTTGCCTCCCAAGGTTGTTGGGTGGGTCCAAAGAGATAATATACATAAAAGGCTTTGTAAACTCTGAAGTGCCAAACCTCAAGTTCAGGCCCTGTATCACCCATCACCTGGATCAGAAGTATCATACGCCAAGAACTTGGCAAGCCTTGAGCATCATCTCCCAGCAGGGGTGTGCTGCCATTCGGCTCCCCTAACGAGCTCAGGCTCACATGCCTTTTCAGATATATTTTAATAACTCAGAATCCAGAAATCTTAAGCTAAAGACCATTTACATTCATGAACTGTTTGAAAAACAATGAAAACTTGTTAACCCCACATGCGTATTTAGATAAAAATCTCGAAAAAAGAGAACTTTATAATGTGGAAATATCTTTAGAAGAATTGCATGTGTTGTTTAAGCTATTTTGGATTAGATAACTTGCTGTCTGGGATGGGGGAGGGAGGGAGAAAAATTTGGAACCCAAGGTTTTGCAAGGGTGAATGTTGAAAGCTATCACCACATGGATTTTCAAAAAAGAAGAAGCTCTTCTTATTTTTTAAAAAAGAAAAGAAAAGAACTTTCCATCTGATTTCAATTGATTTCAATTCCTTACTTGCCCCACAGTTTATATAATGGATCTTATGACACATTACCCAGGAGAAGTACTAGAAAAAGACTTCAGTAAAACATTTCACCAAAAAGATGCAACCTCTTAATTTATATGCATATCATTGAAAACTCCTATTCAGCGATATCAAATAAACATATTGATTCCTTCCTTAGAAATTCTAATTATTTTTCTTAACAACATTGAATGTTTTTATTAATCTCTTAAATATGTCAAATGGCTTTTTAATTGGGAAGTAATTGCATTTTGCCTTCTACAGTCTTACTTGATTTCTTAAGCTTATCATCAATCCTTTGGTGATTTCTTACCTGATATAGAAATAACATATCTAATTAATCAGTGTGTATAATAACAAACCTTCTATTTAGAGGTACAATAATTAGATTGGCAAAATGCTAGGAAAACAAGAAAATGATTCCCCAAGGTGGCAGGATTGTGGGTACTGCTCAGAAGAAGCCTATGCATTTTGCAGAGTTGATTAATTAGTTTTAAGAAGGTCTCCAAAGGCCTGGTATTTTAAAGGATGCAATCAGTTTGCAAAAGCATTTCAGAGCTACAAAGATATCTTGTACCAACTTTCCAAATATTATCTCTGACAAAACACAACCTTTCCTTTGTTTGATGTCTTCACTTTGGGAGTCACAATGCAGTCCCTGCTGGCAAACTTGCCGATTTCACTCTCCAGGATTCATTCAGCAACAGGGGCAGTGTCCCAGAGGAATTTTTGCAGGATAAACAACTTCACATGGCTCCCTTCAGACGGGGGAGAGTAGCTTCCTTTCACTTGTGAATCGTGCCAAGACTCCTCAGCTACCTACCAAGTCATTTTGTGGCCCTCCACTGGAATGAAAGCCTTCCAATGTGAAGAATCCTTGCTGGTGGGCACATAATGCTTGGGATTTGCAAAGGAAAAATCCGGCGTCTGTGCTGTGCTTCTCAAGCAGTACATTCTGTAGATAAGCAACAGAGGAGAGATGGTCCCTCTATAACTCGCCCTGCCCCAGAAATGCCAAAAACATACTCAGAATTAGCCTTGCAGATGACCACCAGGCAGGGCTTTTTCTGGAAATGCTCAGATTTCTTCACCTAGATAAGTGGAGTTCCTTGAATAGGAAGGAAAGGTCACACAGGGAGTGTCAGGGCAGGGATTTGAATCCATGTTCTACAACTGTAAATTCAGTCCTTTTTTTTTTTTTTAATTTTCCCTGGGCTTTCTTCAGGTTATGATTTTCTAATGACTCTAGCACAGACAGGATCAGTCCAGACTCCCAAAACAACATCAGTCCTCTCTCATTTGTCTTCACCTTTCTGGGCCTGTTAAAGAACCTGAACCAACAAGGATGCTTACAAGGTACTAAGTGGAATTGAGGAGACGATGGTTATCTAGTTGAGCATGGTTCAGTATGACTGATTTAATCTGACAACAAATAATGGTTCCCTAGTCTAGTGATAGAATGATTGGTTTATACTCAGGGTAGAGCATATAAGCAAGGAGCCTTCACCAAGATGCAGTCAGAGAGATTCAGGGAGCCAGAGGAGACAAGCAGATAGAAGGCTGGAGCCCTTGGACTTCAATCCATTCATCCCTTCTCACAGCACCTTGGTGGCCTCAGGCTCTCCTCCTTCATTTCTCCATGAAGACCAAGGCCAGACTGAAAGGCTCTGCAGAAAGCTGCCCAACCCCAGCAAGGAGCTAATGAAGGATTTGGACTTGACTCCCTGGCTATTCTTCTGGTGATTACTCTGACTGAAAAGAAGGATGCTTCCAGAGATCCCCAGTAAAACTAAACCAGAGAACCTTACAGAAAGTTCTTCTTTTTTTTAATAGCCTTTCATTTACAGGATATATGCATGGGTAACCTCACAGCATTAACAATTGCCAAACCTCTTGTTCCAATTTTTTACCTCTTACACCCCCACCCCCTCCCCTAGATGGCAGGATGACCAGTAGATGTTAAATATATTAAAATATAAATTAGATACACAATAATATACATGACCAAAACGCCATTTTGCTGTACAAAAAGAATCAGACTCTGAAATACTGTACAATCAGCTTGTAAAGGAAATCAAAAATGCAGGTGGGCACAAACATAGGGATTGGGAACTCAATGCAATGGTTCCTAGTCATCTCCCAGAGTTCTTTTTCTGGGCATAGCTGGTTCAGTTCATCACTACTCCATTGGAAATGATTTGGTTGATCTCGTTGCTGAGGATGGCCTGGTCCATCAGAACTGGTCATCATATAGTATTGTTGTTGAAGTATATAATGATCTCCTGGTCCTGCTCATTTCCCCTCAGCATCAGTTCGTGTACGTTCTCCAGGCCTTTCTTGAAATCATCCTGTTGGTCATTTCTTCAGAACAATAATATTCCATAAATTCATATACCAAATTTTATTCAGCCATTCTCCAACTGATGGACATCCATTCAGTTTCCAGTTTTTAGCCACTACAAAAAGGGCTGCCACAAACATTCGTGCACATACAGGTCCCTTTCCCTTCTTTATGATCTCTTTGGGATAGAAGCCCAGTAGTAACACTGCCGGATCAAAGGGTATGCACAGTTTGATAACTTTTTGAGCATAGTTCCAAACTACTCTCCAAAATGGTTGGATTCGTTCACCACTCCACCAACAATCATCATGTCCCAGTTTTCCCGCATCCCCCAAGAATCACTTATTTTCCCTTCATCTTAGCCAATCTTGACAGGTGTGTAGTGGTATCTTAGAGTTGTCTTAATTTGCATTTCTCTGATTAATAATGACTTGGAGCATCTTTTTCATATGACAGAAATAGTTTCAATTTCTTCATCTGAGAATTGTCTGTTCATATCCTTTGACCATTTTTTCAATTGAGAATGGCTTGATTTTTTATAAATTAGAGTTAATTTTATATTTTGGAATGAGGCCTTTATCAGAACCTTTGACTATAAAAATATTTTCCCATTTATTGTTCCCTTCTAATCTTGTCTGCATTAGTTTTGTTTGTACAAAAACTTTTCAGTTTGGTATAGTCGAAATTTTCATTTTGTGATCAGTAATGATCTCTAGTTCTTCTTTTGGTCATAAAGACCTTCCCCTTCCACAGGTCTGAGAGGTAAACATCCTGTGTTCCTTTAATTTATTAATAATTTCATTCTTTATGCCTAGGTCATGAACCCATTTTGACCTTATCTTGGTGTAATGTTGTATGATCAATGCCTAGTTTCGATTTAATTTCCAATTTTCCCAGCAATTTTATCAAACAGTAAGCTATCCCAAAAAGCTGGGATCTTTGGGTTTTCAAAACAGTTGCTATATTTGTTGATTGTTTATCCCTTTGAACCAATCTATTCCCTGATCAACTAATCTATTCCTTAACCAATACCAAATAGTTTTGGTAACTGCTGCTCTATAATATAATTTTAGATCTGGACAGCTGGCCACCTTCATTTGATTTTCTTTTTCATTAATTCCTTGAAATTTTGACCTTTTGTTTTTCCATATGAACTTTGTTGTTATTTTTTTCTGGTCATTAAAATAGTTTTTGGGACTCTGATTATAGAGCTAAATAAATAGATTAGTTTAGGTAATATTGTATCTTTATTATATTTTGCTCGCCCATCCAAGAGCATTTAATATTTTTCCAATTGTTTGATCAGACTTAATTTTGGTGAAAAGTGGTCTTAATTTTGCTCATAAAGATTCTGATTTTCCTTGCAGATAGATTCCTAAATATTTTATATTATCAGTATTACTTTAAATGGAATTTCTCTTTTAATTGACTGTTGATTTTTAGTGATATATAAGAATCTGATGACTTATGTTTTATTTTAAACCAGCAACTTTTAAAGTTGTGGATTATTTCTAATAACTTTTAGTAGAACCTGGGGTTTCTAAATACCATCATGTCATCGGCAAAAGTGATAATTTGGTTTCCTCATTGCCCATTCTTATTCCTTTTAACCTTTTCACTCTTATTGCTAAAGCTAGCTTTCTAATACAATATTAAATAGTAACGGTGATAGTGGGAAACCCTTTTTCACCCAAATCTTATTGGGAATGGTTGCAGTTTGTTCCATTACATATGATGCTTACTGATGGTTTTAAATAGATGTGATTATTTTAAGGAAAAGTCCATTTATTCCTAACTCTCAAGTGTTTTAATAGGAATGGATGTTGGATTTTTCAAATGCTTTTTCTGCATCTATTGAGATGATCATATGGTTTTTGTTAAATTGGTTATTAACATCCAATTATATTGATATTTTCCTTATTGAACCAGCCCTGTTCCGGTATAAATCCTACATGATCATGTGTATTATCTTGGAGATGATTTTTTTAGTCTTTTGCTAATATCTTATTTAAGATTTTAGCATCAATATTCATTAGGGAGATTGGTCTATAATTTTTTTCGTTTTCAGCCACCTGGTTTAGGGGTATCAGTACCATGTCGGTCATAAAGGAATTTGTGGACTCCTTCATTCCCGACTCTATCAAATAATTTATATAGCATTGGGGCCAATTGTTCTTTAAATGTTTGGTAAAATTCACATGTAAATCCCTATAGAAAGTTCTTTTTTAAAAAGGAAGCTAAGGAAATAAAAAGAGAGGAATGCCAATTTTTTTGTCTCTTGATTCTTTGCATTGTCTCTGGAATTTGAAAATGAGGATAAAATACCATCTAAAGGGAAATGAATGAAGTTGTAAGCTCTTTGATTGCAGGGCTGTGGTTTTTGATGTGGTTTTGTTTTTCCCACTTTTCTGTGTCCTCTCTGGACTTAAGATCTTCTCTGTGATGTGCCATCTAGAGTGGTCTAGGATACCAAGTACAGGAATGGAAGGAGATCGGAAGGCTGAGCAGCCGAACGATGACTAGAATTTTCCCCATAATGCAACTGAACTGAGGGCCTTCCCCCACAGAGTCCAAGAAAAATTTCCATTTAGGAGGTTCTGGTTTGATTGGGTAGACAAGATGCTAAGCTCCAGCTGCACCTTCTGGTTGATCACACAGGTAATTTCCTGTCATGTAGATACAGGCTTGAGCAGGAAACCAGCCTTTGTTAGGTTGTTAAGGCAGTCAGCTTTGTAAAAATAGCATTCACTTTGTCTCATTTTACATGCAGGTGTATTGAGGTGGAAAGAGTTGACAATTGTGGATGGGCTTTGGAGTCTTGTCTTAGAGCTGCATTTTCCATTGAAGGTGTTGCTAACTGTGTTGGGTTCTGACCAAGCCATTATTTTCCAGCTTCCCCTACATATCTGTTTCATATAGCTTATCCAAGCGGGGAACTTGTGGTGCGTTTCTGTATTGTCAGTCCAATACAGAACCCCTCCTCCCCTCCAAATTGGTTATTTTGCCTCATGTAGGTCCCTCTCCCCCGCAGATGCACATATTCATATCAACACATGCACAGAAAATGAATGGTTTTCTTGTATTCCATTAGGTTTGAAATCCAATTTAATTAAACCAGTATGACTGTGTAAGGTGATCTATGTAGAGAGGCAGCATGTAGTTAATTACATATTGGCCTTAGAATAAGGAAGACTTGAGTTTAATTCTGCCTCTGCTACTTCCTACTTGGGTGTCCTTGGACGAATAATTTCACTTCTCTAGAGCTCAGTTTCTTCATATGTAAAATGAAGCCATTGGACTAGATGGCCTGTAAGGGCCTTCTGGCTCTGGCCCAATGAACTTCTGTATAAAAATGCTCCTTTTGATCATTTGGAAGACCCACAACCTCTTCAGTGGCAGCATTTTTCTCACTGAGGCAGATGATGTGTGATTTTTGGTTTCAGTGACTCAACTCACTGTAGCTCAGTTTCCCTTTCAGCTGTGAGAAACTCCTCTCTCTGGCCACCATAAGCCATTTAAAAAATACACTATTTGATTTTTGTTTATTACGATGATACCAGCAACCTAGCTGCCTCTGCTATGACTGATTATTCAAAGTTCTTTCAGAGTAAAATCTGTCCACAAAGACACAAAAGCTATTTGCCTGATGAACAATCGCTACTACATATAAATCCTTAAGGGAAAGTTTCAGCTTAAAGAAAGGGGCAAGTTGAAGAAGAGTCTCTGCCATGTACCCACTGAATTAATACCAATTTATAAGAGAGACATTTACACCAATTTATGAGACATTAATACCAATTAACGAGAGAGACATACCCCTTTTTGTCTTATCCTTGAATCTAGTCCGAGGACACCTGGGTCTTGCCATCTGCCTTACCACTGCCCTTTAAGGGTCATTGGGCCTCTCTGCCCTTCAGGTGAACTCTCCTATATATAATGTTCCCCCCCCCAATTAGGCTGTGAGCTTCTTGAGCACAGGAACTGTCCCATTTTACTGTTTGTATAACCAATGTTTTTCAGAGTACTTGGCACTAAATCCTTAATGTGTATTTTCCCATCCTATTCAGTGTTGTCTAGAGAGCTGGACTTGGACTCAAGAAGACATGGCTTTGAATATGATCTCTGATGCTTACAAATTGTCTAACTGTTGGCAAGTCACTTTACTTCTCAAGTCTTGGCTTCCTGAACTGTACCTTGGGGCTAATGATAGCATCCACCTCCCAGGGTTGTGAGGATCCAGTGAAATAAGGTATGTATATAAAGTCCTTTCCCAACCATAAAACAGCATATGACTGTGGCTTATAATTAGTTACCTTTTTTTCAAGACTAATTTGTTTCCAAGGCTGACTAAGGTGTAGTCATGAAAGGATAGGGTGTATTGGTGGTAGGTGATTAAGACTATCCTGTGGTTTAGCAGATCGTCGATTGAGGAGATGATGAAGCGACATGCCAGTGTATCCCTGATGTTCTCCTAGGCTACCTCGATGTGAAAGATGGTGAATGATTATCAAGTAAAAGAGTAGTACAAATGGTCCCCAGGAGGCAGCTTCTACCATTGAAGTGCCAGATTGCCTTAGATAGGTCATTTTAACCTCCTATGTTTCTCCTTGCTCACAAGATGAGATTGTTATCAGCTCATTTCCCAGGGTGGTTGTGGAAGATAAGTGACAAGCTTATGAAGCTCTAACAAATAAAGGTGCTTGGAAAAAATATAGCATGGCCCATGTCTGTAGTAATTCTTGATGAAGGAGGAGAAGACAGTGCAAGGAAGGGAGAATCAAGAGAGCCCCAATTCCAATTCTCCAGCCTGTCTTTCATTTCAACAAGTAATTCAGAATTGACATATTTATGTTGCTATTTAGTGCGTTTCTGTGTTCCCATCTTGTTCCACCACCATCCAAATGGAAATGTGCTAACAAGCAAGGAAATTGCAAGAAGGCATTTAATGGGTGAAAGTGAATGATTAGCAAAGGGCATGGTTAATTTGAAAATTGGCTAACATCCCTGTATAACTGGGAAAATTGAGAATTGTTTGGACTTCAAAAAGACATATTCTATATATAATCAGTATTCTGATGACAGCTGAATAAAAATGATAGCCAGTCATCTTCAGATAATGCCAATTAGGTTGTATGTTAGACCACTCTGATTTTATTGAGCACAAATTCCTCTTCTCTGTTGACTTCTTTCAATTTTAACATCACTGTTCAATTTTCTTTGAAAATGTATACTTTTAATTACCTCAATAAGAAATACAGTATTTTACATTCTATTTACCCAATTATCGGCAAGTGGAGCAAAACATCAGTTGTCAGTGTAGGAAATTGTTCTTGGGTCATAGTGAGGATAGCAGCCCATGCTTTCCAAACACATATTGGCAGACGGGGCATATGCTAGTTGGAGGTATAATGCAGATTCCCGGATTTCACTCATCTGCCGCATAGTCAGTAGCTAGACATGAAAGGGAAAGCAGTCCGACTTGGCGGAGAATGAGAAGACTCATCCCCAGTTTATCATAACCTGGATCTTGAAATGTAATCCATGCTTATGTAAATTTTGATAGAGCTCATGCCTGGGTCTCAAATAGTTGACACGAATGCTTCAAGAAACATTTATTACACATCTCCTATGTGCTAGGCATTATGACAAGAGTTGGAGATGGAAAGAACAGCAAAAACATGGCCCTATTCTCAAGAAGCTCACATTCTAATTGAGGAGATAACCTGGAAGCAATTATGTACATATGACATATTTACAGTGTCAATGGAAGGTAATCTTGGAGGGAAGTCATTGGTAGTGGACAAAGTGGGACAATATTTCCTGAAGAATGTGGGATTTGAATGTAGGCTTGAGGGAAATCAGGGAAGGTTGGAGGAGAATCCAGGAGGGATCGTGTTGTGGGCCTGAGGGACAGTGAGTACAAAGATGAAATGCCATGTTCGAGAAACAGGAAGGAGACTAATGTCATTGGATTGCAGAGTATGCAGAGAGGAAAAAGGTATAAGAAGACTAAAGAGATAAGAAGATGCTGAGAAAGGCTTTAAATTCCAGAAGATGCGACATTTGCTCTCAAAGATAATAGAAAAACATTGGTGTTGGAGGTGTGTGTGCAATGTGGTCAGATCTATATTTTGGGAAGATCAGTTTGAGAAGAGTGGGAGATGGAGTGGAGTAGGGAGAGATTTAAGGCAAGGTAACAGCCAGAAAGCTATTGCGGCAATCAGTATGTGAAGTAATCAGGGTCAGGTGACTACATAAGTAGAGAGAAAGTGCATGTGACAGACGTGAAGACAAAAGGACAAGGTTTGACCAAAATGAGAGGAAGGAGTTGAGGATGAAGCCAAGGGTATGAGACTGGGATCCTGTGAAGGTGGTGGTGCTCCTGACAGGAAGAGAGAAATTGAGAAGAAGGGAAAGTTTGGGGGGACCTATCGAGTTTGACATGCTTAATGGGCATCCGGTTCAAGATGGTGTTGTGAGATTGAAACTCAAGAGTGAAAAACAAACAAACAAACAAACAAAAAAAGAAACTTAAGAGTGATGTGAAGGAGAGATATATAGATCTGCTGCTGGACTCACAGAACTTGATGGAAGCACCAAATGAGATAATATGGAAGTAGAAAATTAGAGGGCCCACTCAGAAGTCACAGTTAGTGCTCATAACCCAAAGGAAGATCCAAGCAAAGGACACTGCAAAGCACTGGTCAGACAGGTTGGACAAGTAGAAAAGAATAGCATCGTGAAAATTTAAAAGGGAGAGAGTGTCCTGGAAAAAGCAATGTTCAACAGTGTCAGCGGCTGCAGAGAGCTCAGTTAGAATGACGTCTGAGAAAAGGCCATTAGATTTTGCAATTAAAAGATCACCAATGCTTTTGGAGAGCACAGTTTCAGCTGAAATTAGGAGTTTGGAAACCAGACTATATGCATCTTAGAATCAAGTGAGAAGAGAAGTTAAGGCAGTGAATGTAGATAGCCACAAGCAATTTAGCCAAGATGAGAATCGGTATCACACAAGAGGAAGCAAACATAAGTGCCATCAAATGAAGTGAAACTTTGTTAAGCATCAGGAAGTCATGGGAATCTATTATTATTTTTTCTTTTGTGAAGCAATTGGGATTAAATGTTAAGCATCTGAGACCACATTTGAACTCAGTTCCTCCTGACTTCAGGGCCACTGCTCTATCCACTAAGTCACCTAGGTGCCTCAGGAATATTTTTAGGTGTTGGAAGAAGTTAGATATACTAGGGAAAGACTGAAGACAGGGAGAGAGGAGAGAGAGAGAGAGAGAGAGAGAGAGAGAGAGAGAGAGAGAGAGAGAGAAAGAAGAAGAAGAAGAAGAAGAAGAAGAAGAGAGGAGGAGGAGGAGGAGGAGGAGGAGGAGGAGGAGGAGGAGGAGGAGGAGGAGGAGGAGGAGGAGGAGGAGGAAGAGGAGGAGGAGGAGGAAGAGGAGGAGAGAGAGAGAAAGAGAGAGAGAGGCAGGAGGAGAGAAAGAGAGAGAGGAGAAGAGAGGAAGAGAGAGAGAGAGAGAGGGAGAAAGAGACAGAGACAGAGAGAGACTAGACAAGACAAGAGAGGGAAGAGAGAGGTAAAGAGAGAGAGAGAGGAGAGAAAAGGAGAGAGGGGGGGAAGGAAATGATAGAGAAGGCAGTCAACTAGATGAGATAGGAGAGGAAGGGATCAAGTGTACCAGCAGAGGGTTTTGCTTTGACAGGGAAAAGTGTCACCTCTTCATGTGAGATAAGAGTGAAGGAGAAGATAATGGGAAAGACATCTGAGAAAGACATTCAGTGAGGAGAAGGGAGAAAGAAGGTACTTTCAGAGAATGACTTCATTTTTTTTCAGTGAAATATTTTGAATCAACAAGCATTTATTAAGCACCTATTACATGCCAAGCAATGTACTGGGCACTGGGGATAGAAATCCATGTAAACCACCCCCCAAAAACCCAAATAGCAAAACAACCCAACAGTCTTTTCTCTCAAAGAAATCACAGTCTAAGGCAGGAAAGAAGATGTGCAAAGCAGTATGCCCAAACAAGATATATAGAGGATAAATTGAAAATAATCTCAGAGACAAAGCACTAAGATTAAGGAAGACTTGGGAAAGATTTAAGACAAAAGCAAGATTATTAATGATAGAACACATATTGTAGAGAACACAGTGAAAGGGGCATTAGTAATAGGGATAAAGTTGAGGTAGATGGGTGTAAAAGTAGTAGATATGGGGGGGTGGGCTTTGTCCAATGAAACCCGGAATTTCTGAGAAGGTATCTACAGACTTTCCCACACCGCCATGGGACAAAACATTCTAAACACATCAATCTGGTTCAATTTCCTCATTTTACAAAAGACAGAATCAAGAGCCAGAGAAATGAAGTGATTTACCTGTGATTGCCCAGCTAGGTGTCAGAGATAGGACTTGAACTTAATTAGTCTGGACTCTATGTCTAGCATTCTTTCTATTCAAAGAAGTAATGGGGATAGTGAATAGAGCGCTAGACTTGGAATCAGGAGGACATGGGTTTAAACCTCCTCACCTCAGACATTTATGAGTGTGAATGTGGGTGAGTCATTTAAAGTCTCTATGTTTTGGTTTCCTCATCTTCAACGGGAGAGGAGTTGACTGGCTGGCCCCCAAGGTCCCTTCCAATTCTCAGTCTGTGATCCTGTAAACAAAGGAAGAGCTGCCTACTCAAAGGTTTGTTTGATGTATGGAGGATAAATGGCAGCCAAAACGTGTCAAAGTGACTATGTAGAGTGCTAAAGAGCTATGAGCTTGTATCAGATGACTTCTAAATTTGGGGCAAAAGATTTCTATAATTCAAGCAAAGATGAAATTGATCATTTAAAAAAATCAGTCATCTTCACAAACCATTCATCTCAAAGAATGAAAAACACTTTTTAATTCCAAGTGTGTTTCATTAAAACAAACAAGCAAACAGGGCTCCCTGGGTTTGAAATAGCTTAACAAAATGAACAGTTTCTGTTATCATCCTTGCCTAAATAAGCAACATAAGATGCTGATAGCTCAGTAGGACAGTCCATTCTTACTAGGTGTGTAATTTATTACACATCTTCTCATCGGCTGCTATACTAGCTAAAGATCACATTCCATTTTTTCTAGCCATCAGCCTGGATTCATTCTTCTGTTGTTCTCAATTCTTATCAGAGATAAAACAATCCACTTTAGATATCCCATGAACATTGCATTGGGGAAAAGCCACAGTTACATCTATTTTTCATTCTAAATTTTACATATGTATTTTTATATCTGAGTAATAGATTTCATTGATTTTCAGGGCCTAGGACTATAACCCAAGTTCAATTCTGAGGTTCTTTACATTCTACTGCTCATTTTATATACATGAGGAGTCTCTTTCTTAGAATAGCTTTTTGAGCATTCAACAGCCCAGTTCATCAGAAAGATCTGTTTGTTTTTTTCCAAAATGGAAGACCTCCACTTTCAGAGCCACCAAGTAAATGATATTACCTTATGATGCTTGGAAAGTTCCCACCTGGTGGAACGGTTGGCTCTGGAAGGCCTCCTCCATCTTCAGGGGACAGATGGGAACTTGAGCCAGTCCCTGAAACGTGGCTGCCCACAGAGATCTGAAAATAGCTTTTTCTCAGATTTTGGTGGTTCCTGATACTCGGCATAGGTTACTCCAGTGAACTCTCCATAAGGCTCTTCTTGGATATAAGCTGAAACACCAGTAAGTGTGCAGTAGCTCTGGCTTGCCTTCTTAAGACAAGAGTATGTGGTGCCTCTGCACTCTTTCCACTGACCATAATTTTCAGGGTTCAGTGCAACCTGTAAAATGTTTTAGGACATTTTACCACCTTTGAAGATTGACCTTGCTGAGAATTGGAGTGCTATTCGGGCAGTCCTATGGATCAGTCTTGTCTGTGTTCCCAAAATAACCAGATAGACTGCTGAAAGATTCCATCAGTCATCTGAATGTTTGGTTTTCCAAGAGACTAAACAAATGCTTCCAAAGACCTAGATGTTTGGCAGCGTGTCTACACAGCTGTTAACTTGAAATTGGGTGGACGTGTGAAACAGGCATCTTTTCCCTGGTCTCTGCTCTTCTTTTGCCCTAGGTCCCTAGGTAGCTTGCCGTCATTGCCTGGTGGCTCTCCCAGCAAGGCCTACCTGTCAAACCAAAGCTTTTGTTGGAAAGCCACTATGGCGGTGGGTGACATGTACATCACAGCTGTTGTATTTTCATAACTTCGGGGAGATGATTCACCCTAATCATGAACAGGCTGTGGTAAAAACCACAGGTCCCACTTGCTCTGGAAAATGGCTCTAAAAGGCAGGGCTTGCTTCCTGGAGCTCCTCTGAGTAGCACAGTAACGCAACGGGATCTATTCTCGGGGGGCCAGTTGAACTGTCTCCGAGGGGAAGTTCTACAACTGGCACAAAAATAGATCATTGCCTGGCATCCTCCTTTTGGAAGGGTAAGTATGAAAACGCAAATCCCCAATGTGAAAAAAAGTGGCTGAGCTTTGTGTCACTTCCCGTCTTTCAAGAAGGGATTTCTTCCTACATAGTCACGGAAGTCATGCCAATTGTATACCCTTGAATGAACTATATCAAATTTGGGTCTGTTCTTTCAAGTGTATTCAGATCAAATATATCTGCACCCTCATCAGCTCAACCAAGTAAATGAATTAATAATCATGCAAGAATCACAAACTCTAATAGACTCTATCCATAATGCCAGAGTGGAGAAGTATTTAAAATTTAATAAACTCCACTGACCCTCTCTCATTTTTGCTGCCATAAATATTTTAATATTAATAAGGAAATCATATATAATGTGTTATTTGCAATGTAGCTATAGATGATAGAGATTAATGCACTATTGGCAGATTCTCACAAAGGTTTTCTTTAGCTTCTTACCCAATTAATCATCGTGCTAATTTATAAAGATACTTTATTCTATTCCGTTACTTAGTTGGTAACCATTAATTGAAATCATATTTGTATCATAATCGCCTCTCTCTAACCTTCTTTTCCAACACCATCATTAAAAAAGTTTAAAAAGTAAGATTTCTTTGGTTAATTAGTTACTTTCCAATCTGTACAACATGTGACTGATCCCAATGTCCAAAGCAAGGTCCTTTTTTTAATTGACTGTAATGCCACATTTCTTTTTTTTAAAAATTAATAGTCCAGCTTCTTATACATCAAGCTGCTAGATGAAAACATTTGGTGATGAAGGAGAAAGGACTGTCATATCACAGTTTGTTGGTCCTGAGTTTCTTTCAGGATGCCATCTAGCACTTCATTATGAAAGGACCTTTCTATTTAAGGCAGAAGTTCAGTGGAGAACTAATGAGCTTCAGGCTCTGACTCTTGCTTTTTGTGACCCGAGTCCACATAAACTTTTGTACCCCTGTAGCTTCAGCCTCGGAGGCTTCTTTTGAACACGATGCTGGTGTCAGAGGCTGGATCCTCACCTAGCCAAAGAAGTTGACAACAATTGTACTAATTACGTCTGGGATCGAATCCCATCCCATGACTCCCAAGGAGCAAAAAAAAAAAAAAAAAAAAAAAAGTTCCAAACTTTACCGTTCATTAAGATTTGTGGAGACATGCTAACAGAATAGGAGAGTTTGTAATGAGGCCTCATCTGCCTGGGAAACCTCTCCCTATCTCTTATGATCAGCAGCCATGACTCAGTGTAAACTTGGTAAACCTTTTTCTGGGTGACGGGAAGTCAGAAATTCAAGAGATGAAGGGGACCTTAGACCACATGGTTTATTTTATGGAAAAGGAATCTGAAGCTGAAAGAGGGAATGTGGCTTATTGAAAGGCCATGGCTGAACAGGAGTTAGGACTCAGGTCTGTAGACTCCCAGCATGGGCTTTTTCCCCAGCTCACTACGTGTTTCCGTAAAGAAAGACAAACAAACAAGCACAGCCCCGATGCGGTAGTATGGTTTACCTATCTAAAATTCATGATTATTATTTACTTCACAAATAGAATACCTGGAAATTGTGTATCTTCATTGTAAGTAAAGGCTGATAAATCTGTAGAGCTTAAGATCCCCCAGTCAGACACCTTTGTTTTGTACCTTCCAGGTCAGTCAGCCACTTCCCCTGCAGCACCCAGGAAAGATGCTGTTGGGGTGGGAAGAATACTACCACGGCACAAGATGTACTTTCTCTTTGTGACTATCACTGGATCAACCATCCAGGGCCAGGCTAAAATCTGCCACCTCCATGTAGCCATGTGGGATTGATTATTCCAGTCCACATTGAGATATTGGGCTAAATCCACTGACTTGGAGCTGGAAGAAACCTTAGAGGCCATCTAGTCCAAGTGTTCATTTTAGGAAATCAGGAACCGGCCTAGAGAGGCAAAGTGAATCAGATCTGTGTTATACAGGTAGTGATCAAATGGGATAATATTTATAAAGCCCTTAGCACAGGAGCTAGCACACAGTAGGTGCTTAATAAATACTTGTTGTTCCCTTGAGTGACTGTGTTGGGATGTTAATTTAGAGCCTCTGACTCCAAATTTATTGTTTTTTCCAGTGCTGATTTAGATTGATTTCTCACTTTTTCCTTGGTTTTGGATTGTAAAGAAGACCCAAAGCTTTTTAATAGCAGGGACTATGTTTCAAGCCTCTGATCTATACCTCTTGATCTTGAACCCCATTCAAAGCCTCCCCCCCAAGAAGCTTCTTGGTATCAGTTGTCACTGACTTGAATAGGAAAGGAAGAAGCACAAGGAGGTAAAATCTCTTCTCAACAGCCACATTAGCCATCAGTGGTTTTGTACACTGAGGTCTTGCAACTTTGAAAGGAGAAAGAATTGCAAGAGGATGGGCACAAGCTGGGATCTTTCAGGAAGACGTGAATAGAGGTGCAAAGAGTTTCAGAGTCGATTGTCAAGATATTTATTCTGGCCGGAAAGACTCATTGGGGAGGTGGCAATGTACAATGTTTGTTTCCAGTCACAGAGTGTTTGGGTCGGACTGACTGCCTCAGTAGTACCCGACAGAGAATCCCTGAGACAATAACCCTGTTTTGAGGTCATCCAGCCTTTGTTAGAAGACCTCCAGTGAGGAGAGATCCACCACTTCCCTAAGCAATTTATATCAGAAAGGAGACATTTCTGATTTTTAGAAATTCTCCTCCCCTGAAAATAACACTACATCTGCCACATCTTTTGCAGTTTGTACTCCCTGTGCCTGGTTTGGCCCCACATCACGCCCAAGATCCTAGATCTGGAGCTAGAAGGGATCTCAATGACTGTTCTAACCATGTCATTTAGGATCAGATCAGGAAACTGAGGTTTTGCCAAGGTCAGAAAGGTGAGTAAGGAGGCATTATGGTATTTTCTCAGCATTCTTCAAACATTTGCTATTTGACCGTCACTTTTTTCTTGCCTTTACTGGGTACTTGTTTTTTTCTTATTAACAATTGCACCATTCCAGGTTGTTACTTGATGTAATCACTATATTCAGAAATGCTAATGTAGCACTAATATAGACATTTAACACATATGGCCTGCATTGGTTTAGACAGTCATTCATCATGAACTAATTAAAACTGTCTTTTTTTTCTGTTTAATTATCGGTCTCTGATGATATTAGATGAAGACAATGTATTTTTCAAAAAAAAATGACAACCACATACTGTCTGGCAGCAGTGATAGCTGTCATACAGTTGGTGGTTTCAATTTTCTTTCAAAATTATGCTGGAAGAAGCATTTCTGAAATGCCTTGAGAAAAATAAAATACAAAAAAATAACAAAACACCCTCAACCCAAGGAACATCTGCTGATATTGATTCTGTGAATCTGAAACTTTATGGAACCATAGAAAAGATGTATTTGACAAGCAATTTTTGGACCGTTTTCAGAGTTTAAGCAAACAACATCTGTTAATATTGATTGGGGGGGGTACTGAAACTTTGCAAGAAATCGTAATTAGCAGGTGATTGAAAAGTGAGTTGTGTTTCCATAGACATTTGAAAATCAAACAGCAAACGCATTTTGTAGAATTTCCTTTTGGCTACACAATTTCCTTGGCCCTAAATAGGGACGAAAGAGGAAATCTACACAACGTTAGCTGTGAATTTGGGCAGAGGAAAAGACACTATGAAAAGTGTTTGCTCATAAAGTAAGAGCTGCTTCATAATCAACATGTTAATCAAATGATCTCAGCTACAAATATAGAGGGAAATATTAGCATTATTCTTTAACGAAAGTTATGGTTTTCAAACAAGTTAATTGGCTTTCAATTGTAATCTCCTTTAAATTGATTATATTAATAATCATTATTCTTTATATAGCACATTGGGGTCTGCAACGTGATGTGTTATTTTTTACTCGGCCTTTACTTCATATTAACTATGATGTTAGTGCTATTATTAGTCCCATTTGGCTGGCGCTGAAACTGAGTCTCAGCAACATTCAAACCCACGTCCTCTAGACTCCAGGTCCAGTGTTCCCTTCCCCATCCCCAACCTTCAAAAACTAAAACACATGCCAAAGGTCTCCAAGCTTTTTTTGATTACATAACCCATAAGTACTTTTAAAAAATCACATGCTGGGTCTTTCTCTTTCTCTCTGCCTCTGTTTCTTGTCTCTCTGTCTCTTCCCTCTTTCTCTGTCTCTCTTTTCTCTCTGTTTCTCTCTCTCTCTCTCTCTCTCTCTCTCTCTCTCTCTCTCTCACACACACACACACACACACCAGTAAACTATGTGAAAAACTGAATAAAAAGGCATTTGCAAGCATTTACTATTTGCGTGGCACTGTGCTAAGACATGAGGATACAGATAGAGGTAAGAAAGACAGCTCCTGCTCTAAAGGAACTTATATTCAAATAAGGAGAGATGAGACAGAAAGGGGTACACTGGAGCAGGAAATCAAAGTGAATGTGGAGTGGAGTCACAAGGTAATTGACTGAGGGATCCTTCCTGGGGGTGGTTTTAGAACTTGAGGTGGAAGGGGAGAGGACGGAATTATGTACTTTTAAAAACGTGTAAAAATTAAAATCAAAATTTTAAAAGGATGAGATAAAGATGGAATAAAGTTTGAGCCTAGATTCAATAGGGAGCCTTTGGATTGAATAGAGTAGGTGAATGATGTGGTCAGATCTCAACTAAAGGAAAATTGTTTTGTCAATTGTGTGGAGAATGATGGAGGGAGAGAGGAGGGAGGGAGGAACAGACAGAGAGAGACAGGGGGATGAAGAGGGAGAGACAGAGACACAAGAAAGATACAAGGAGAGGAAGGGGGAGATGGAGAGAGAAACAGAGACAGAGATAGAGAAACAGGGAGGGAGGGAAGGAGAGAGAGAAGAAGATGGAGACAGAGACAGAAAGAAACAGAGAAGAAGGGAGAGAGAGAGAAGTGGAGAGGAGAGGGAAAAAAACAGAAAGAGAAACAGAGAGGGGGTGAGAAAGAGAGATAGAGGGGAGAGAGAGGGGGGAGAGAGGAGGAGAGAGACAGAGACAGATAGACAGAGAAAGAGACAGAGAGAGAGACAGAGACAAGGAGAAGAGAGAGAGGAGAGAGAAGGAGGGGCAAATAGGAGAGAAATTAGGAACCTCTTACAATGGTCCAGATGAGGGAGGATGAGGATCTGAAGGTAGCATATTGACTTAGAAAAGCACAAATTAACATTATTAATGTGGATAGCTATATATGTCTTTATGTATTTCATATTTCCCAATTCCATTCTAGTTGGGTTCTGGCCCCACTCTTTTTGGGTTTTTTGGTGGCTGCGTTTGACACTTGACTTAAGAACTAAGAGGTCTGTGAGAATAGAAGGAAGCAGGGATTGCAAGAGCCCTAGTAGAAGTAAAAACACCGAGGTTCAGTTATTTGTGGGACACATAGTGTGACAGTGAGGGGCTGAGGGTGACACTGAGGTGCAGGCTTAACAGAGGACCTGTGTGCATGGTGACCCTTTGCTCTAAAGCATTCCTCATCCCTCTTCCCAGCCCCCTCCTATGAATGAATTGAATTAACACCAGTAACCTACCTGAACTTTCCATTTATTTTTCCAAACCAAACCCGGTGCAGCTTGGACACCTCATTAATCTATTTGTATCTGTTTGCATTTGATTAGAAACAACAACAAAAACGACAAATTATGGCCAAAATCCAGGTCAGATTCAACCAACTGAGCAGTTATTAAACATCTCCTATGTTCAATGGTTGGAGATACTAGTATAAAAAGGAAAGAAGTCCTTTTCACGAAGGGGACACAATCGAACGTAGATAAGACAGAAGATACATTATATCTATAATATAATGTAGATAATAAATATACAAGTATATTCAGAAAAATTGTGCAATGAATAGATACAGATAACACAACTAAAGGGCAGCTGGGTGATACAGTACATAGTGTTGTATGATCCGGGGCAAGTCAATTCACCCACGTTTCCTCAGTTTCCTCATCTGTAAAATGAGCTGGAGAAGGAAATGGCAAACCTCTCCACTATCTTCACCAAAAAATAAATAAAATAATAACCTAAAGGTGTCACGCCTGAGTTGGGCGGGACTGAGACGAAAGAACACGTACCACAATTAAATCCAAGGCAATTCAAAGGGGAGGTCACTAGCCAGTAGAGGACTCGGGAAAACTATATGCAGATGGCAGTGAATGGACAAGGACTGACTCCACGAGGTGGCAGTGAAAAGGGACTGCATGGGAAGCAATGAATTTCCACCTCTAAGAAGAGGAGATGGAAGCTTTACTGCAAGTGACTTGTCCAGAGTCAAATAAACAGGATAAGAGAATGAGAGCTGGAAAAGACTTTAAGGATCATTGAGGCCAATGCCCTCATTTTGTAGATGGGGAAACGAGACTGGAGAGAACGTTTTCTTTAGGAGGTGAGGGAATATTCCGACTCAGGGCATCTGACTCCAAAGCCACAAAGAAAGAACTAGCCTTTACCCAATACTTCCCAGTTTCCAAAGCCATGTGCCCCCAGTGCCCCGTTTTATCCTACAACCACCCATCCCCTTCGCCATCAGATTGGAACCCTGGGATCTGCCTTGCGGCCCTTGGCTCTTGCTTGGAAGAACTCATCTGTGGACCACACTGGAAGGCCTTAGCCTTTCAGACTGTTTGCTGCCCGTCTCCTTACAATGCCATGGTGCTTACCAGCTGCCTTCTCTTTCCAGCTCCCCCGCTAGATATAGCCATCCCCGTTGAAATAGATCTCTGAGGGCAGGCATTATCTTAGTCGCTGCATATGCCCAGCACCCAGTGAATGGCACAGATAAGTGTTAATACATTGTCTATCTGTCAATCATCCATCTTTCAATCACAGGTCTTTCTATTTGTCTATTATATGTCTGTCATCTTTCTATCATCTGTATTTCAATCTGTCGTCTTTCTGTCTATAGTTATCTTGCAATCTATCATCTATCAGTCTATATCCATTTTTCAGTCTATCATCTATCAGTCTATATTTTTCAATCTAACATCTGTCTTTCTGGCACTAGCTCTCATCTATATCTATTTTTCAGTCTAACATATCTTTCTGTCACCTATTTTTCAATCTAACATCTGTCTATAGCTAGCTTTCAATGAATCAATAATCGATTATTTTTCTTTCTATCACCAGCACATTTTACATATGAGGTAACTGAGGATCAAAGAGATTACAAGCCTAATTTAAAGTCACTGAACTCTCCTCTGTCCTGACTTTAAGACAGTCCTGCATAAATGAATAGTGCATAGCTGGCACTTGGATGTTGATAGGCTTTTCCCACACAGAAGCATGTTTTTCTGTCATGGAAGAGAAAGCCACCAAATGGCTCTATTTTCTTTCTGTTGAAGGGTTTTCACCTGGCCCTGGGAACAGTGTCTTGTTTCCCAAGGCTCACTGACATAGAATTGAGCTTGTTTGCGTTCTGCATGTTTATACATGTTTGGAAACTATTGGCACTTGAAAATTAAAAGCATATTTGGGAACCTTTCAAAATCGATCGAATCCCAAGATTATTCAGCCTCTGTGGAAAGGACAGTAAAGGAAGAGCTTTAAATCAACATAGCTAATTTGGGTCTCCAAGCCCTGCTGGGAGAACAGGAGCCTTCCTGGGCTGCCATATTCTGCTGGAAGAGTTAAAGCAACGCTGGGGGGTCTGGGGAGTCCTTCATCTCCCCCACGGTCTACCACCGCCTGTGGTCTGGCAGTGGGCCTGGCATCAGAAATGGTCAAGTCACATCACGTCCTGATGGTAGCATCACTGAAGCCAAGGCAAAGCAGAGACCGGGGTAATAGCTCAGAAATCATCTGGTCCAATCCTTCATTTGTCAGGTGAGGAAACCGAGACCCAGAGAAATCAAGTAACCTGCCCAGTGTCACAAAGGTACTTGGCAGAGGCTGCACTGAAATCCCGTGTTCCTTTGAATAACACGCAATCAAAATAAAAACAGTCCCTTCTCTACAACACTGTAAATGGGTGGCAGCTTCAATATATGTGATAAGGAAACAGCCTTAAATTTCCCAATAGTTTGGAGGGGAGAAAACAAACACCCCAACACTTAGGAAGAGAGTCTCAACAAACCCACCAGCTGTTATTAGGTGTCGACGCCTGACCCTGACATTAGAAGCCAAATCCCAACTCTACCATTTGCTTCTTATGTGACCTTGGGCAAGTCACCTCCCTGACTCCAGTGTCCCCATCTGAAAACTTCTGAGCTAGAGATCTGTGTCTCTTTGATCCTACGAAATCAACTGTACTTTCTAGAGCTTGTCACTCTGACTTTCTGTGAGCTCAATGCGGAGGTCTGTTTCCTCATGCCACGTTCACACTGTCCTGTCCTTTGGGGATAACAAAAGAAGACAAAACGATCAAACAAAAAAAAACCCACCCCCATCTTGTGGACAGCAGCCTGCCTGCCATCTTGCAGATTTGGCACTCCTCCACAGGGTCACCCTTAAAGTTTGAATATTATCAGCTGGGTGACCAGCAGTCTGCCTTAAGCATTGTTTCTGTATTGCTTCTCAGCTTTCAACAGGGGTGTCCTGGTATGGAAACTCCTTCCAAAGAGGCTGGTCTGTTTCTCTCTGTTCACTAATGATACCCAAATTATAATTTCTGGTAGTACTTTGCAAATAGCTTCCCCAATTTTCGAGGACCAATAGGATGGTCACATTTCCATTCTAGTGACAACTATCCATAAAAAACTTCACCAAAATGTAAGGAGGATAGTCAGATGAAGTTTGTTTCTTTTAGGTCCCACACACATGGATACAAGGTGATTTGCATGGCCGAATTCACAGATAACTCTGAAAGGACTCTCATTACCCCAATAATCTCCGAACAGGACAGACCACACTCCCTCTGCCAGCTGAAAGCTCCGGGAACAGCTAAAACCCAGAAAGGCATTTCTGTTGAATTGAAAATCATTATTAGAGCTTTAATCAAAACCTGATTTTCCACAGAATTCTGTATCCACCCAATTACTCTAGAGTTTGCTACAATTCAAATAGAAAAGGAGGTAGCTGGTCCAGCAATAAGTCTGAGTTCTTGGGGTTGGCCGTGCACGAAGGTAGCTTATCTGCCAGATATATGGCAGAGAGCAAAATGCAGACTTAGAAAATGAATTACCAGTCAGAAAGTTGGAGACTAGAAGTTCAGGCTAGAGACTTTTTCCTGCCCTGAAGTATCATTCCAAGCCCTGATGTTTATTCAAGGAACCAGAAGCTGCTCCTTGGGGAAACTTAGATGTGAAGCCAGCATTCATGATGAATTGCATTTCTGACCCATTGTAACATTTAATATTTTTCACATGTTATTAACACACTGCTCTATAACCTCTATAGTGGAGTTAGTTCTCTCTCGCACTTTGAACTCTAAGAGAAGAATTCTCGGCACAAAGAAAAGGTGGAAGGAATTCTAGTTTCACAAATAAACACTTTTTTCTATCTGCTTTTGTTATAATTAATACTGTTTTTAAAGGAAATTAAAAGAGCTTAACAAAGATAATTCCTTTCTAATTAATCTTTATTTTGTGTTGACAACTTTTGACCCCATAGTTGTTGGAATAGTTGGAAACATGCTCTGTTATATTTAATCGATGCGAGATACAATTCAGTAACAATAGCTAATAAATAGAGAGAGATAAAACTACTCCATGGCTTCATCTCACACCATCACAGATGACCAAAATGGGAACAATCAACATTGGAAGGGCTGTGGGAAGACAGGCACGGATATACTGTTGGTGAAACTGAGAAGTTAGTCTAACTATTCTAGATTTTGATTTGGAGTAATGCAGGAAATGTGATAATCTATTTATATCCTTTATATCCCATTTCCTTAAGGAAGTCAAAGACAGATCAAATGCCTAGTACATACCGACCCAGTCACAGCAGACCCTTGGTGACAACAAAAAACTGGAAGTAAAGTGGGCATGTATTTATTGGTGATGAAAAATGGATATATGAACGTGATGGAATATTATTATATAGCAAGAAATGACCAGGAACCTGGCAAGGTCTGAATGAATTGATGCAGAGTAAAATAAGTTGAATATATACAATCATTCCAACAAGATCGGTGAAAGGATCACTGAACAATTAAAGAAAATTAATAGTAAGGACCTATACTGCTATTCAAAATCTACAAAATTTTAAGGTTCTCTTATCTATCTTTCTATCTATCTACCTATCTATCTATCTATCTATCTATTCTACCCATCAAGACTTCCTACCACTCACATCACTGGCCTACCTTTAAGACTTGCCTACCCTGGGACAGCATAGGAACTGCTTTTAAGACGACACAGATATCTGGTCATTCAATTAGCCTGTTCCCCTGGCTCACCGGTCTCCTTAATCTCTGCTTCCTGGCTTCCTTCAAATCCCAGCTACAATCTCATCATCTACATGAATGTTTTCCCAACTCTTCTTAATTCTAATGGCTTCTCTCTTTTACTTGTTTCCTTTTTATCTAGTATAGAGCTTGTTTGCTTATACATGTGTTTGCTTGTTGTCTCCCTAAATCATGAGCTCTTTGAGAGCAGGTATTTTGCCTCTTTTTGTATCCTCAGCACTTAACACAGTGTTTGGCACAAAGTAGGAGCTCAAAATATGCTCATTGATGGATTTTTTTTTTTGTTTGTTTGTTTTATCAATATCTTTTTTTTCTTATATCACAGTAATTTCTGGACACATTCTTCTTTTTAATTTTATTTTTTAAAAATATCAGTTTATATACCTAAAGAGCTATACAGCTGTTTATATTCTTGGACCCTGCTGGGTCTGTATCCCTAAGAGATCATAAAAGAGGGGAAAGGATCCACACGTGTAAAAATAGTTGGGTAGCTGTTTTTGTAGTGGGAAGGAATTGGAATCTGAGTGGATGCCCATCAGTTGGAGAAGGCTGAATATATTATGGTATATGAATGTTATTGGAATGAATAGGCTGAGTTCAGAAAATCCTGGAAAGACTTAAATGAACTGAGTGAACAGACCCAGGAGAACATTGTTCACAATAACAAGAAGATTGTGTGATGATCGACTATGAACGACTTAGCTTAATTCCAATAGACTTGGGCTAAAAAATGCCATCTACATCCAGAAGCAGAGTTATGGAGGTTGAATGTGGATCGAAGTATATGCTATTTTCACTTTTTTTTGTTTTGCTTTTTCTTGTGTTTTTCCCCCCTTTTTTGTTCTGATTTTTCTTTCACAACTTAAGTACTATGGAAATGTTTTAAATGATTATACATTTATAACCTATATGAGATTGGTCCCTGTCTTGTCTTAGAGAGGGGGGAGGTAAGGAAGGGAGGGAGAAAAGATGTGGAATGCAAAATCTTACAAAAATGAATCATGAAAGCTCTACATATATTTAGGAAAGTAAAATACTATTTATGTTAAAAAATATCAGTTTAGCAAAAATAGCCATGGTATCTCAAGCAGATTGATGGCATGTGTTACATTGTATACCCATTATATATATATATATATATATATATATATATATATATATATATATAAATGTGTGTGTGTGCGTGTGTGTGTGTGTGTGTGTGTGTATGTATAATATATATTAAAAAGATAGAGAAGTGCATTTTTTTCTTGCCTTTTTTTTTTTTTTTTGCTGAGGCAATTTAAGTGACTTGCCCAGGGTCACACAGCTAGGAGTGTTAAGTGTCTGAGACCAGATTTGAACTCAGGACCTCCTGACTTCAGGGTTGATGCTCTATCTGCTGCATCATCTAGCTTCCCAAGAAGTGCATTTTAAGCACATTTCTGGGGGTCACGTTTGTTCTTCACACATACTTGACTCATTTGACTGACCTTACCATTTACTTGGTCGTCTTTATTACGTCTGTGTTGTCGAAGTTCTGCCCATTTCCCCAAAGCAGGTCTTAGTTTCTCTGAGGTCATCACACTGCCCACTGATTTCCTAGATTCAGCCATTGCCCAATTAGCGGGTGAGGCCTCCGGGATTCCCACTTCCACTCAGGGTGCAACTCTAAGGCCACCTCCTACAAAAAGCTTGGCCTTTTTTTTGGTGGAGAGACCCTTTCTCCCTCATCCTCCAGTTGGAAGTGATTTCACCCCCACTCCCAAATTGCTTTTTGCATATTTAGGGAACGTATCTGACGGATTTATCTTTGGAGCTTGGCCCCTGGCACAGGCGTGGAAGCTCAATCAATGCTTATTGTATTGCAGGAGGACGATCTGTTAAAATATTGTGAGAGTCTGTCAGGGAGGGCTTGGTATGGCAGGGCAAAGCCAGCCCTCCCCCCCATCCAATGTAATGCTGTAAATGCCACTGTGTCCCAAGGAATAGAATCTGTCGCTTCATTGGGGGTTGCCTTGCTTGCTCCAACCTGGCAGTCGCATCCAGGATCCTGGAGCAAGCAGATGTCCGAGCAGGCTAATTAGCTGCTAATGACCACATTATTCTGCCCTTTCTCCTCCTCTCATATTCTTATCAGGCTGCATCCCCATGTTTATAACCCTGCTCTTTTGACTCCTTTCTTTCTGTACTTTTGCCATCTGTCACTGAAACCCAAAGAAAGGAAATCTGTCCATTGAGAGTGTCTTATGTCCATTTCTTCTGCCAAGATCCCAGTTCAGAGCCTTATTACCTTTTTGCGTGGACGTTAGAAAGAAAACCGTAGCATTTTTTATTGCTTTTTGTTTTTGGATCCATTGTCATTTCTGCAGATGGCCACTCTTCTCCGGTCCCGATAGTCATCAAGCTTTCACTTGTGGCAGAGAAAGATGGTTAAAGAAAATACAGGACTCAATTCTTTCTGAGAGGTGATGCCACATGCAGTCTCCAGCACTCATAGGCTCCTAACTCTGGGAGGAAAACAGAGCAATCCTAATTGGTCTCCTCACCTCCATTCTTTTTGTCTCCTGACTTGTCTTGCCCTCTGCTTGCCTCAAATCACACTCCTGGTCCAAAACCGGCAAAGGCTCCACATCACCTACGTCAGGAAGTCCAGATTCACAACCTGTCGTTTAAAGCCTCCTTGTACTCTTTGAATCCTGCCTCTCCTGAATCCCCTCGATGAATCCAGCAAATCATTTCCAAATCATGGCATGCCTTCCTGCTTCCATGTCTTTGGGGGAAAATTATTCTCAGCTGACCTTAGTCCTTTCTGTCTCTCTGAATCCTGCTTCAAGATCAAAGTCTCATGTGGCCCAAGAAGCTTTCCCCTTAATCACCTTGGCTCCCAGAGATTTCTTTTTTAGAGCATTTCATAGTAGTAACAATGATAGCTTGTATTTATGTAGTATTTCAGGGTTTGCTAAATGCATTACAGATGTTATCTCATCGGACCCTACACCAGCTCAGTGAGAAAGGTGCTATTATTATCTTCGTTGTTGTTGCCGAGTTGTTTCAGTCACATCTGTTCTCTGTGATACCATTTGTGGTTTTCTTGGTAAGGATACTAGAGTGGTTCTCATCTCCAGATGAGAAACTGAGGCAGAGAGGGTTGAATGATTCTCCCGGGTCACAAAGCTAGTGTCTAAACTCATGAAGATGAGTGTTCCTGACTCCAGGTATGGTGCCACCACTGTGCCACCTAGCTCCTGTTTTTCAGGAGAGGAAGCTAAAATAGACATTAAGTGACTTGTTCAGGCTCACACGGCTTGGAAACATTTGAAGCTAGATTTAAAGTTGTATTAAGACATCAGCCCCAGAGTGCCATGTAACTGCCACGCCACATGTGATCTGGTTAGCAGATTTGTCACTTGGAATAGACAGTCTTCTTTTGTATCTGTAGTTATTTATCTATGTGTATGCTCTTTACTACTGAAGTATCGTAGCCTGGAGACAACCTTGGGTTCTCAGAACCTGTATCAACAGGGCACGAGTGGGGCAGATTTTACCATGCTGAGAAGTAGTCATTAAGAACAGGCCCAGAAACTCATTAACTGTACATCGTCCGTGGACGAGTCTAGAAAGGTACAGAAGACCATTGGCTGCCTGGGGATGAAATTTGTGGCTCCAACTCTTGAGTGTGCCATAGGGAGAAGAGCTATTCGCGTTGATGAAAACACAGACCTTGGAGGCATATCTCATCTTCCCAGCTGCGTGGTCAGCCAGGTACTTTGCAAATATAGGGGATCTATAGAAGCTGATCAACTGATGGATACATGACTTGGTCAGACATGCAGTTCAGGAAACAGTTGTCAAACACAGGTAGCTCCCAATTGCTGCTGCACACATCTCTTTCACCAAGAGGTCCTTGTTTGGATTTGTCCAACCGCTTGTAGTTTCAAAACAAGAGCTGTATTTCTGGCTTCTTGTGTTTTCACAGGTGCGAATTCAATGAGCGCTTTGCTCCCGTAGTCGGAACCTGCGGAAAGTGGGCGTGTGGCCAGGGTACAGTCTGTTTGACATAGTGTAGACATGCCCCAAGAGCCCCAGATGGTGAGTATTGCACGTCTACAGAGGGTTAGCTCTGCATTCACCCAGATCATTATTTACTACACAAATAACAGGAGGAATTTTTAGAAATGTACTTCTAACTACTAATGGATCCAAAAATGCATTTGGAATTTATGCATCCAATTGCAACCCAAACAGTGATTTATGTGGTTTATTAAATTTTCATTTGAAAGAGAAATTACTCTTTGGCTCCTAGAATCTACTCCTGAATACCTCCCTCCGTTTCGGGCCATGTTTCCAAGTGAATACAGAGACGGGAGACTTGGCTATTGCCAGTTATCTCAACGGAGTGACACGTCTCTAGAAAATTTCAGTCCTCTGGGCGACGTGACTTCTGAGACTCTGGCCACAAAAACAGATCTCATGTTGTAAAAACACCGATCTCTCAACACTGTTGGAGAAAGCACCGGGAACTAATGATTTAGGCTAATGTTTGCAGGGAGAGATTTTTGGCACCGTCTGACTCGGGCATTTCTGCTCCCACACCTAGTTGTCTGATTTCCAGTAAGAGTCTGTGGTAGAGAACAATATAAGCACAGATAGAGTTTGAAGTGTCTGTCCGGTCACACGTGACTGAAGGCTTTGAAATATATGTAGCCGCTTTGAGGGCCTCATTGGAAAGGTTGCTTAATTTGGCTTTGCTCTTCAAAGCTAAACATTCAAGAGAACATTTGTCTGAGTCATCGACATTCATATATGGTTGTGGCTATAACCTTGGGATCATAGATTTCGAGGTAAGGAGAACTTTCAGGGCCATCTACTAAAAACTTTCTCATTTTACAGAGAAAAAATCTCCATCTCAGAGGGACTCACACAGGCAGGAAGAGGCGGGGTTGGGGTCTGAATCTAGAGTGTGCACTAGGGACTTTGGTTCACCTTAGAGATGAGCCTAAGCATAACTAGAGAGCTGGATTCAACTTGTGCTTCTGCCACTTATTATTGACAAGTTTCTTAAATTCTGAGTGCCATAGGAAACTGTTAAGCTCGTAGTTACAGACGACTGGCTGATCTTTGGCAGCCATAACAGAGGCTCTCTACGCCCTTGAAAACATAGGCCCCGAGAGAGTAAGAACACCAGCAACCAAAAAGGAATATGTCTTACCAAAGGCCCAAGAGGGGCTGACTTGCTTCTGGTCACATAACCAGTTATTGGTAGCAAGGGAGGGATGCGATGGCCTGTCATGGCTCGGGCTCTGCGCACCATTTCTGTTTCTTTAGCCCATGTTTTCATTGACATTGAGGGTTCGCATAGAATCTGTGTTACATTTGTAGTCCTCTAGAGCCCATAGGCTTTCCTCATATGAACTGCTGAATAATTATTTCTGTGATCATGACATTAGTGACTGGCAGTCTTCCCTTTGTTGTTTTAAGATACTTGTGAGGGCGGGGGGAGGGAGTGTCCTGGATCAGCCTCAGTTGTGTCCAGTGTCACAGTACTTTGTCCAGTGCCTTGTACCTCCTAGACTCCAGATTCTTAAACTATGGGTCATGTCCCCATATGGGGTCCCGTGACTGAATGTGAGTCACAAAATCATGAATTATTATCAGCAAATGTTTGATTTGTATATCTGTTTTATATACCTGTATCCCCAGGGTCGCATAAACATTTCTCCGGTGAAAAGGGGTCTTGAGTGGGGAAAGTTTAAGAAGTCCTGTCATAGACCACCTTCCTCTTGGTTCCCCCACTTACCCTCCTGTTTCTCCAGGAGCGATGGCTGAGGGCCCCTAGGGCAAACACAAACACTGTAATGATGTAGAGTCGGGTACTTTAGTGAAGACGTAATGGTGTTGAACATATGGGATGTAGTTTAGACACATTGGGGCCAAATATTGCATCCTAACTGACAGCAAAACCCGTTTCATGTTTTACCACGACTGAGAAGAAAGCACATAGAATGTAAATTCCATTGCCCTGTCAGATGATAAACGGCACTCTCTAGATCTCCACAAGACAACTGTAGCCTCTGATGTTTTCTTGGGCTTGGGAAAGGAGAGGGGGGCTTTGCCTTTGTATACTGTGATTTTCTGGCTTCCTGACCGGAATCCTAAAACATTGGGAATTTGTTGACTCCTGACTGTAGGCTGTGACTGACCCGGTAGAACTTGGTCACCACAGCAGACCTATCTCTATAGGTATGGCTTGTCTACCGCCCAAGTTCACAGTGGGGATCGCAGCTTTGCACATTTGATTCTCTTTGTTTGCCACATCAGTGATGACTCGATGACCACAAATGTGCCTTCTTCTGTTCTGTAAGGGGATGAGGTGGACTTTGTCAAGTGGGTTCCTTCTGGGAGAAGGAAAGAAACTTATTTTTTGCCCCTCATCTCTTCTCGCTTGAGAAAGAACCCAGCCCATCTTGGAGGCAACCCCATAGTCCCTGCAAACTTATCAGGAGTCATCTTCTCCCTCTTACCAAGGTGCCAATGGGCATGTCTGTAGTGCCTAGGGAATCATGCCCAGCAGATGTTCCAAACAAAGCCTTCTTGCTATGCAAACTCATCACGTTGAACTTACACACAAACTCCCATCTCATCTGTGTTATGCTGCTGCCCGTTCCTCAGTGGGTCTAGGAACACATCGGAAACATTCGTGAGGCTCTTCTCTCTAACTCTGCAGATGACAGGCCGGCCATACTTTCCTCTCCATGTCCATTCAGCATGTCAAGGACCTTCCCATAATTTCATTTGTGGTGTGTGAATACCACTGGGGTGTTTGGGCTGCCTCTCATTTCTTCTAACTGTGTGATCAGCCCACTTTTTTTTTTTTCCTGGTCATTGATTTTTTTTTTTTTTGATGACGTACTTTATGCGCCTTCCTTTCCTTCCTTTGCATAATTCTATATTTGTAATCCTTTTTCATTCTACTTTTAAAAGGTCATAGGATTTGTGGTTTTTGAGGGTGAAAATGGATCTCAGATTCCACTTATGGAGAAGGAAGAAACTGGCACATGGGAAAATTAAGTGTCTAAGATCACATGGACAGTGTCATAAGATTCAGCTCCCACAGCCTCTGTGATTTCTGAGTCAGTGCTCTGTCTCCTGTGCTATCCTGCCTTCCATACTTAAAGCTGAGGAAGTCAATTTCTTGTTCTTGAGAATGCTGCTTGAAATTCCTTGTCAGTGGATTCACGTCATCCCATTCCCCCTCCACTCTTGGATATTTATTTCCAAGAGGCCTTCTCACGTCCTCTCATCAGTGGTGTGAGTAAAACAAAAGCTAGCCAGCCATGGTAAGAAAATCAGAGGAAAAGAATTGTCCCCAAGAAGAGATTTCTAGTAGTTCTGAGAGAGGAAGGAATTTGTAAAAAGCTCCTGGAGGGAAGGGACCGGTTTCCCTCTGTATCTTTGGAAGCTCAGTCCCTACCCTTTGGTCGCTCAGTGAAACGCTCTTTGCATTACTGGGAAGTGGGATGCAGTGGAAAGTAGCTCACCTGTGTAGCAAATAACTCTCTGGTAAATAAAAGGGACATGTAAATTGCAGCAGTAAAGGGAGGTAGAATGAGAAGGGAATTCATGACCAATGCAAGCCACCTCTGGTGAAAGGGGATTCCATATTCTTTAAAGGCTCTGCAAGAAGGAAGTTGGAAGTTTCTACTTTTTATGACAAACTCAACACATTCCTATAAGTCATAATTACATTTCCAAGCCCCCATTGCTTCTTTTTTCTAGCCTTCATCCTCAACTTAACCGCTGCTGGGAAGAATTTCATATTCTCAAGCCTCCTGTTGCTCTTTTTTGTCATCCTAAATCTATACAAGAATATGCTTATGCAGAATTGCCAGTCTGCCTCCCCAGGTCTCTTTGGTCCCATCATGTGACGTGGGAGCTCGTATTACTGGCATTATGCATGGTTCAGATGAGGATTGTCTTAATGATGCTGTGCATTTCAAAATTCTCTACTTCTATCCTGTCCCTTCTGTATTCTTTGAAAGTGCCAAAGTCAGATTTTCCTCGAGATTTCATAGATTTTTTGAGACCGTTTTCTTGATTAAATCGGTCAACTCATTCATTTAGTTGTCATTCAAGTGTGATTTGGAAGCCAAGAGCCAGGTTGGCTTATGCCAGCAGACAGAGCGGCCGCACTCTTGTTGGCTGTCATATCTGAATGCAATTCAGTGAACTGACCGTGGAGCCATCACTTAACAATTCATTACACCCCTCCTCGGCTGCCAACCATTATGGCCACGCAGGAGAGAAACTGGATGAGAGCTACACTGAACGACTCCTAGAAAACCCTGTATCTTTCTCTTGGGGAGAGAAAGTGGGGGACAAGCCTCTGTTTAAACATTTACCCTGTAGGACTCGCCAGTCCTCAAGCATGACTAAGGTCTATCACTAGACGGGATCTAATTCAAATTTGCCCATATTCTTAGATGGGCAAATCAGAGAGGGTACCTATGGCTTTCAGATCACATGCTCCATCACAGTGAGTAGCTTTTCTGGTCATTTTTCTTAATTTAGTCTATGTTTCATGTATATTTCAGAACATAAAATATTTTTAAATGTATTTTCATTTATTTCTTAAATATTTTCCAATTACGTGTAAAAAAAAAAGAGTTAACATTCTTTAAAAAGTTTTTGAGCTTCAAATTTTCTCCCTCCTCCCCCTCCCTTGAGAAGGTGAGCAATATGATAGTAATTATATGGGATGACATGCAAAGAACATTTCCATGTTAGCCATATTGAAAAGAAAATACAGAAAGACAAGGGGGAAAAACATGCTTTGATCTGTACCCAGAATTCATCAGTGTTCTCTCTGGAGCCCGATAGCATTTTTTAAAATTGTGGGTCCTTTGAAATTATAAACTATATATGGAATTGTATATGGAAATGGAAATTATATATGGAAGTGTAAATATAATTGTTGATGATTTCCCAACATGAAACTATTAAGCCTGTTTGGTAATTGAATGGAAGCTCCTTGAAGGCAGGGACTTTTTTTTCCCTCATCACTGTATCCCCAGGACTTAGTATGAGGCTGGGTGCAGAGCAAGAGCTTACTTAATGATTGATTGTTGAATTGAGTTGAGATAACTCGATGCTTTTTTCCCCCAACCTCGTTCTTGATTCTGAGTGATCTTGCACACTTTAAGAATACATTTGAGAAGGGCAGCAAGGTAGCACAGTGGATAGAGCACCAGCCATGAAGTCAGGAAGACCCAAGTTCAAATCTGCCCTCAGACACTTAACACTTCTTAGCTTGTGACCCTGGGCAAGTCACTTAACCCCAATTGCCTCAGGGAAAAAAAAATAAAAAATACGTTTGAGAAAGTAGGGTCAAAACCAGATGACATGTGCCCATCTATTATTCTATTATTAAAAAACCAGATGACATGTGCCCATCTATTATTAAGGGAGCTGGCTAGAACTTTTAAGTCAGTAAGAAGACCTACAGTTTGTGCAGCGAAAAAAGATTCACAAGAGTCACAATGACAATGACTTTGACTAGAGCATCTTGAGGCTTAGCCCATAGATGTTTGGTACTTTATCCACAGCGACCCAGCAGGCCAATTTCCCATCTCTCTGTGCACACACCCTTCTAATTAGAGCTGCAAATGGGTTGGAAGCACAGAAGGGCCTCCTAGGGAGAAGAGATTTCTGACTTTTGCCCTTCCCCCAAGAGGTTCTGCTGTCACTGTTGTGATGCTTCCAGACACCACCATTGGAGGCCTTTCAGGAAACATGTACCTGCAATGACAGATGGCATTTTCATTACCACCCCTCCCTGCCTGGGGAGTGCTAGTCCGGGCCAGCTACCCAGGACCTTTCTAGGAGAACTTAGCTCAGAGAAACTCCATTAGCTACACAGTGTGAGTTTGCTTATCTCCATTTTTTTAGATGCAAATGGTATGATTGGCCCAAAGTCATACACCTAGCAAGTATCAGAAGCCCGTTTTGAAGCCTTCTGATTGTAGTTTTAACCTACACCAGCTGCCTCTCAGGAAACAGGGGCTTGTGACTAGGCAAGTGGGATCATGTGGAAACATAAGATTCAGCAAGAGGAAGGAAAGGAGTGAAAGAATGGGATGGGAGAGGAAGAATTTCTTGAAGAGCCCAATTTCCCAGGCAGTTTGTGAAAATACAATGGAGCCATTTTTCTCCCCTCTGGATTTCCTACCAGCTGTAAATATCATTATCAATTGGAATAGGTCCAAAAGCTTTCTTATTGCACATCAGAATTTTGCCTTCTGATTATTCAGGCCATCAGTCTACTATTCAAAGCAGACAGGCAGAGGAGGAGGAATTGTTGCCAATTGAAAACCTCAATAATTGCCCTTGAAAGGTGTCCCAGATGGTCTCCTTTCATTATGTAACCATGCCTAGTGTTTAAACCTTTCTTTTCAAGTGAATCATTGGAGTAGCTTGTTACTTTTGATTTCACTTGTGTCAGCTAAGTTATCTTATCCCCAATTTGTTAGTGTTTGACCTGACTTTGAAACAAGTCCTTGGGATGGTTTAAAATCTTCCCAAGGAAGTGTTAGTGTATACAGCACCCATCTTAGTTGACCTTGCCCCTGTGCCAGGCAGCACTAATTGGACACACACTTGGGTTCGTGGTACTGAGAGTATTTTTTTAAGTAATCAGACCCCTTGTGGGTCAAATGTGATCCCAAACTAGTGGGAAATGGGAGGTTCTTATACTAGATCATTAGGTACCACTATGCTAACCAAACAGGAGGAGCTCTTGGGTCAATTAAAGTGCTTCTGGTGAAAAAAGGAGAGGATACACCAATGACCATCAGAAACATTTCAAATGAGGATCTTTCCATTCACCTTTTCCTTAGATTTTTAGGAACTGATGCAAAGCGAATTAGGCAAAACCAGACAGATAAACAGTTACTACAAAGATGCCTATAGAACATAGGAAATGGAGCTTTAGTAGTTACAGGGACCAAGCTCGGCCCTACAAGAGTTGGTGCCCTATGGCTGTGGAGTAGCACACATACTGTCATACACGGCTAATGTGTTGGTTAGTTTTTTGTTTAGAAAATTCTTTGTTACAAGATGGGGATTAGGTTCTGGGATCGGAGGGTGGAAGAGGGATACTTTTTGAAATGAACATGATGCAGACGTGGCTTGGCTCTTCTTTTCAGTTTTCTTCCATGCCTTCTGCACTCTCGCCATACTAGCCTTCTTCCCATGATTATCTGTAATGCTCTCCTTCCTTGCCTTCCCTCCTATTGGTAACCTTAGCTTCCCTTTGAGGACAGCTCAGGGGCCTAAGGCTCCAGAGCCATTTAGTGGTTCACCCACCTAATGGTGTCTTTTGCCTAAGGCAGCCTTCCTACATGTGTTTTATGTGTCTTAAACATGCCTGTTCCCACAACTGTTTGTTTCCTATGTTAAACTTGGAGCTTCTAGAGAATAGGGGCTGTTTTTGCTTTTTCTTTGTGCTCTTGGTGCTTACCAAAGTACCTGGCACATAGTAGGCACTTAATAAATGTTCATTGATTGCTTTTAATGATAGACTTTCCATGGGACAGTCCCATATCTTTGGGTTCTCTATCTCTGTCTCAAATACAACGATCCTTCAAAAATTACAGTGGGCAGAGTTGTGTAGTAGAATGAACAATGAATTTGAATTTTTTTTAAAACTATTTGTAGTGCTTTGTATATTTGTATATTCCCTCATTCAAGATTCTCAACAACCCTAAGAGGTAGGTTCTCCAGGGATGATTATTCCTATTTTTCAGGTGAGGAAACTAAGTGTCTTATCCAAGGTCATATAGCTAAGTAAACGTCTAAAGCACCATTTGAATTATGGTCTTCCTCAAAGCCATGTGGCCAGCTCAGATCAGGGTCAGGAGTAGACCAAGAACCAGGCAAGTCATTGGAAGAGTTTTTGTAGGACATGCCTCTACCTTGTGCCTCCTGGCATAACATCCCGGATCTGCCAGAGCACACCACAGTGCTCTCACCTATCGGGGTAGGAATTTGGGGGAGGTCTTCATTGCAGACTCGATTGAAATGCAGAGGCAGAACCACCCTTTGACTTGGCCAAGAGATCACCTCTGCGATGTGACCTGATGGCCACCAGGAAGCTCTCCCTAGTGCCTCATTTCTCTGTGTTGAGCACTCTCTTCTCCAGCTCTATTTAGAAAAAAAAAAGGTAATGATATATAAAGGTGTGTATATATATATATATATATATATATATATATATATATATATACAGTTCAATACATATATTATGTGTGTGTATACACATTTGAGAGAGAGCCATTAGCATGAGAGCATATGCTATGCCAGCACCATTTCCTACTGAGATTGCCTCTAGTTTAAGCCATTTATACCTTGTTTGCACCTTGTTATTTACAGTTATCTCCTCCATTAATTAAATCCTCCATTAATTAAACTTTTTCTTTGTATTGCTGGTGTCTTGGTGTTTAGTAAAGTGTCTGGCACCTTGATGAGCACTTAATAAATGATTGTTGATTTGATTTATGTCTCTTTCATAGCCATAGATACTCTGGAGCTAGAGAGCTTTCTCCTCTAATAAAAAATAAGAAAGAAAAAAAAAGAGTAGGCAAAACTAACCCCTTTACTGCATTTGACAGTATTTGAAGTAGTCTACACCCATAACCCCCCACTTCTGCAAAGAAATGTACATACATACATACACACACATTAGTGGACCATCAATAAACAAATGTATATACACATATAGATATATACACATATGTATGTAATCTCATATCTTCTTTGGGACCAAGCTTGGTCATTACAGTGTGTTTTTATTCATATATTTATTTATCCATCTCTTTATTTATTTGCTTACTTCTTTATTTTGCTACTACTGTTCTTTATTCTTTTCATTTCCATTGTGGTAGGCGTGGGTATATTACTTTCTTGGTTTTGTTTAATTTGTTTTTAATCCATTCTCCCAAGTCTGCCATCGTCATGGCCCCATGGCAGTCCCTTCCCATAGAGTCTCCTCCTTTCCATGCCCTCACTCCACCCTGGACTTTTTAGCTTCCTTTTGTATATCTTCTCCCCCTCCCCCCATTAATTATAAGTTTTTTGAGGACAGGGGCCAATTTTCCTTTTTCTCATTTGTAGCCCCAACACGTCAAATAGTAGGCAATGAAACTTTTAGTTTTTTTTAAGTGTTCTGAATAACAGATTCAGCTTCTGAATTATACCCATTAGTGGACCATCCTTTGTCACCTCTTAGAAATTAGCCTCGACCAGACAGACAGACAGACAGACGTGAAATACCCAGCATATGTTGTCTTGCTTTTTTTGAGTCACCTGTTTATTAAATGTTTTCTGATTGCCATAGTGATGTCTTGCAAGCTTCTTCCCCACCTTTTTTCCTTTTGTACTAAATTCAGTACATATTTATTAAGTTCTTACTATGTACTTGATGATAGGGATATAAAGAAATGAATGGGACACTCCCTCCCCTCAAGGAGCTTATGTTCTCCAGGGGGAAATAGTGCATACACAGAGAAGTAAATAAAACCATGTTCAGAATTAATACAAAATGATTTTATTGTTCACAGAAAGAACTAGCAATGGGACCAATCAGAGCAAGTGACCCACCAAGTATTTCTGTGAGAAGCAGCATGAAATTGAAGTTAAAAAACTGGATCAGAAGCCACACCTCTTCACCCTTTTTGGCAACTGGTTAAGACTGAGTCTCAGAGAAGATGCTGATTGGTGTTAGGGAGGGTATTTCCTCCCCTAGGAGTTCCCTCTACTCCTGAAATCCTAGGTCCAGACCCTGTGTAGTAGGTGCTAAAGATACAAATGAAACCATCATAGGATAAGACAGTTCCTCCATTATGGGACCACCCTTTCCCTTGCTTCTGTGGTTTATGGCCCTCCATCCCTGGTACCAAAATGGGATAGTGCAAGGCCCTGCTGGAGGCGTACAGAGTGACAGAGATGCAGTCTCTGCCAAGTTTCCTTATTAGAGGTCTAGCCTGTAGTTCCCGAGACTTTGACATTGTGTGAAATGTTGACTGCATACCTTCTTGGTCTTCTTTTTTCCCCTTTAGTTTTTATTTTGCTGCCTGAGTGCTTTTCCTTTGAAGCAGGGAAAAGACATTCACATGTACTGTCTGCAAATCTTTTCAGTTTAATTGCTTTCATCTGGGGACTTGTTATTGTAAGATTTAATAGACTTTGGGGTGTTCTGTGTTGAGACTTTAAATGTGCTTGGGGCCTTGGAGCTCTCTTTCTGCTCTAGCAAGATTACAGAGAAAAATGGAACTTAAAAGAAAAAAAAAGCCAGTGGTCCAATGATTAAAGAAAATCAAGCTGCTACTTAGGAGCATCTATAGGCAATGGTTTCCTAAATTATAGGTGACTGCACCCATTTGATTCCTTAAAAGGTAAATGTTGAGACGGCAGGAACCTGAGCATTGATCCTCCCCATACTGTCTCTGGACTCTGTGTAGCTACCTTATTTGCATATCAAAAAGAAACCTTTCACCTGTTGGAAACTTTAAAGATGAGATGAAAGGACAGCAGAGAATCCCAATATTCGCCTATTAATATGACCACTCTTTTAGTTGAGTACAGCAATTGTACTGGACCACGGCAGTCTTCCGGAAGCCATTGGGCTCCCGTATGCCCAGTGCACCAGGCTGGCTGAATTTGGCTTTCTCCGATTCCCATACGAGGCACCCAGCAGCCAGGGGGGCAGAGGGTTGAAAGAGAGAGAAGTGATTGTTCTATCAAGTTGTTCATTTAGCTTAGATATCTTCACCTGGTTCTGTCCTGGGTCACCTTCTGTCTCTAAACCCTCTTTTTTGGTGATCCCGTACATTCTCGTGGGCTTAATTATACTCTTTATGCAGCTGATTCCCATATGGATATAGCCAGTTGTAACCTCGCTCTCAAGCTCCACGCTTGTATGAGGAAACCGAGGCAGGCAGGGTGAAGTGATTGCTTATTGCACGGAATCATACTAATCATCATGATAATTAGCATCTGTATAGAAATTAAATGCTTGTAGAGCTTTTGACTAACATTATCTCATTTGATCTTTACAACAATAACAACAACAATAATAATAGATAAACTTTGTGTAACACTATGTGTCAGGCACCATGTTAAGCACTGTGCATTTATTATCTCATTTGAGCTTCACAATCCCGGGAATTGATGCTCCCAACATCCTCATTTTACAGATGAGGAAACTGAGGCAGGGAAAGGTCAGTTGATTTGGCCCAAAGTCCTATATCTAGGAAATGCCTGAAACTGGATTTGAACTCACATCTTCCAGACTTCCAGTCCTGTTCTCTGCCTCCAATAGTACTTCCTGTTGTCATATCATATGCACCTTCTGAATTTGTTTCTGGTTTGGGCACCACCATCTTTCCAATTGTGCTAATTTGTTCCCTCCCAATCCTCTTTGCTTCTTTTCCCCCTTTTCACTTCCTCTAGCTAACCAATTGCCAAGACTCATGGATTCTAATTCTATACCACCGCGTGTGCCCTTTGCAGCATTTCCATGGCCCCCAGCAGGGTTCTTGTCCTCATTACTTCTAACCTGAACTGTCTCAATAACTTCCTATTTGGCCATCTTGCTTTCTCATCTCTTGCCTCTCCATTCCACCTTCTGTAGAGCCGCCAAAATAATTGTGCTAAGTCAAAGGCTGACTGCACCACTGCCCATGTGGAGAAATGTTTGGGCTTTCTCACCATTGGCCACAGGATGCAATTTCAGTTCCCAAGGTGACATTTAGAAGCTGGTCACTGTCAGGCTTTCATCAACCTTCCCAGACTTGCCATTCCTTACATTAGCTTCCTGTGCCCTCCACCTTTGTTGGTTCCTGGCTCTGCATTCCATTTCTGGCTGCCATTTTTGCACAGGACATACCCTGGATCCAGAATGTGATGACTTCATTCTTTCTTCCTTCAAACCCCAGTGTCATTGAAGACTTCATTTGGGGGATTCACTTCTACCAAAATTCTGCTCAGATCCACATAGTTGGGTCGCTCTCTCCCTTCTCACTTTATTTCATTCACCTTCATTCACCTATCTATTTGTATGCAGTATCTTTTTTTTTTTTGGGGGGGGGGAGCAGACCATAAGTACTTTAATGATTATACAAAATGAAAACAAATAACATAAAACTTTAAATCCAAGGAAGGTAGGAAGGATCTTACCACTTTGGAAATCAGTATTACTATTACTGCAGCTGTTACTACTACTACTACTACTACTACTACTACTACTGTAACTACCACTAATTTAAATAACTTTTATATAACAATTTAAAGTTCCCAAAATGTTTGTATATGCACTTTCCAGGACAATATCAACTCCTTGAAGACTGGGAATATTTTTCATCGTTGTAATGGCTGGTGCCTAGCTAAATGCTGGACACATCGTTTGTATGTAATGAAGCTTGGTGAATGGAATTACAACGGGAGGATGTAAATGTTCACAGGCCCGTTCAATCTTTCCGCGATCAGCCTAAAGGCTTGGTCAAATCGATGACTTACACGTGGGTTTTTTTTTCCTTCTGCAGGCCTTGATTCCTCAATTTCTCTCATCAGGGGAGAAGTCCAACTGCAGACCAAGCTTCCAGCTCCCTTCAGTAAAGAGAGTGCTGTTGGCTCAGTTCTACCCTCTGATGATGTCACCAAGTTTAGGCAACAGGGAGATGAAGGTCAGTCTACTTGATATCCAGCTATTGGGGATGGAATCATTCCTCCTATTAACAAGATCTGCTACAGCAAGCATGATTCTTTCTCACGGTAGGCACTTAATGAAAGCTTGAGGCAACGAGGCTACTTGCCATTCTGTAGAGCCAAAGAAAAGACAAAAACACAAATTGTTTGACCAAATTCTCTTTTCTTACCTACTGGCTCCACTCATTGTGTACATATTGCCTGAGAGAAATTATCCTATAAATGTTCAGATTAAGTTTTAAATTGGGTATTTTTTTAGAGCACTGTGAAATTAAATCATATCTTCCTGTAAATATGAGTGTTTGCAGCTGTTTTAGAAGGAAAAAGAAGTTGTGTTTAAAGTTTTTTAATCATTGATATGTAAAGCAGTCAAAGTTATAAGGAAGAAAAGCTTTCCCTGGGTACTTCAGAAATGAGCTAGCACATTGTTGAAGTTGGCCATGATTTCCTTGGCTCTCTTCTTCTTCCGGTCAGGAACCAAGCCCTGGAGCTTCTGATCCTTTCACCTCTTGAATTTAGCGGTAAGGCCACTGCTTTCTTAGTTGGTCACTTCTTCTCCTGCTATTCTACTTTGGGTGATCCCCAGCAATGCTTTAGTTTACCTCAGACTCCTCGGCCATCTTCTCGAGACACAGGATTACCCTTGTTTTCTCCTCTTCCGTTTCTGCACCCTAGGCCAATCTGTCCTTGTTCCAGGAAGGAGAGTATTGGTCAACTCTCCTTTGCCCCAGTCCCCAGCAGTGCTCCCTGCTCCCCTGTGAGAATGCAGGCCCTTTGAGGGAAGGGGCTGTGTTAGTGCTTGTATGCTCAGCATTTAATCGTACTTAACCCAAAATAAGGGCTTACTTAGCACATTTGGTTTTCATTAATGTCTTATAAATGTTGTGACAATGATCCCAGAAATACCCCCTCACCTTTAATTTTGCCCTCCTTTCTCAACTTAGCAGGATGAGGGCTAGGTGTGGATCCAGGAAGACTCAGTCGTTTTTAGTCATGTCTGACCTTTTGTCACTCCCTTGGGGTTTTCTTGGCAGAGGTCATGGAATGGTTGGCTGTTTCCTTTTCCAGTTCGTTTTTACAAATGAGGAAACCGAGGCAAACAGGGTGAAGTGACTTGCCCATGGTCACATATCTCGTAAGTTTCTGAGGCTAGAATTGAACTCTGGAAGATGTCTTCTTGACTCCTGGGCCGGTGTTGTATCTAGGGGTGAGGGGGCTGCCTTCGTTCCCACCTCTAATTATTAGTAGCTGTGTGACCCTAGACGGTTGACTTGCTTTCTGTGTACCTCGACTTCTTGGTAAAATAAGCAAGATAACACATATGACACATGTATCATGGGGCTGTTGAGGCTGGAATGAGGTGATATTTGTGAATAGTTTTGCAAATTTTGAAACATGCTATATAAATATTACTTTTATATTATCATTTCATTATAAATTACTATAATATATGCAGCCATTATTTGAACAAGAGTAACCATAAGATCCTAGATTTATACAGCTTCGATGGCCTGTTAGCCTGGCTGTTTCTCAGGAGTATGAATTTTACCCCACTGAATATGGAACTCCATAGAAGAAAGAGAAATCAAGGATCTCCTCTTAGATTGGAGACTGCAACTCCGTTCTGTTTGACATTATTCAAATGAAAATGTGTTCTGTTTGACTTTTTGGAGTACAACTGAATTCCACTCAAAATATCAAGCACAATTGTGTTAAACTCCAAGGAGTCAAGTATAATTGAATTGCTTCCCAAATTGAATGCTTGCAGCCTCAAAATGAGAGACAGGTGGACAAATAAAGGCACAAGGCAGTCGCCCCTAGAAATTGGCATGGAGAATTTCTCTGTGCAATTCAATTGTACCTAGGGAAAAGGACCCTGATTTGGCCTTCAAACATTCACATTTGATGCACAAGCAAGGTGTAAACCAAGTATGTTGCAGTAATATACTGTGGAGAAGAAATAAATACCCAAGATGAGCTCAGATTGTCTGGACTTTCCCCTGCATGGGCTGCACGAGTGCTTTTGCTCAGTAAAGGGCCACTTAAGAACCCTGTGGTTTAGTTGGATAAATGTTTTGGAATCAGCAAGACCTGAGTTCAACTGTTATCTTTAACATAAAGGTATGGGACTCTGGGTAAGGCATTTAACCACTCAGAGAGTGCCAAAGGCAACTCTCTAAGATAAGTTTCAGGTGAATTTCAGACCTGCATCAGTGAAAATCTGGAGGAATTATTAGTCTAGGCCCCCTTCCAACTCCATCTGGAAAATGCCATTTCAGTTGCTGTCAAATGGATTTCAATATTTTGTAAAAACCATTCATTTTGTTTCTGATCACTATTATATTTTCTTTCCTTTCCTGTGTGGACAGATACACCCGGTATGGCAGGTATGATGTGGCAAATGGACTTTCTTTCTCTACATTTTGATTTCTGCAGTGGAAAGGGCTCAGAAGACTTGGATTTGAATCCTAGCGTTGATGCTTGCTGCCTCTGCAACCTTGGGTAAGTCACTTCTTTCAGGCCTCAGTTTCCCTCTCTGTAGAATAAGGGGCTTCACGGAAGTCTCGGCTCTTTTCCAGTTCAGAATCTGATTCTGTCATCCAGGGGTGTCTAACAATTGATCTGCTGGGGGAAAAAATGTACACGTGACACCCTTTGAAGTTTAATTTGTATTACTACATTAGTTTCTCAAGTTTAGACAGTCAACAAAACAGGAAATGAAACACTGATTTGCTAATTTCCAAGCTATAAATTCTTGGCTTGAACTTTAAAAAAAAATTATTTTTCTTGTGATGTATTTTTTAATGGTATTATATATTTTCAAATAGCCATAAAGATAGTTTTCAACATTCACTTTTTTAGTTAAAGCTTTTTATTTTCAAAACATATGCATGGATAATTTTTCAACATTAACCCTTGTAAAACCTTGTGTTCCAAATTTTTCTCCCTCTTTCTCCCCCTCCCTTGGACAGCAAGCAATCCCATATAGGTTAAAAATGTGCAATTCTTCTCAGCATATTTCCACATTCTTCTCAACACATTTCTACGAGAAAAATAAGAACAAAAGTGGGAAAAATGAGAAAGAAAAACCACAAGCAAGCAAATTACAAAAACAGAAAGGTGAAAATACTATGTGTGATCTACATTCAGTCCCCATAGACTTATCTCTGGATGTAGATGGTTTTCTTAAATTACAAGTCTATTAGAATTGGCTTGAATCAGTCAATATTAATCAGAGAAATGCAAATTAAGACAATGCTGAGATACCATTACACACCTGTCAGACTGGCTAGAATGACAGGGAAAGATAATGTGCGGAATGTCGGAGGAGATGTGGGAAAACTGGGACACTGATACATTGTTGGTGGGATTGTGAATACATCCAGCCATTCTGGAGAGCGATTTGCAACTATGCTCAAAAAGTTATCAGACTGGGCATACCCTTTGATCCAGCAGTGTTTCTACTGGGCTTATACCCCAAAGAGATTTTAAAGAAGGGAAAGGGACCTGTATGTGCACGAATCTTTGTGGCAGCCCTTTTTGTAGTGGCCAGAAACTGGAAACTGAGTGGATGCCCATCAATTGGAGAATGGCTGAATAAATTGTGGTATATGAATGTTATGGATATTATTGTTCTGTAAGAAATGACCAGCAGGAGGATTTCAGAAAGGCCTGGAGAGACTTACACGAACTGATGCTGAGTGAAATGAGCAGGACCAGGAGATCATTATCTACTTGAACAACAATACTATATGATGACCAATTCTGATGGATGTGGCTCTCTTCAACAATGAGATGAACCAAATCAGTTCCAATAGAGCAGTAATGAACGGAACCAGCTACACCCAGGGAAAGAACTCTGGGAGATGACTAAGAACCATTACATCGAATACCCAATCCCTCTATTTTTGTCTACCTGCATTTTGATTTCCTTCACAGGTTAATTGTACACTATTTCAAAGTCTGATTCTTCTTGTACAGCAAAATAACTCTATGGATATACATACATATATTGTATTTAACATATACTTTAACATATTGAACATGTATTGGTCAACCTGCCATCTGGGGGAGGAGGGAGGGGGAAGGAGGGGAAAAATTGGAACAAAAGGTTTTGCAGTTGTCAATGCTGAAAAATTACCCATGCATATATCTTGTAAATAAAAAGCTATAATAAAAAAAAAAGAATTGTCTTGAATCACCTCATTGTTGAAAAGAGCCAAGTCCATTGCAGTTGATCATCACACAATCTTGTTGCTGTGTACAGTGTACTGGTTCTTACTTCACTCAGCTTCAGTTCCTGTAAGTCTCTCCAGGCCTTTCTGAAATCATCCTGCTGATTGTTTCTTACAGAAAATAATATTCCATAACATTTATATACCATAACTTATTTAGCCATTCCCCAACTGATGGGCAGCCACTCAGTTTCCAGCTTCTTGCCACTACAAAAAGGGCTGCCACAATCATTTTGTCACATACAGGTCCCTTTCCCTCCTTTAAGAACTCTTTGGGATATAAACCCAGTAGAGACACTGCTGCTGGGTCAAAGGGTATGTACAGTTTGATAACGCTTTGCATGTAGGTCCATATTGCTCTCTATTATAGTTGGATCTGTTCACATCTCCACAAACAATTTGGCATACATAGGGCCAGTACATACTACCTCACGAGAACTGTTTACTAAAAGTTCATGCCAAATTGAACTTACTGGCCCTGTCTGTGGTAACAGGGACTATGTCCCTGTGACACTGAAATCCAGAGTTGGACACCGGCAGAAATGACTTGTCAAAAGTAACACTGGATGATCTCTGGCCAGCCCAAGCACATTCCATTTCAGCTAGAATTATTAAGCACTGAGAATTTACATAGTTCTTTACCAGGTACCATCAATAATAGCTCAGTAGATAAGAGATATCCTGAGATAACAAATGCAAGTAAGTATACATATAGTGTATTGCTATTGAGGGAAGGAATTTAGAGTAAGAGAAAGATTCCTTGTCCATAGTTTGTTTTGCATATGCCCACCAATGGGTCATCTTTTAGAGAGGGGAGAAATTGAGCTCAGCTCTGGTGAGTGAGATCCATGGCTTTGAGGATGACTATGTTGGTCACAGCATCACCACTTAAATCATTTTCAGACATATTCTATGAGCTGCCTCCCATCACCTCCTGCAAAACACAAATGTCAGAGAAGTCGCTGTCTTTCCCAACCAAATAAATGGAACCATACAAAATAACACCATGAAGGGCAATATGGGAATCCCAGGTGACCACAACCAAGCCACAACAACGGCCTCACCAGCTGTCTACTTTTTGTTGTTGTTGTTATAGCTATTTACAAGATATATGCATGGGTAATTTTTCAGCATTGACAATTGCAAAATCTTTTGTTCCAATTTTTCCCCTCCTTCCCCCCACCCCTCCCCGAGATGGCAGGTAGACCAATTCGTGTTAAATATGTCAAATTAGAAATTAAATACAATATATGTATACATGTCCAAACAGTTATCTTGCTGTACAAAAAGAATTGGACTTTGAAATAATGTACAGTTAGCCGGTGAAGGAAATCAAAAATGCAGGTGGACAAAAATAGAGGGATTGGGAATTCTATGTAGTGATTCACACTCATTTCCCAGAGTTCTTTCCCTGGGTGTAGCTGGTTCCGTTCATTACTGCTCTATTGGAACTGATCTGGTTCATCTCATTGTTGAAGAGGCCCACGTCCATCAGAATTGATCGTCATACAGTATTGTCATTGACGTATATAATGATCTCCTGGTCCTGCTCTTTTCATTCAACATCAGTTTGTGTAAGTCTCTCCAGGCCTTTCTGAAATCCTCCTGGTGTCCATTTCTTACAGAACAATAATATTCCATAATACTCATATACCACAATTTATTCAGCCATTCTCCAATTGATGGGCATCCATTCAGTTTCCAGTTTCTAGCCACTACAAAGAGGGCTGCCACAAACATTAGTGCACATACAGGTCCCCCTTCCCTTCTTTTTTTTTTTTTTTTTGGCAGTTAAGCAATTGATTCTTTTTTATTTATTTTTTTTTAATTTTTTATTTATTTTTTTTTAATTTAATATTTTATTTACAGGATATATACATGGGTAATTTTACAGCATTAACAATTGCCAAACCTCTTGTTAATTTTCCCTTTACCCCCCCCCTCCCTAGATGGCAGGATGACCAGTAGATGTTAAATATATTAAAATATAAATTAATAAAAATTAATAAAAACATTTTCTTGAAAAAATAATTAAAATTTTACAATTACTTGGGAAGGAAATCCAAAATGCAGGTGGGCATAAATAAGGGATTAGAATTCAATGTCATGGTTTTAGTATCCCAGGTTCTTTTTCTGGGCATGCTAGTTCAATTCATTACTGCTCCATTAAAATGGTTTGGTTGATCCGTTGCTGAGAAGGGCCGATCCATCAGAACGTCATCAATATTATTGTTGTTAAGTTATTGATCTTGGTCCTCTCATTTCCTCACATCAGTTATTAAGTCTCCACCTTTCTAAATTATCCTGTTGGTCATTTCTTACAGAACAGTAATATTCCATAATTTTCATATACCAAATTTATTAAATTCTCAACTTTGGGCATCCATTTTCATTTCCATTTTTCCTCAAAAGGGCTGCCACAAACATTCGTGCACATACAGGTCCCTTTCCCTTCTTTTAATCTTGGGATAGAAGCCCGGTAACCTTTTGGATCAAAGGAGATCAAAGTTTGATAACTTTTTGACATAGTTCCAAACTACTCTCCAAATGTTTGGATTCGTTCACAACTCCACCAACAATGCATCAATGTCCCAGTTTTCCCATCCCCTCAACAATCATCTTTTTTTTCATCTTAAATTGACAGGTGTGTGGTGTATCTTAGGTTGTCTTAATTTGCATTTCTCTGATTAATAATGACGGGAACTTTTCATATGACTAAAAATAGTTTCAATTTCTTCATCGAAATTGTCTTTATATCCTTTGACCATTTTTCAATTGGAGAATGGCTTATTTTTATAAATTAGGTTAATTCTCTATATATTTTGGAATGGGGTTTTATCAGAACCTTTGACTGTAAAATATTTTCCCAGTTTTTCTTCCCTTCAATCTTTTCTGCATTAGTTTTTTTTACAAAAAACTTTTCAGTTTGGTATAATCAAAATTTCTATTTGGATATAATGATCTCTAGTTCTTTTGGTCTAAGACCTTCCCCTTCCACAGGTCTGAGGGAGGTAAACTATCCTGTTTCCTCTAATTTATTAATAATTTCATTCTTTATCCGGTCCTAACCCATTTTATTATCGGTGTCGGTTAAGTATGGATCAATTGTTTCCCATATTAGTTTCCAATTTTCCCAATTTTTATCAAACATGTTCTTATCCCAAATGGGATCTTTGGGTTTTTCAAAGACTAGGTTGCTATATTTGTTGACTGTTTTATCCCTTGAACCTAATCTATTCCATGATCAACTAATCTATTCCTTAAATAAATAGTTTTGGTAACTGCTGCTCTATAATATAATTTTAGATCTGGTACAGCTAAGCCACCATATTTTATTTTTTTCATTAATTCCTTGAAATTCTTGACCTTTGTTTTCCATATGAACTTTTTTTTATTTTTTCTAGGTCATTAAAATAGTTTTTGGGATCTGATTGGTATAGCGCTAAATAAATAGTTAGGTTTAAATTTTCATCTTTATTATATTTGCTCGCCCTATTCAAGGCATTTTTTTCAATTGGTTAGATCAGACTTAATTTGTGTGAAAAGTGGTCTTAATTTTGCTCATAAAAGTTTCTATTTTTTTGGAGATGATTCCTAAATATTTTATATTATCATGGTTACAAATGGAATTTCTCTTTGTAACTCTGACTGTTGGTTTTGTTATGATATATAAGAATGCTGATGACTTTGTGGGTTTATTTTAAACCAACCTTTGCTAAAGTTGGGATTATTTCTAATAACTTTTTAGCAGAATCTTGGGGTTCTCTAAATATACCATCATTCTAAAAAGGGATAATTTGCTTCCTCATTGCCTATTTTATTCCTTTTCTCTTTCTCAGCTCTTATTCTATGCTAGCTTTCTAATAAATATTAAATAAAATAATGGTGATGTGGCCCTTGTTTCCTCCAGATCTTTTGGTGGTTCGTTTTCTCCATTACATATGATCTTGATGGTTTTAAATGATGCTTATTATTTTAAGGAAAATCCATTTATTCCTATTCTCAAGTTTTTTAATAGGAATGGATTTGGTTTTATCAAATGCTTTCTGCATCTATTAGATGATCATATGGTTTTTTAATTTGGATTTAAATGGCCAATTATATTGATAGTTTTCCTAATATTGAAAAACCATTTTTAAATCCTACTTGATCATAGTTATTATCTTGGGATGTTTTCTGTGTCTTTTTTAATATCTTATTTAAGATTTAGCATCAATTTCATTAGGGAGATTGGTCTATAATTTTCTTTTCTTTGTCACCTACCTGGTTTAGGTATCAATTAAATTCTTGTCATAGAAGGGTTTTGGACTCCTTCATTCCCTATTTTATCAAATTTTATATGATTGGGGCCAATTGTTCTTTAAATGTTTGTAAAATTCAAATTAAATCCATCTGGTCCGGGGATTTTTCTTAGGGGTTTTTAATTGCCTGTTCTTTTTTTTTCTGAAATGGGACTATTCAAACAATTTACTTCCCTCCCTCTTTAGTCTGGGAAGTCTGTATTTTTGGAGTATCATCCATTTCACTTAGGTTATCAAATTTTTGCCATAAATTGAGCAAAATAACTCCTTATTATTTCTCTAATTTCCTCTTCATTGGTGGAAAGTTCTCCTTTTCATTTTTTAAGACTACTAATTTCATTTCCTCCTTCCTTTTTCTAATCAGATTTAAAGGCATCTATTTTATTCTTTTTCATAGAACAACTCTTAGTTTTTATTAATTAGTTCAATAGTTTTTTTACTTTCAATTTTTTAATTTCTCCTTTTAATTTTAAATTTCCCAATTTAGTATTTAATTGGGGTTTTAATTTTTTTTTAGTTTTTTTTAATTTTGAACCCAATTCATTAATCTTTTCTTTCTCTGTTTTTTATTCAAGAAGCCCTCTAAGGATATAAAATCCCCTCTTATTACCCTTTGGCTGCATCCCACAAATTTTGGTATGATGTCTCTTGTCATTATCTTGGTAAAATTATTAATTTATTATAATTTTCTTCACCCAATCATTCTTTAATGGGATTGTTTAGTTTCAATTACTTTTTTGGTCTATTTCCCTAACTTTTGTTGAATTAGTTTTATTGCATCTGATCAAAAGAAAGCATTTACTATTTCTGCTTTCTTCATTTAATTTAAGTCTTTATGTCTAATATATGGTCAATTTTGAATAGGTTCCATGAACTGCGGAAAATATTTCCCTTCTATCTCCATTCAATTTTCTAAAAGATCCAACATACCTCATTTTTCTAATATTCTATTTACCTTTAATTTCTTTCTTTTTGTTTTGTGGTTTGATTTTCTAATTCTGAAATCAGGTTGGATCTCCTACTAACAGTTTTTTGTCCTTCTTGCAACCTCTTAATTTCTCCTTTAGGAAGTTAGTGCCATACCACTTGGTGCATATATGTTTAATATTGATATTGCTTTTTTTATCCCCTTTGCGGATGATTACCTTCCTTATCTCTTTTAATTAGATCAATTTTACTTTTGTTGATCTGAGATAAGGATTTAGCCCTCTTTTGACTTCACCTGAAGCAATGATTTTGCTGCCTTTTTTACCTTTCTTATGTATCCCCTGTTTAAATTGTTTCTTTAAACAACATTTTAGGGTTCTGTTTTGATCCAGTCTGCTATCCCTCCCCTTTTTGGGGGTTCATCCCATTCCCATTTACGTTAAATTACTAAATCTTATTTCCTGCCATCCTAATAACCCCAGATTGTGCTTTACTTATTCTTGCCTCCCCCAACCCCTCTTTTCCCCTTTTAAACTTATTACCCCTCATCCCGTCTTATCCTCTTTATAATCCCTCCCTCCCCCCTTTGGTCTTTCCCCCTTCCTTTTTTCTCTTTTTTCTTTTCCTTTTCCCTCCCTTTTTTAATAGGCGAGGAAATTTTCCTAAAACAAATGTCAATTATTTTTCTTTGAAACTCTGTAAGTAAGATTCACACAATGTTCCTCCCCTCTCTAAATTCCCTCAGATAATAAGTTTCCTTAGCCTCTTTGTGGGATGTGGTTTCCCTCTTTTTATCCCTCCTTCCCACCTTATTCTGCCATCATCCCTTTTCCATATCCTTCCCTTCTTTAAGATCTCTTTGGGATATAAACCCAGTAGTAGTACTGACCAGCTGTCTACTTTTCCACATTGGAGAACTCTCTTCTAGCCACTGGGCTAGTTTAAGGATCCCAAAACTGAAAAAAACAGAATTGGCTTCCATTACTTTTAAAGTGAAATTTCTGATGTTTATAGCTGGTGTTCAGTCTCACCTGAGCATTTCTCCATGGATGCTGGTCACATTTCAATGAAGAGCTCAGTGGTGTGCGAATTACTTGACAAGCAATCTTTATGCTGGGATTTCATTTGGTGACAGTGATGGTCATGCCTCTGTACTTACACAGCAACTCAACTGATTCACAAATCTAATATTGGGCAGATCATTACCAGATCTTAATTCGTTTCTTCCTTTCCCCGTCTTTGTTATATCTTTAGTGCGGTTTTGTGTTGCATTTTTGTTCTCTTTAAAAATGAGGTTTTTAAGAATGGCCAGTATTTCAAGGAAATATACAAAAATGGAAGCTCTTAAAGAGTAGACATTTCAATGGTCATTTAGACATATTGTAGCTTCTCGTGGTGGGAGTACAGCAAGAATTTCAAAAATCATTCAGGAACGCCACAGAACTATATCAGGCACATAAAAACAGAAAAGTGAAATTAAGGTAGTATCACAAGCTGAAAAACTCTTGTTGGAAAACAGCTCAGTTAATCCTCTGAAAAGATGCAGAAACCTCCACAAAGACCTGCCTGCTGGAAGGTCGGCAGAAGAGCTGTTAATGATGGGCACGAGGAAGAAACACCTGCCTTGGTTGGGACAATACAAAGACTTCATTCTTTAAGATTTGCAAAATGTAAATTTGAATAATGAAATTCTCTTTTTCATCCTGGATTATGTCAAAGCCATTTGTTAGAAGTCTAGGTGAGGCTGGAAGATCTGGGCATCTTCCTTAGACTATAAAACACTTGCTGTCTAAAAAGTTTGGGGGATTTTCTGAAACTTTTGGTGGGCCTGGGGGTCTTGTCCTTATCAGGGAAGGAATGATGCTCTCTCATGAAAATATTGCTGTGATTAGAAGCAGAATTGCTTTTGAATTACAGGAATTTCCTAGTGGGGATAGAATGCTGCAACGCAGCCTTGGATCATGCAACAGTAAGTTGAATAATTGATCCAAGCCGTAGAGATAAATGTGCTTCAGTGGCCTGGGGACTTAACTGATTTAAATGTTTTTGGAAAAAACAGTGAACTCTAAGAGCAGTGAGGTGGTGCTGCAGTGGATAGAGTGCCATGTTTGGAATTGGCAATATCCGAGTTCAGATTTGGACTCGGATACTTCCTAGTTGGGTGACTCTGGGCAACTCACCTACCTCTTTTTCTTCAGTTTCCTCATCTGTAAAGTGATCTGGAGAAGGAAATGGCAAACCATTCTAGTACGTTTGCCTAGAAAACCCCAACATGGCGTCATGGAGAATCACCTCTGACTGCGAATGACTGAACAAGAAATGGGCTCTAATCAGAACTAGACTTGGAAAAATGGACCTTTCATCAAAGGTATACTTAACATCCCAACATGATCAAAGTATGATTTCATGAGGAAAAATCAAAGATGTCCAAATTTTGTGAACTCAAGGACTGTTTGTATGAAATAAATTGTAGAAAAAAGGAAGGCAGACTGCAGATGAAACATCGACCTGCATATGTAATTGGTATGGATTATTATATGTCATTAAATTATGTCACGGGTTCACTTTGTCCTTAATTTGCACACCACTGTAAGTCTTGAACTGATTCTCAGAACAAAGTTCGATCCCATGAAATCAAGATATGGTCTCTCATTTATGCTTGGCAAGGCTGAAGGCAGGTGAAAATGTTGATGGTGACGTGAGCCAGATTGCTGGAAGCCACGGACTTCAGAATGATTTTTCCATGTAGATGTTGGAGTCATACAGTTACTCCTTTCCTCCATCTAATTAGCATGTGCTGAAATGCCAGCCATCTGATTTCTTATGATTCAGTTAGTCTCAGGCAACGTACAGACACAACCTGAGCAAGCTTTCATCTTACAGCCGCAATTTTGATGAATAGGAACTCTCTAGATAACAAGCCTATCGAAGCTTCTACGTGAAGGTGGGGAGCACTGACCAAAGAAGGAGAAATTGGATTAAATTTCAATAGGGAGTGATTTAGCCTAGACGCTTGCAGTTATGAAGAATTTCTGATGGTATGCTTTGTAAGGCACTGAAATCCAGCCAGCATCTGTTACGAGGTAACTGAGGGATGGTTCTCTCTGGCAGTGGGCATCACAGGCTTCTTGGGAGATGAACTCTGTGCCTTTTCATTGCCCTGACAGCCCAGTAGCCTACCTTGTCTAGAATATCCAAGTTGTTACTAAGTCAGTTTCGCTGCCGTCGCTCACTCTTGCGATGGCAATGTGACATTGTTCTGTTGAATATCTCACCTGAGGGTTCCTTAGCTGATGTTTGAAAGTGAATCAGCCATGGAGATTTTCTATGGTCTCTCTGTATCAAGAGACATCAGTAACTTGCTTGTTTCTTCTTTTTACTTTTCAGGTGGAGTTGTGCTCCTTCCAAGCTTCCTGTGCAGTTCTGAGCTTTGGCTTTGAGCAGAGGGGCCCCTTGTGTTTTCAGGGTATCTTTGTCTGCTCTGTTCAGGAAACAGCCCAGTTTCCCAGAATTTGCCTTCTGATCTGGGCCTGTAGGCTGCCCCACTGATCTGTTCCTCTATTGAGCTGGGACTGAGTGTCTCAGCTGTTGATCTGCTGTGATTAAGATGCTTTCACAGGCTTTCCCAAACTCTGTCTGAGCTGGGCTGAACACCCTTTCCACCCCAGTGAGACTGCTCTTTCTTGAAGTCTTTCCATTCTGTCTTGAGCTGGAGAGTGGTTTCATTCCATCAGACTCTATTCAGAGGCTTGGTTTCATGTAGTTTTCAAGGGATCCCGGGAGCGTTTGAGCAACTTCCAGGCTTCACTCTGCCATCTTGGCTTTGTTCCCGAAAGTCAGCTTGCATGTTTCCAAGTACATGGTGTCAAGGCTAGAAAATGTTGGTTACTTCCTTATAGAAAATATTGCAGATTGGACTTCCTGGTGGATTAAGAAATGTTTCAGAGGGATGCCACTCTTGGTCTCCCTCACCTTTAATGAATCTTTCTATTATCCATATTGCCCACCCACCAAGTTTCAGGCCCACCATTTTCTCATCCAAACCCTGCTTCTCCCAACTGAGATAGAGATGAGCAAAAGAGACAGGAGATAAAGAAAAGGAAGATGAAACAATTTCCATTGTGCTATCCCCCTAACACACACTCTCCACACACCCTACAGGATTTGCCCTGTCTTCCCAGATTCAAAGTTAGAAAGCTTTGTGCCACAAACATGAAAGGGCAACGTGGGCCTGGTATGTCTAATCAGAATAAGAAATCTCTTGAAGGAATCCCTGGGTATGGTAAGACACCGAAAGGTGTTTTCTGTACCCCCTCAGGAGAGTCAGTGCACATGGAACAAAGAGAGGTTGGGTATGAATTTCGTTTCTGTGGTGCGGTGGAATTTAGAGATTTAGATTTAGATTCAGATATTTAAAGTTGGAAAGAGTCCATTGGAATCATTAGATTTCTGTGTTTTTAGAGTAGGAAATTAATGTCTAGACAGTTTTAATGATTTTTTTTTTCCAGGATCACACAAATGGGATGGAAATGCAGGGCCAGCATGAGAAGCCAAATCCTCTTCCTCTGGATGTAGTGTACTCTTCCTTGTACCATATTGCCACTGAGGCTCAGAAAATGAGCAAGATTCACTACATGACCTTTAAGAGCCCTTCTAGCTCTAGAGTTGAGATCCATCCAGTTGAAAATGCCGCCCTTCTAGCAGATGCCCAATGCCAGCCTGAGGCAACAAGCTGGGGGGGATTCTACTCTGGGATAATCTTAGCTTCTCAAGAGTTTTCCCTTCCTAGGGTAGAGTGTACTTTTAGGTAGTTTCAACAGAGCTTCAATGTATTATTTAAGTGAGTAAACAAGAATGTTTCATGAGGATCGCTGATAAAAGCTTAATGTATCCTCCATACTGATTCAAATTTTATCAATATGATTTTTGCGTATTTGACTTGAATTAAAAAAACCTACTAAAGTCAAATTTTTAATATTAATTTTTTTTCCTGAGCCAATTTGAAACAGAATTACTTCATGAAGATGGACTTCAAAGACAGCTCTCTCTCTCTTTCTCTCTCTGCAAATACTAACATTATTAGGACACAGGACCCTTGGGTTTGCATTACTTTTTTATATCAAATGTCCATTGGCATCTTTGCCAATGTATAAATATTTCATATATGATATGATTTTTTCTTTGGAAGATTCGTAGTAAAATCATCCACAGAAGAAAACCTGGGAAACTTTTCATCAACTACCTTTTTAATCATCATATTCTGCTTCAAGTCACTTCCTGAAAGAAAGAGACTCCCAGATCTTTCCAAATTATCATTTTAAAATAATAATCTTCCAGAGCTGATAGGCCTTTAAAGATAACAATCCATTTTACAAACACAGGATATGTGAGACATAGTGGGGGCAAACAATCACCAATTAGAAAAACTACATATGGTCATCAGATTCCAACTTATGACAAGAACCTGGTGAATTTGTCAGTTAACTGTTCCCCCCTAAATATCTTAAATGATGAAGACAGAGTCACTTTTTAACCTTCTGAATGCCCAATAGCTGCCTTGTTCAAATCCAGAGTACTTCTCTAAAGGATTTAGCAGTGCCCACTTCCTGAGAACTTCTTCCTTAAAGGGATAACTGGTTGTCACGATCACCTTGGTTGTCACTTATTCTCACACTGACAAGGACCCCGAAGGATATTGAAGTTTTGAAGAGTAGAGTGCTTGGAGTACAGCAGAAGGGCAAAAAAAAAAGTATAGGGCATAGTACCAGAGCAGGGAATGGTGGGAAATGGGACATAATGAGAGAGGAGGAATGGTGATGATGAAGCCAAGATGAAGAATGTTACCAAAGGTGTTCAGTATTTAATCTCTCTGTTATAGAAGCATGGCAGTATATATAGAAAAGTATTTGGAAATGAAAATCATCTTTATTGAATGATAACAGCAAAAGGTGGGAAATTCAGGCCTGGTTAACACAGTTAGAAATAAAACTGCATGGTTGCAGTGTTGGAACAAAACAGTGGGGGCTGGTAAGGCAGATGTTCTGAATGCCCATTTGTAATACTGTAATTTTAGTATTTAAAGCAGCAAAGATAACAGAACCCATTTAACAAAGTATGATAATGACTATTTTATTAATCTCCTTTTGGAGGCCTACCCCTCGGTATTTCCCACCTATACTTGCTTCCTCCAGTAAATCCTTGGGGCAAACAACAGGAAAACCTGCATATACACACAACCCTATATGATACCCACCTTGTCTGGTCATGCCCTTTGATTGTCTAGAGTTCTTCCCTAACAGTATGAATGTTCCCTTCATTTCACTTTCTCAGTTCACTTGTTCCCCTTAATTTGTAAAAATCTAAATTTCTTTTTAGTTGACCCCCATAGACATCCAGTTCAAGGACAATGTGTCTCATCCTGACTGGGTTATTAGGCCCCTCAAATCTCAGTGAAGGCTTTTGGTGCTGAAATGACTGAACAGCAGATGCTCTCAGTGGCAGAGGCAGCATAATAAGACAACTCCACTTGAGAACTTTTCCCACTAGAGTAACTCGGAACTTGGGAAAGTTGTGAATCAAAACATCTCATCCTTTTCATTAGTGATTTGAAAAGGGAAAAAAAAAATCAACCCCCAGCCCAACAAAATGAGAGCTGAAGACCATTGGTTTTCTAAAGTGAATTCTTCCCCAAGTGGTTTTATTGTTGTCTTCCTTGCTAACTCAGAAGCTGACCTCTGCTGAGAAGGGCAGTCATTCATCTTGCTCATGGCTTTGTGTCTTTGCTTTGGGGTGGGCCCCAGCTTTTCTCCCTAAGAAGGCAGGACAGTTTAATACCTGTGGTTTTTCAATGATAACTTTGCTAAAATGGAGAGGGACAAAAAGGAAATAGAAAAAAAGGCCTCGTCTCCCCAAAGATGGGGGAAACTGCATAATTGTATTCATTTTCTTTTGTATCTGAAATGTGGGAGCCAGAGGACCCTGTTTTCTGCCTCCCACAAACCTGTGGCAGGAGCTCACTAAGAAGGCGCATTGTTCTGGGGCAATCAATTACTTAGTCCTGTTGCTTCTCTGTCCGTTTTCTCAAGTGGTCTGGTGAATCTGGCCTCCTGACCTTGCGATGACAATAACAAGTGGCATTTATTTGGTCCATTTTCTTCTTCCAGGATGCTGTAAAAATGAGCTGGAATTACTTGAAGGCAGATATTTCAGTTGGTCATGGCTCTATGATTTCATTAAAGGAAATAGCACCGATGAAAAATATTAGTACAGCCTTGAGTGTGAATATTTTGTCAATTAGTAAAGAAAGGTAATCAAAGGGATATGAGAACATAGGTCCCTGCTTGAATCGAGGAACTTATTATATAGAAGCCTTAATAAAGATAGAGGACGGTAGACTTCAGAGACGTGACTTGGTGTAGTGTGGAAAAAAAACACCCAAAGTGGATTTGGAGTCAGGAAATCTGGGCTCCTGTCTCATGACTCTTTTGCCAGTTAATATTTGACTTACCCTCCATAAGTCTCAGCTTGTCATCTGTTAAATGGGTGTGCTACCTACATTAGCTTCTGTCTGTGGCTGTTGTAAGTACTAGATAAAATGATACACAGGGTGATTTGTAAGCGTACAGTGCTGTGTCACTGTAGTCATCCAAGTTGGGTTTCCAGGGAGAAAATAGAAATTAATGGTCATACCTCAAATCCTAGAAAAATAATAGCTATTTATTTAGCACTTGAAAGTTTGCCCAAGGCCGTCTATCATTATCTCATTTGGACCTTAAAATAGCCTTATGAGAAAGGGACTCGTTTTGCAGATGACAAAATTGAGGCTTAAAGGGGACTTGTTCATGGTTGACCAAAATAAGTGCCAGAGATGTAGTTTGAAGCCAAGTCTTCTTGATTCTAAATCAAATGTGCTGGCCCCTCTGTCATGTTGCCTCGCTAGAAAAAGACAAGGAAATAAGTAAGAACTGTGCAATTGAACTAATATATTGATTTCATGCATTATGTGGTTATAGTTAGGCCTTTTGTTCTCCCAAGACCAGAATAGTAAATAAATATTATGCCAGGTAGAAGAATCTTTTTTAAAAAATTGTTAAAGCTTTTTATTTTTGAAACATGTGCATAATTTTCAACATTTACCCTAGCAAAACCTTGTGTTCTAAGTTTGCCCCCCCCCTTCTCCTCACCCCTTTCCCTAGATGGCAAGTAATCCAATATATGGATCACAAGATCATGGGAATTGGTCTGAATCACCTCATTGTTGAAAAGAGCCACATCCATCATAGTATAATCTTGCTGATGCCGTGTACAATGATCTCCTTCTCCTGGTGCTCCTCATTTCACTCAGCATCAGTTCATGTAAGTCTCTCCAGGCCTCTCTAAAATCCTCCTGCTGGTCATTTCTTACAGAACAATAATATTTCATAACATTTACATACCACAATTTATTCAGCCATTCTCCAACTGCTGGGCATCCACTCAGTTTCCAGTTTCTAGCCACTACAAAGAGGGCTGCCACAAACATTTTGGCACATACAGGGTCCTTTCCCTTCTTTAGTATCTCCTTGGGATATAAGCCCAGTAGTAACACTGCTGGATCAAAGGGTATGCACAGTTTGATAACTTTTTGGGCATAGTTCCAAATTGCTCTCCAGAATGGCTGGATGTATTCACATTTCCACCAACATTGTATTAGAGTCCTAGTTTTCCCACATCCCCTCCAACATTCGTCATTATCTTTTCCTGTCATCTTAGCTAGTCTGAGAGGTGTGTAGTGGGACCTCAGAGTTGTCTTAGTTTTCATTTCTCTGATCAATAGTGATTTAGAGCACCTTTTCATATGACTAGAAATGGTCTCAATTTCTTCATCTGAAAATTGTCTGTTCATATCCTTTGACCATTTATCAATTGGAGAATGGCTTACATTCTTTTAAATTTGAGTCAGTTCTTTATATATTTTGGAAATGAAGCCTTTATCAGACCTCTTGAATATAAATTTTTTCCAGTTTATTACTTCCCTTCTAATCTTGTCTGCATTGGTTTTTTTTTTAAACAACCTTTTTAACTTAATATAATCAAAATTATCCATTCCTTGATTCAAACTAGTTACAGTTGTTTAGTAATGAAGAGAGTCATCTACAACCAGAGAGAGAACTATGGTAAATCAGTGTGGACATAGCATTTTCACTCTATTGCTTGCATTTTTGTTTTCCTTCTCAGGTTTTTTTCTTTCTAGATTCGATTTTTCTTGTGTAGCAAGATAACTGTATAAATATGTATACATATATTGGATTTAACATATATTTTAACCTACTTAATGTGTATTGGACTACCTGCCATCTAGAGGAGGGGGTGGGGGGGAAGGAGGGGACAATTTGGAGCAGAAAGTTTTGCAAGAGTCAATGTTGAAAAATTACCCATGCATGTGTTTTGTAAATAAAAAGCTTTAATGAAATTAAAAAGAAAAAAAGATGAGCGTGTCCTTTGAAACAGTGTTTGGTGCAATAACACCACTCTACTTGGCAAGGAGATCACTGGTTTTCTGGCTAACATCATTTCTAGACTTCTTTGATCTCCTCCTTGTGGCAACTGCTTTATGTTACTTGAAGTACTCTGAGAAAAGTTGCTAATTAGAGTTACTAGCTTTGCTGTTGCTCATTTGCCTTTTTCCACAGTGGTCAGCTGATTTCAGGTAGAGTCAGAAATCGTGTGATCATAAGCAGTTTTGGCTTTGTTCAGATTTTGTGTCGAGTTTGGCTTTTGTTCTGACTAGTCTTGGCTGATTGGGTACATGTTGGAGCTTGTACTCTGTTGAGATTGTCTTTGAGGACCCAGATTCACCTTCGTGCCATGGTGAGGCACCTAAATGGGCCACTTCATTTTAAAATCAGAAATGGTGGTTAGAGTTAGGGTGTGTGCAGTTTTCTTCACTTTTGGTGAAGAGTTACTCTGGCTCCTGAGTAGAATGAATATCTTTACCTCTGTGTAAGGGACCAGGTTTGTCTGTTCTTGATGCCCTCCCGGTGTTCCAGAACAGCAGATGCAGCCAAGTAGTTCCAAATCCATGCTGACAAAAATACACCAGTATTATGCTGACCCGTATTTGTGTTTGGTTGTAGTCGCCTGTAATCCAGTGAAAGCTCTAGTAGACTCTTGTTTCATATAATGAAGAAAATATGAGGATTGAATTTTAGCAGTATTTTTTCTGTACTCTGAACATTTTTTTTTTAGGAAAAAGAAGTTGTTTTCAACATTCTATCTCCCGGCCATGACAGTTCACTGGAGTGGGTGTGGAAGAACAGTGTTGTTGGGGATTTAGTGGCTGGAGTTATAAAGGACACAGGACAGAAGATACGAGAGCAGTGTGCAGACTGTTGCTAATTCTATTGAAGCAAAACTGTAATCTATTTGCTATAATTAAATACCTGCTTGGGTTTTCTTTTTTTTAAATAAATGCATATTCTTCTATTTTGGGAGAAAATGTAACTCAGATGTATTTCTCATTTTGGATTTTGAGTGAGAAAATGTAATAGGTGTGCTCTTTTCCAACAAGTCTACTGTTTTAAAACTTTCCAGGATTACAAATGATTTGATTGTAAAAGACAAGATTATTAACATTTCCATCACCAGAAAATTGAAAAATAAGGAAAATGTAGCATATTTTTCCATTTCCATTTGCCTGCAAAAACTTTGAGATGTGTATGTGTGTATACACATACACACACACACATCTCAGCAACCCTCGTAATTGTCTGGGTATGTTTATCTGTGTGTGTGTTTTATATAATGATCTGTAGATGTTCTAAATTTGTTCACTGTATGGAGTAAAAAAGGATTTGAAGAAATAAGTCTTTTTTACTCTTAGTTTACTGAAATTCAATTGATAAAACCTACATCAAACATATGTATTTTTTTTTTTGCTAGTTTGCTATTTTAAAAAATGATGCTGTTTCTTTTTTTTTTTTCTCTTTTTTTAAATTTAATAGCCTTTTATTTACAGGTTATATGTATGGATAACTTTACAGCATTAACAATTGCCAAACCTCTTGTTCCAATTTTTCACCTCTTACCCCCCTACCTCCTCTCCCAGATGGTAGGATGACCAGTAGATGTTAAATATATTAAAATATAAATTAGATACACAATAAGTATACATGACCAAACCATTATTTTGCTGTACAAATAGAATCAGACTCTGAAATATTGTACAATTAGCTTGTGAAGGAAATCAAAAATGCAAGTGGGCAAAAATATAGGGATTGGGAGTTCAATGTAATGGTTTTTAGTCATCTCCCAGAGTTCCTACTCTGGGCGTAGCTGGTTCAGTTCATTACTGCTCCATTGGAAATGATTTGGTTGATCTCGTTGCTGAGGATGGCCAGGTCCATCAGAACTGGTCAAATGATGCTGTTTCTACAAAGAATAATGTGATCTTTTACTCTGAGTTTCTTATGCTTTCTTCTAGCTACTGTTAGAGCCTGTGTGGGCGGCACGGAAATGGTGAGCTGTGGTGGAGATGGCTTCCAGTGTAAGATAAGCTTGTTGCAATGATGCTGAAAAGCAGAATACCTCATTACTGTTCTAGAATAGAGAAGGGGGGCGGTCCAGAATACAAAGCTCTGCTATGTTTAATACTGGTTATAAAAAAGAAAAAAGTAAGGCATTTGACTTGATGGAGCAAAATGCAGGCTTCTCCAGGTTTCACCTAAAGGGCATTTTCCATGCATATGTGAAAATTATACAAGAAAAGGAAGCATTGATCAGAATGAGCCAACATGACTTAACTAAGAGCAGGTCAGGACAGGCTAACTATGTGGCCTTTTTTTGGGGGGGGCTTTTTTTTGGGAATAGTGTTACTGAACTACTTGTTAAAAGAATGTAGAAAATGTGACTGACTTAGATTTTAGCAAAGTATTTGGTAAAAAATCTTTCAGTTTCCAGTATTTGGAACTCTTTGAAGGGCTGGTGGCAAAGAGAAGTCATTGATGGTTTCTTGTAACTCCCAAAGATAGTTTCAAGTGGAAGCTGCAGGGACTTGTGTTTCTACCCTGTGTAGTCTAACATTTTTATCAATGGTTTGGGTAAGGATGTAGATGGTGTGCTTTGTGGGGGAAGGGAAATACACGTATTGTGCCATTTTGTGTGTGTGTGTGTGTTTCTCTGCCTCCATCCCCACCTCCAATCCCTTGTGGTGGATAGAGGATTGTACTTCAGGATCTGGAAAGCCTAGTTAGTCTGGTCTCAAAATATGCCACAGACTGACAGTCTATAGAGTTCTGGCCAAGTCATTGAATCCATCTGGGCTTTAGTTCCTTTTTCTGTAAAATAAGAGATTTGGATTTGGTGGCTTTCAAGATCTCTTCCAAGATCTGTGATCATGTGAACATTTCTTGTAACAAAGAAGAAGAATCAAAACCGCTTGAAATAGTGACTTTCTAAGGGTGTGTACAATTTTCTGTCCCTCATTTCTCAGCCGTGAGGGGAATAATATGCTTCCTTATGAGTTCTTTAGAGTTTGCATTGGTTGTTCACTCAATGTTTGACTCCATTTTTATCCTTTTTAAATTTCTTTTGTCACAGTGATTTCATATATTATTCCACTTATTTTTGTCTGCATCAGTTCAAATGAATTTTCCTATCTTTCCCTGAATTCCTCATGTTTGTCATTTCTTATTACACAATAATATTTTTTGGCCCTACTTCCCATTCCATTGGTAGGCATTTCATTTCTAGTTCTTGGCTACCAAAGAGAGGGCGACTGTGAATCTTCTGCTATATGTATGTGTGCTTATTCACATATATCCATAGCTATTTCTGTCTTTGCTTTTTAGGGCTATATGACCTAAATCAAAGAGTATGCTTGTTTATTCACCTTTCGTATCTAAATGAAAATTGTTACAAAACCCAAACTGTTGAGGTCTAGATTTGGGGTACCTAAATGAAATCAGGGTTTAGTTGAGGTCTAGTGGTAGGTTTGGGGTACAGGGAGTCAAACAGAGTCCCCCCCTGTAACCCCCTTGGATTTGGTGCAAGGATAAATGAGGTCTAGTAGCCTCAAGTCCCCTATGAAGGCATTTATTGGCCCAAGAGCTAGATTGATAAAAGAGGTTTATTATTGGGTTTGGAAGTAAGGAGATAGGTGAAGGTAGAGATAAGGAAGGCACCGGACAGAGGGTCCAATGGACAGAGGGTCCTCACATGACTAGCATGTTTGGAATCTCTACAAAAAGGGTGTCCCTTTTATAATGGGAGATTTAGCTCTAGGGGCTTTTGGGTGTAGGCCCAAAGTTGGCTCAGATCCCGTAGGGCTGGGACAGGTCCAGATCTTCTATTGGAATTCAAAGGGACCAAGATTTGTGAGTCAAAGGGTAATTACATTAATTAGGAGGGGGTGGGAATCTAGAAAGGAATCTTTCCCACATCAAAACCACTTCACAACTCCACCAACAGTATATTATGCTTACTTTCCCACAGTTCTCTAAAATCCACTCTTGCCTTTTTAATTGTCTTCACCATTAATTTTTAAAGTGTTTTATGAAATCTTGAAATTGTTTTAGTTTTAATTCCTTTTTTAATGTGAACATTTTCCTCTCCTTTGACCCCATAGAAATCAACTCTTGGTGTCAAATATTGAGTCAATTTGTTATATATTTGAGTTATTAGATTTTTTTATGCAAATATTTTCACACTTTGTTGTTTCTCTTCCAGCTATATCTTCGTTGACTTTATTTGTGCAAAAGTGTTAAAAATATATGCAGTCAGGTTTTTTTTTTTTTAATCTTTTATGGTCTCTTCTACTCATTGTTTTAGTTAAGACTTTACCACCTAGGCAAGTGGTGAAAAATACCTCCTAATTTGAATGTAGTGTAACTTTTTAGCCTTAGGATGTGTTTCCGTTTTGAGGTTGCTGTAGTATATGGTATAAAGATGTTAGTCTGTATCTGATTTCTACTCAATTGGCTATTAATAGCAAATGATGCATAAAAGGGGTTATACATCTGCTAAAGATACTTATTGACATCATGGAAGATATTCTGCACACAGTTTAAATAGAAGAGGGATTTGGCCTTGATTCTACTTCAAACTAAAACTTCACGAGGACTGTTACATTAGCTCCACAAGGGAACTCACTCTGCTGCCATTCATTCCTTCACCTCTCCCATTCAGCCTCCTCACAACTGTCCAAATAATCTTCTTTTTTTTTTATTTAATAGCCTTTTATTTACAGGATATATACATGGGTAACTTTACAGCATTAACAATTGCCAAACCTCTTGTTCCAATTTTTCACCTCTTACCCCCCCACCCCCTCCCCTAGATGGCAGGATGACCAGTAGATGTTAAATATATTAAAATATAACTTAGATACACAATAATATACATGACCAAAATGCCATTTTGCTGTACAAAAAGAATCAGACTCTGAAATACTGTACAATCAGCTTGTGAAGGAAATCAAAAATGCAGGTGGGCATGAATATAGGGATTGGGAATTCAATGTAATGGTTTTTAGTCATCTCCCAGAGTTCTTTTTCTGGGCGTAGCTGGTTCAGTTCATTACTGCTCCATTGGAAATGATTTGGTTGATCTCATTGCTGAGGATGGCCTGGTCCATCAGAACTGGTCATCATATAGTATTGTTGTTGAAGTATATAATGATCTCCTGGTCCTGCTCCAAATAATCTTCTTAATGCACCAATTTAACTATGTGTTTTCCCGTTCAAGAACTAAGAAGGCATCCTTGTTGCTTTTAAGATAAAATGTTTTTCCAACTTCTTGAAATTTAAAGGACAGTACAAAAAATGAAAACATTTTCACGTTTCTGAGGCCGAGTGGCCGTGTGATATGGTGTTTAGAGGTCTGGCCCCAGAGCCAGTCACTGCCACACACAGTTTGCATGACTCTGGCCAAATCACTTCATCTCCCTGTGCTCTTGAGTGAAAAACCAATTTAGTTTCACAAAACTCTAGTAAGCAACTTTCAGAATTTCAACAGGAAAGGAATGCCTTGTAAGCAAACAAGAGGAAGCAATTTACATACTAAAAATTCAAATTTAACAGGACTATTCAAGTGACAAGAAATGAAACAAAAGGCCCCATTGTGGAATGCCAAAAAGCACTTGCTCATTATGGAAACAAGTGGTTCTTTCACCAGATTTCATCCTTGGGTTCATAGGCAGAAGTAGGCAGGGCTTTTGAAATAGAAACTTGTTAAATCATAAAAACCTAAGAAATCTAAGAAGGTCTTAAAGCAAGAGATAAATAAATGCACATCCAAAATAAAAAAGATAACGATATTTGTGGCTTGTAAATTCCACCTTGTTTCAGAGTCATTGAGAAAACAAAAATTTGGGAAATCAAGGGTTGTAGGGATTAAAATAGAGGAGGGAAATGAAGGGCTAAGGGTCAGAGAAGGCTATGCATTATTATTTCATGAAATTGGGGCACCACAATTGAGCATTATTCAAACAAAAGTAGAAAAAGCGTAGGGGGAGAGGCCTCTTTTTGACACTTATCTGAGTTGGGCAATGAAAGCATGAAGAAAAAAAGATGGAGGTGGTGCTATGTGTGTACTTGAGGGCAGATATTGGAATCGGCTAGCTTCAAGAGAAACATTTTAGACTTATTTTGAGCTCTATGCTTTAAGGTGATCTGTGGGGAGAGACAACGTGTTCAGAGTTAAGAATGGCCAATTGAATTAGAAAACAGAACCTAACAAGAAAAATACTTAAAAAGTAGGAAAGGACGTATTTTATTTGATAAAGCAAAATGTGACTTTAAAACATGCTCTTCAATAAGATATCTCATTTGTGTGTTAAAATCATATGCAATTACTTGATACAACAACAGAGTTAACTCTGATCAAGGTCCTTCTGATTAGGTATATCAAGCAAGGCATAAAACAGGAAGACTTATGCCCATTGCGTGTTTCTGCCATTGTCATGGCAGATGTCCAACCCAGAGTCCAATTAATAGAAGTTTCTTAGATAGTGAGGTCCTGCAGATGCTCATTTATAGGTGATGTGATGCTGCTTTACATCAAGCACTGGAATACCCCCAAACTCCCTTTACAACATATCTGATAATTCAGAAGAATTTAGGTTAACACTCCATGTAGGAAAAACCAAATAGAGAAAGAATGTTTATCGTCCAGATTATGGTATACTACCAGATGGACAACTTAGAGGGTTGGTCCATCTCTAAAGAGATCTTGAATAAACTCTGAAGATGTTCGTTTAGAAACTTAGAAATCTTAGAAATCAGACTTAGATATAAATTAGGATTACATTATGTTTGGGAAATAATGTTGTCCCTTTACAGAATCCAAGTTTCTTTGTGAATGGTCCATCTTTTTATTATCACTGTTTTTTCTCAGTAATGCCCCATATTGTAAAAAAAAAAAAAAAAAAAAAAGTTCATTCTTCAAAGAATTAAAGTTTCAGGTCACTGGAAGGGTAATGCAGAGATTTGATGGTGAGACTTGACTATGTAATAGTATTCTGTGAAGCATTGTACAAATTGGGTCATTGCAAATATATCAAAAAGGTGTACAACTGGAAAGGGAGGTGGAAGAGTTGGGTACTCGGAGGAAGTTTGTCTTCCACTGATGTATGATGTATGATGTCATGACAAGAAATCTCGAGACAGCATCTTAATATGTTGGATGGATGGAATCTCCTGAACAAGAGTCTCACAGGGTGAACATGTATCAGTGGGATACAATCTAATCCACACCATTGGAAAGAATGTTCACATTAGTCAGATTACTGTTTCATTGAGATATGGAACAAAAACGCATATTAACACAAATATGGTGTGTGTTGCCTCTTTAGTGTGAAAAGATCTTTATTAGTTTCTAATTCATTTTACAAGACATTCTAATTGAGACTTTCCCAATGTATAATGCCATCTCCATTTAAGTTGTATAATATGGTGGACTCCATTGAACTTCTTGTGTTCCATGTTATTTTGGGCAGGCACTAAGTGGCCGCCTGTTGAATATGTTATAGTGGAAACTCCTGTTTAGGTATGGTGAGACTAGATGACCTGTGAAGTCTTTTTCAATTTTGATATTAAGATTTCTTAAAAATGTTTACAGTGCTAGGATTGCTATCTAACAAGAAAGTTTTCTGGGGCTTTTCAGGCACATCATGGGTGGCCACTTTTTGAGTATAGTACAGAGCAAATTCCTGGTCAGGGATGGGCTGGACCAGATGGCCACTGAAGGTACTTGCATTGTGGAAATTTTGTGATTCTGCCTATTTTGGTTCCATTTCTCCTATGATAAAAATAGTATTCTTTCACTTGAGCTATAATCCCTGGGCTTCCACTCATTGACCTTGCTTCCTAATGTAGATCCGGAAAGGGAAGGATGATGAACTTAGATGAGGAGATTTTAGCTATATTTCTTCTGCTGCTGCTATTCAAATATTTTAATAACTCTAGAATAAATAATTAATTCAGTGCCTGATTCATATCTGGCAAGAGGAAGAGCCAACATAGGCCTTTTGCATTCTTTTTAAACCACTACATTAGAATCTTTGTCTGATTTTTTTTTTCCCATCTGTATTACGGAGCATAAAATATTGACCTGGACTTAACCAGACCCAGGTTCAAGTGCCCTTTAACACGTAGTACCTCTTTGACCTCTGAAAAGTTGTGTCACCTTGGGATTTCAGATAATTGCCTGGGATATCACTATTAAAATCCTAGCTATCCCAGTGGAAAAAGTTCCCATGCCAGGAGTCACGAGAAAGTCTTTGATCCTTCATCAATACAAATATAAATGAGTGAAAGAGAATTTTAAAGAATTTACTGGGTGCAAAACATTTTGTCTGCCTGTGGGGGATATGGATAGAAGAGTCAGGCAGTTTCTGCCCTCAAGGAACTTTCATTTTAGTGGGGGACAAAGCACATAGGGAATGGTTCAGCCTCAAATTAGGTGGAAAATGCCTGAGATATTTAGGGTTCAGAGGCTAATATGTTAAGGCATCTTCTTTAATGTCATTCCCAGTGATCAAAGCATATCTGTTAATTATGGTGAGACATCTCATAACACCAAGGATTCTGTTGCCAAGAATTTTCTTTCTGGCTCTTTAGCTGTCGCTGCTGAGGTGGCAGGTTGAATGGCCACTGGACAGTGGCTATGGGGACCACCCCAGGAGCAGTGTTGATGAGGCTTTTGGGGGAGTAGAAGGTCTGCTATCCCCCAAGACCCTTTCCACTTTCCTGGCATTCAGTAGTGGGTAGTGGTTGAGAAGGAAGAGAGGATAGTGAGCCTCTTCTCCATAAGTGTTGCTCTACTCCGTGATCGTTGGTAGATCTGGGCTAGAACACAGCATATGTCTGGGGGCAGGAGTGAGGGGTGGTAGCAGGGAAGGCCGCTTTAGTTGCCAGGGCTCTTGGAGTTTGGTTTGGGACTGTCCCTACTGGTATCAGAGAAGAGGCGAAAGTCTGGATAGTGGCAGTGGCTTGGCCTGCCTGACACGTGCTACCTCCTCCCTCAGGAACCTTTACTGTCTTCTTTTGGGAAGGCTTGTTTGCAGTTGCTTAGCAGTTTGGGATGGGGGTAGGAGACAGATGTCGGATCCTGCTCTGTAGACTTTAAAATATGGCTTTGGACACCAGGCCGAGAACAGGGTTGGTGGGAGCAGGGGATGAGAGCCTTGTGTTCTTTGCATAAAAAAAAAAAAGGAATTTGAGCCTTGTGTTCTTTGAATGCTCCATGCCGGCCTGTGTCCTCTGTGCTCAGAGACTAGGTTGGGGTTGAGATGGTGGTGGTGGATTGACCCTCCTGGTACCTTCCAACACCTTCTCTCCGTCAGGGTGCATAAATTTTCTTGTCGCAGTTACAAGTCCATTCCAAAGATACAAACAGAACGACAGTGTATTTTTGTGCCGTTTTGGATGTAAGGAATACATTTGAAGAGGATGAGAGAATAAACATGGATGCCCTTAGATACGTTGTCATTCCATGAAGTTGGCTGATGAGCATTCTAGCCTGGCAAGTAGTTGAAGGAATTGATGGGTAAAGGTAACTTGACAATTTGGGAACTGGCTTGATGTGCATTTGGAAGTTTGGGGAAGTCATTTGCTATTATCTTGTTTTCTTTTCCTGTTTTCTAACACTATTCCCATTTTTTCCCTTTTCACGTGTTTTTTGTTGTTCCGTTGGCCAAAAGAGTGAATTACAAAGACCTCCTTTGTGATCCCGGGGCTCAGGCGAGCACTTAATAATTGTTTACTCTACCCAAGTGGTCAGTGACAAGGCTGACTCACTAGGAGATTGGAAGTTGGGGCCCAGCAACAAATGTGGTGGTTTTTTAAGGCTGTGGTCAATGTCAGGAGTGTCAAATTGCCTCAGTGTGGCAAATCCCTTTGTCAGTGCAAATTCCCATTTATAACTTAGTTGATCAGTTGTAGGAATTTGCCAGTCTCAGTGAGATTCGCCCAGAATTACACAGCTATGAATCCTGAGAGACAGGATTTGAATACAGCTCTTTCTTACTCCAGCTACGACACAATCTCCAGTCTGCCATTTTAGGGGATGGTGTAGAAATTAGGAAGGGCATTGATTAAATTGGGGAATCAGAGGGCAACTGGTATACTTAAGGGTTTTGCGCTTATTCTGAATGAAAATCAGATCAAAGAACCAGAAGAGAGTGGAGGGCTTTGAGGGCTGAGCATATTAATATGTTTTCTCTTACTTGGTGAATTATCTTTTGGGAGGGGAGGCTAACTTTGTTCTGCTTGGCCCCTGAGAGCTGAGTTAAGAGGAATGAGGGGAAGTAGCAAAGAGACAAACTTGCATTTGTTGTCCTGAAAAGCCTCGCAGTTCTTAGGAAAAATACAGTGGGTTGATTGGAGAAGTATTCTGGCCCTTTCCTTAAAGGACCTCAAGCAAAGACTCCCTACCTTTCTCCCAAACCTGCCAGACTTGTGGACTTCCTTGGTGGTGGTAGTTAGTGGTGGTTCTGTCAGCCTTAAGATTACTCCAGTTGGGAAAATGAATGGATGCCCATCAATTGGAGAATGGTTGGGTAAATTGTGGTATATGAATGTCATGGAATATTATTGTTCTGTAAGAAACAACCCGAAGGATGATTTCAGAAAGGCCTGGAGAGACTTGCAAGAACTGATGCTGAGGGAAATGAGCAGGACCAGGAGATCATTATCACTATGTATTCTGATGGAAGTGGATTTCTTCGACAAAGAGAAGATCTAACTCAGTTGATCAGTGATGGACAGAAGCAGCTACACCCAAAGAAAGAACACTGGGAAATGAATGTAAACTGCATTTTGGTTCTTCCTGGGTTATTTTTACCTTCGGGACCAATTCTTTCTGTGCAACAAGAGAACTGTTGAGTTCTGCACACATAGATTGTATCTAGGATATACTGTGACATATTTAACATGTATAGCACTGTTTGCCATCTGGGGGAGGGGGTGGAGGGAGGGGAAAAATCAGAAGAGAAGTGAGTGCAAGAGATAATTTTGTAAAAAATTACCCAGGCATTGGTTCTGGCAATAAAAAGTTATAATTATTAAAAAAAAATAAAATACCTGTACCTTTGTCCTCAAAGGCTGTATTTGAAGTAAAAATTCTTTTGTAAAAGCTAAAGAAAAAATTACTCTGGGTGAGGGGCAGCTAGGTGTGCAGTGGATAGAGTACCAGCTGTGGAGTCAGGAGGACCTGAGTTCAAATGTGGCCTCAGACACTTAATACTTCCTGGCTGTGTGACCCGGGGCAAGTCACTTAGCCCAGTTGCCTCAGCAAAAAAAAAAAAAAAAAAAAAAAAGCCCCCCCCCCCCAATGCTTCATTGTGAGATCTGCTCGTTTCTACTTTCCAATCATCTTTCTGGTATGTCCTTTGATCTCTGTTCACACAGCTGTCCCCCTCGTTCAGACTGTCATCTCTTCTCTCCTGGATTACTGCAGTAGCCTCTCTCTTGTGTCCCATTTGTTCTAAAGAAGGCTGTCAAAGTCAGGCTCTTAAAGCTCCGCTCTATGTCATCGACTGTATCTGCTCAATAAGTCCCAGTGACTTACAGTTGACTCTAAGAGCAGATGAGATTCTGTTTTTCCCCCATTCTTTTGTAGTTTCTATGTTTATGTAAGAGATCTTATTTCAATATAGTAGAACCTATATGTCATTAATTAATAAGTAGATTTACAATACTAGAGATATATGCCCTTCAAATTTTTATGGATATTGATGCTATCACAAGGGTTCGGAGACCACTGGCCTGCTTCTTCTTGGAGGTGAGAGGGGTGTATTGGAGATTCTTGCCAGTAAGTCAGTATTAAGTACCCCTTATGTAGGGCGACTAGGTGGTGCAGTGGACAGAGCACTGGACCTGAAGTCAGGGAGACTCATTTTGCTGAGTTGATATCTGGCCTCAGACTTACTAGTTGCTATGACCCTGAGCAAGTGCTTCACCTTGTTTCCCTCGGTTTCCTCATCTGCAAAATGAACTGGAGAAGGAAATGGTAAATCACTGCAGTGTCTCTGCCAAGAAAACTCCAAATGAATCATGAAGAGTCGGATATGACAATAACAAGAACAGCCTACTTTGTGCTAAGCCTTGGGGATAAAGACAGACAAAATTCTCTGCTGTCAAGAATGTCACAGTCTGTATTATTTCTACATTGCATTTATGAATGCAGTTTTCAGAAATCTCTCTCTCTCTCTCTCTCTTTTTTTTTTTGCTGAGGCAATCAGGGTTAAGTGACTTGCCCAGGGTCACACAGCCAGGAAGTGTTAAGTGTCTGAGCCCAGATTTGAACTCCGGTCCTCCTGACTTCAGGGCTGCTGCTCTATCCACTGGGCCATCTAGCTGGCCCTCATTTAAGTCTTTCTACAGCCCTAAAAGGGGGGTACTTGTATGATTGCCATTTTATTGTCAACAGAGAATAAGTGACTTGCCCAGAGTCGAACAGCTGTTGAGTGCTTGAGGCTGGATTGGAACTGAGTCCAGTCTTCTTGACTCCAGACCCAGCATTCTGTTCATCTTGCCACCTAGTTGCTTCTGATTCCTCTGTGGTTACGGTTTGGACTACATTCTTATGGAGGTCCATCCAGCTGTAAGCCTGAGAATTCCACTGATCAGGAAAAGTAGTTTTTTATGTTGTATATTGTTTTGCATAGTGTGGATGAAAATAGACTCACTGTGCATCCCGTTGCCTGGATTTACTTTGTTCCTATTGGCTCATAGCCTCTCTATAGTAGCAGAGTCCGAGCAAAGTTAAGTCACAGAATGCATTACAGATGGAGCCTGTTCAGTCATGGCTGGCAGTCATAATGCCTTTATGCTGCAGGTATTGTGAAGGCCCTAGTCACAACCTGCCAAGCTTATATTATTTTTTTTTCTTTTTTTTTTAAATTATAGCTCTTTATTTACAAGTTATCTGCATGGGTAATTTTTCAGCATTGACAATTGCCAAACCTTTTGTTCCAGTTTTTCCCCTCATTCCCCCATCCCTTCCCCCAGATGGCAGATTGACCAATACATGTTAAATATGCTAAAGTATAAATTAAATACAATATATGTATACATGTCCAAACAGTTATTTTTAAAAATTTTAATAGCTTTTTTTTTACAAGTTATATGCATGGGTAATTTTACAGCATTGACAATTGCCAAACCGTTTGTTCCAGTTTTCCCCTTCCTTCCCCCCACCCCTTCCCCAAATGGCAGGTTGACCAATACATGTTAAATATATTAGAGGATAAATTAAATACACAATAAGTGTACATGACCAAACAGTTATTTTGCTGTACAAAAAGAATCAGACTCTGAAATATTGTATAGTTAGCTTGTGAAGGAAATCCAAAATGCAGGTGGGCAAAAATATAGGGATTGAGAATTCAGTGTAATGGTTCTTAGTCATCTCGCAGAGTTCTTTCTCTGGGTTATGTAGCTGCTTCCGTTCATTACTGCTCTATTGGAACTGATTTGGTTCATCTCATTGTTGAAGAGGGCCCCGTCCAT